>NC_072736.1:93819654-94137188 GCF_026930045.1 Uloborus diversus | reverse complement strand
AAACAGGTAGTATACAGCTATATATGAATAGCTCTCAGTATACTGCTTATTTTTTTCATTTTTTAAATTTTCAACTCAAGTTTTACTTACTGCTTTTGCGTTAACCTAAATATAAAGATACTAAGATCGACAGCAATTTTTGCAAATTGAAAACAAGGAATCATACATATATTTTTTGCGTACTTTTCAGTGTGAACTCCGCTTATAGAAATATTTTTTGGAATTAAAAAAATATTAATGATACATCCTATACATCTTACTATCTTTTGATCTACATTAAATCATGTAAAAAACAACAAGCTATAGTTATGCATAATGGTTTGAAACAAGTCTTCGTTGTGTTTAAAAACCAAGCAGTTTAAACTTTACGTGTTTTATTTTTATTTTAAACTTTGGTTTGTCAAACTTCCGCTTCTTTATGCAACAAAAAAGAAATGCGTTACTGAAAGAAAAGAATGTACTTACATAGGAAATTTTAATATGAACATTCAGCTCCTCCTATTCCTCTTATATCCAAAAGTATATCGTTAAAGTTTTATTTAAACTAAATAGCTAAAACTTTAAATTGTTTAAAACTGATGACACTAAATAGTTAAAACTTTAAATGGCTTATAACTGATAACACTAAATAGTTAAAACTTTGTGTGCTTAATTTTCATTTCAAACCTTTTCTTCCAGCTAAACATGTCTTTATGCAACAAGTGCCAAATGCATTTCGAAAAGAAATGTTGTACTTACAAAGTATAAGAAAGTTGAATACAAAAATTTAATTTACTTTTAACCTCCTCATATCCAAAACTAAATAGCTAAATTTTTGCTTGAACTAAATAGCTGAAACTTATCATAGTTAAAATTTTATGTGTTTAATTTTAATTGAAACTTAACTTTGACAGACAAACACATCCAAATGCAACAAGAACCAAATGCATTACAAAAAGAAAACGATGTACTTACACAACATAAAAAAGATGAATATAAAAGATCAATTAGTTTTTGTCTTCTTATATCCAAAACTAAATAGTTAAAACTTTATTTGCTAAATTTTCATTTTAAACTTATTTTGTCTGACAAACACTTCATTATGCAAAAACATCCAAATCAATTTCAAAAAGAAATGATATACTTACAAAGCATAAGAAAGTTGAATATACCAGTTCAATTTGTTTTTAACCTCTCATACCCAAAACTAAATAGTTAAATCTAACATAGTTCAAAACTTGTGTGTTTAATTTTCATTTAAAACTTAACTTTGTCAGTCAAACACCTTTTTATGCAACAAGAACCAACTGTGGTCCAAAAAGGAAAAGATGCACTTTCATAGCAATTCATTTTCTCCCTCAAGATTTCTATCACTTAGAGAAACGGAAATCTTGCTAGAAAATCTTCAAGCAAAGATTTGTTTCGAGAAGAAATCCTACAAAATAGAATTCGGAGCTCCTGAATCCCAGTAATGGAATAAGAAAGTCGAATATAAAAATTCAATTTACTTTTCATCCTCTCATATCCAGCACTAAAATCTTATTTGCTTGGAGATGAAAGACCGGGTAACAACATAGTATTTTTTTTTACCAGAAATTTCTACTGGGCGTACTCACAAAAAAAAAAAGTGTAGTAAAATATTTGGAATCAATTAAGATTGAAGTAGTACTTAAAATAAATAGAACAACTCCCAATGCAGGGGGGGGGGGAGTTAGATGGTCGAACTGATATGCGTATTTTTGACTGATTATTTGCTTCTGGAATTAGTGTAAAGGCACCAGTGACAGACAGTCTTAAGTTTGGATTTAAATAATAAGAATTTTAGGCGGGTAAAACCGATGTTGATACGACCCATGAATAAGGTGCAATAATCTAGTGTTATCAAAGTGGGCCAGTTGGCATTTACAAGGCAGTGGTGGAAGGGCACCACGAGGTCTGCGTGTTTCATGTTCATTTGAATTTAATAAGGTTTCGGATCTAAAAATAAAGAACTCTTGCACATTTTGAAGAGAAAAGGGGAATTCTGTCCATTACTCACCCTTTTCTCATCCTATCTGCTACTGGGTATTATTAAAATTGTCGGTGTCTATTACTGGGGTTCGGAACTTTTTCGAAATTGAGGAAATGAAAATAGAATTAACTAATTCAGAGGATCTAGTAGAAGCCAAATGTTAGATGCGATGTAGAATGATAAGAGAAAAATAGTTTGAAAAGTCTAAATACATTAAAGGGCTCAGAAAGTTAAGTTCACCTGAGAACGATGTCTTAAACATGTCTGTTGCTGGTGCTGTTACCCTAAAGCTTTCTAAACATATGATACTCTGTTATTGTTCAAGGAAAGAAAATGTTCTCATTTCCAACAATTAACAAATTATTAATCTTAATAAATCAAAACTTTAGGATGGAGAGAAAAAAAAACCCACAGCAATTGTTGTTTCACAAAAAATTACTTGCGCTTTTAATGCATTTCATTCTGAATCAGTCAAACAATATATATCTAACTTTCGTCAATATTTTGTCTAAGAGATATAAATTTTTCATTTTTGCTGATATTTTTTTCCTACTTCTCGAAACTACAAATTAAGAATATATTCAGAACCTGTAAAATTATTTAACTTTTTTGGTACTAAGAATAATTTTTATTGTTGCAGGTTTCTTAGATTAAAAAATTGTAATTCTTCTGAGGATGATAATGATTAAAAAAAAAACTAATTCATCAAAAAATGCTCTTAAAATAGATAGGTATAAAATATAGATCCATATCTGTACATGGTTTTCTTCAAGAGCTTTTAACACCTAAATTTTTTGAAGCAAATTGGCCTGTAAGTTTGAGATTACTCGTCTCATATTTTCACGGAGAAAAGAAAAGTGTATATATATGTATATATTTTTCTTCAAGAGCTTTTAAAAACTGAGTTCATTTTTAAGCAAATTAGCCTGTAAGTTTGAGATTTTCTATACTCGTCTCATATTTCCCCGGAGGAAAAAACGTGGAGAGAGACACTGAAAGACAAACAGACCGCCAGACACACATTTTCCTTATCTCGAAATTCTACTTTCTATGTTTTTAACATTTCACCATTTTATTAACTGTGGACTGATTTTGTATTTAACGATATTTTTGTGATGCATTAAGCCTAATTTTGCTCGTCTTTTTCAGAAGCTTTTTGGGAAAGCAATCTAAAAGACATCAATAAAAGGAGACAATCTGGTTTTTTATTTTTATTTTTTATTTTATATCAATATATATATTTAAGAGAAACATGTAATCCTCGTCAATCAAGCTGAAAGCCGAAATTTAGTACTAAACAATATCCGATACGCAACAAAAAGCCTAAAGGGAGGGGGAAAAAAGAAACTTTACCCATCTTAACATAAAAGATAACAGGAGTTTGTTCGTAATCACACACACATACATAACTTCCCTATCAGCTATTACCTTCATAATTATCAACTATCAAACTGTATTCTTTCCAGGTAAAGTTCTTCGTTTTCAGTAGCCCACTTCACTTTGCTCAACTTCTTCAATCTTCAGGGCTTTGTAGGATTCATTTGGCTGAGATATATTTGACCATCCCCCGGCCTCGTTCTCCCAGATCTTTATTTAGCTCACTCTCACTCATCCTTCTTAAAATTATGAATTCTTTCATTGGCGGTCAGCAATACAACAGCGATGACAAGCTGAAGGAACATATTATCTCAGCGTTGACTACACAGGTGGCACATTTTAAGAAGAGCGCACGCAAAAACTTGAACCCGTGGCAAATGCCTCAAAAATCACGGGAGCTATGTCAAAAAAAAAAAAAAAAGTGAATGGGTGGTCAATTTTTGTTCAAAAAATTCTTTGCTGTAGCTGTACTTGATCTTTTAGATTTAAAAACAGAATTTACTTTCCGAACTTCTCTGATATATAAAAACTAAGTAACTACAGATTAAAAATGATGAAACTACGATTGAATAATCAACATAGGGATAAATTATTGACCGATTTATAAAAATGTGCAAGGAAAATGCCTTAACTTCATTTTTTTCTGATTTTCGTACATTCTTCAAAAGACTTATAAAAAATAGGAAAATAAATCATTAAATGAGAAGATCTAACTTTAAATTACGTTTTTCAACAGTTTAACGAAAAAAAATGAATTGGCCTTATTAGGATCCCAATACGGTCAGTTATGAAAAAAAAATCGAAAAGTAATATCAAACTAAAATCAATTGAAAAATTCTTTATAGACAATACATAAACATATTAAACCACATTTGATAAACTCAAAATCATTATCGAAAAGTCTATATTTATTTCAATGGAAAGGAAAAAAATAAATCGTCATATTCAGGGCATTAATAAGTTATTTTCTGTTTGTTTATTTATTTTATTTTATTTTTTTTCACTACTGCGCAGATTTCTTATACATACGTGTACATCATCTGAAGCACAAGTTCACGTCCGTCACTCAATCTGCCTGTCTTAGTAAGAACACCGGAGTCCTAATAATATCAATAATTGCCTTTTTGGGCTGCAGTCTGTTTTAAAGTTCATCAAATCACATGGGAAAAAAAGAGTCATTTTTCCTTTTCAATTCTTTAATTACATAAATTAGGCTTTCTAGATGGATTAACTTTTTTTTTTGTAGTTCTTATTAACTACAACTACAGTTAATCATGAAAAAATAAAGTTTCTGTAATATATGATCATTTAGTTTTGACAACTATTTTGTAATTAATGTTGCTATACGTTTGCTTGTAGATAACAAACTTCTATTTGATTACGCTTTATAATTAGTTAGGCTTTCTGATGACGATAAATTCACGACCTAGCGAAATTTTGCTACCCTACATTGAAAAACTGTGGTTGGCCCAATTGGTCTACATGACCTTTTTAGCGCACCCATTTTAATAAAAAAGTTTTTTTTTTGTTTTCAAGTCACCAATTTCGTTACATCCCAAAAGTTCGCGAGTTTTTGCACATTGGAAATGGTAAAAATGCATTCGAATGATATACATAGAGCGTAATTTATATAATTTTTTAAAAGACACCCATTAAACAAATTCTTTGCTTGCATAAAATAAATACGAAACTATTTCGCAACATTTAAAAAATTGATAATGATTAAAAGAATGGGGGGGGGGTGAGAAATAGCTGAACAAAAGATAATGTAGTGTTTATCACTTAACATGAATTAACATCTGTGTTACTCTTCCCGTATTTGTATTTCTATTATATATTATTTGAGTACATATTTGAAATATTTGAAATTTAAACATAAATTCAAAAAAAGGGACTTTTCCCATTATTGCTTGAAAGTATTAAAAGAACCCCCTACTTTTAGGATTGAGATGACATCTTTTGAGCGCTTCAAGAAAATAGTGTGTTTGTTTGTTTCGTATTGTTTTTTTTTTTTTTTATTTAACTATCAATAGTTTCTAAACAATATATTTGCTTGAAAAAGCAGGCAAGCAAATACTTTAAAGAACTGTCAACGAAGTTCCAGTTTAAAATTTTAACAAAACAGTTTTATATGACAACTTGTATTACCTTAAGAACATTCATCGATTATTTTCATCCCACGCATATATGCTAAGATGAATAGAGATAAAACAACTCAACACAAAATAATGACTTGTACTTTTGCTTTTTCTCCTGTACTAAATAGAGATATAAAAGATACGATCCAAACATTCACTTTTCTCTAAGAACAATCATCTGTTTAGAATAAAAGAGGCGCAATTGTATGTCAGACAAAAAGATAGCGATGACAACAATAGGAAAGAACTCCAGGAATTCTTTAGCATCTACCTTTTATATTAAGATTGTGGATTTTTCAAGCGAAAGGAAATGTCTTTGCATCCTTAGAGAACATTTATTAAACTATTATACACCGAAATTATTCGTTGTTTACTTTGATGGCTTATTTTGCCCAATCATACTTTATCTGGAAAGGTAAACCGTTTCTTAACCCTGCTTCCTTTCAATATTACTTATTTATTTTAATCTCTTCAATTACCAGCAAAGAGTAAGTACACGACATTGGTTTGCGTATTTGAAAACAGGGTTACGATGCTCAATTAAGAGAATGCATAAATCAATGTTTTATTAACGATGCAAAACTTCAGAGTGAGTACCAGGAAAGTCAAAATGAATATAACAATTATATGGATGGCTATTACTATTTAATGGAAAATAATTGATTGATAAGATAAACAGAATGTAAACGGAACTTCAAAATTTTGTATACTCACGTTATAGATGTGCTATGTGATTTCTCTTGGTGACACTGACAACATCTAATCGGTAGTCCATTTCTCAGCCATATATATTTTGAAGCATTTGTTCAGTTACCGACCCAAGCGCATTAAAGCTTGACCACGAAGAAATGGTGGATGAAATTGAAGCAGAAATATTATTTGTATCATTTGAAATAGATAGAATCAGTCAGAAAACCTCTACGTATTGAGAGGCCCGTCCCACTGATCCTACCTTCAAAATATTAACATCAACCTTTTACAAATGAAACCATATACCAGACAGCCCGGTTGTCACATCCAGAGACTGAGTTTCGACTGAGTCCGACAGAGACTGAGTTTCGACTGAGTCCGACAGAGACTGAGTCTTATTGGAAGTCTGGATTAGTGAATATTAGTGAATGCCCGAGCCGGAGACAGATGTCATCTCATTGAAGCTGAGAGTGCCAACAAACTGGTGGATAATATAAAATTATCTTACCAGCAAGTGTCCGCAGCATGGTGCGGTTCGACTCCATATTGCATGTAGTTCTGCCTTAGCCATACCTTGGGGGTGGTAAATGACTGCTAAAAACCCAACTTCAATTCACGAGTCGATCCGCACCATTCTGAGGACACTCGCTGATGAGGTAAATTTATTTTACCTACCATTTTGTTGGCACTCTCAGCTTCAATGAGGTGACATCTGCGTCCAGCTCGGTTATTCTCTATTCCTAAACTTTTTCATAACCTTGTCCGGAAAGTGCATCCCTGTCATCTAGTTTTTCTTTTAATACTAGAAAATCTCCCGTCAAGGTATGACGGGTGAAAATTGCTTCTACATTTAACGAACTAATTACTTCAGTAAATTACCGCTCATTAGCCAGGGCTAAAGCAGAAATACATGGAATACACCGCCAGACTGAGCTGGCGGTGTATTCCATGAACTAATTACTTGTTTGGTGATAGTACTTTGATAGTTGGAACTTTAGCTCAAACTCCAGTGGATAAAAACTAAACTCTAGTAGATAGCGTTCATTGTTGACATCTTTTTCGTTTCTTCATGCTCTTTAAACGACAGTCTTACCCACAAAACAGTTAAGATACCGGATCTAGTTCATCCTCGTCAAAATAATGCATTTCCCTGCATTTTAATATTACGAAAACAAATTATCAAATTATCATGTCATAAAGCTAGTTTCATTGTTGTTGACACGATGAGCGTTACTCGATCATTGGCTATTATATATAGATATGAGGATTTTTCAAAGTCTTAGTGCACTAAAACAAATTAAGTGGCGCAATGCTGAGCGACACGGCTCAAATTTACTAAAATAACTGTACGGTAGACCAGGGCACGTTTACATGGATTTTTTCAATGAATTTTCTAACTGTTTTTTTTAACTTAGGAAATTTTAGACATTGTAGTTTTATGAAGCAAATAATGAAGACAAAATGTGTATATTCTGTGGTTTCTCAGTTTGTGTTTTTAACCGAAAAAAAATATTTTTAGTCGAAGTTTTGCAAAAACTTGCCCCACACACCGAGCAAGTTTACGCATCGAGTGGCTCACGTTTACGCGCATTAAAAGTGATACTAAGGAGTAAGTGAAATTGATATTTAACCAAATTTAAATATTTTATTTCTCCTAAAACATTGTCTAAAAATACAAAAACTACAAATAGCTAATTAAAGAACATTTTATAGGCTAAACTAAAATCATACGGCTTATTGCTAATAACAAACAGAAATTATTTAGTTATCTTTCATTATCACTGTTCGATTTTACTAACAAAAAACGAGTATTACCTTTCGCATAATTGACATGGGACCACGTTCTGACATCAAAGACATTGAATCCATTATTACCCTTTTCTGGATTGGTTGCGTGCTTTGAAGCAAAAGATGCACACCCAATTTTCTAATTCGTCATCAGAATCGTTCACTAATTTCCATTTCACAGAGTGTACTAATTTTGTCCTCGTCGCTCAGGGAATGGTTTCATACTTTTTTCTTTGCTCTCTTCTAGTTCTGCTTCAATTGTAATTTTTTAAGTAAATCCTCCTTTTGGTTTTGTTCTGTCATTATGTTTTTTTTTTTTTTTAAATTATTATTTTTAGCTTATAACTGCTCTTGTCGGAAGGCCTCTTTAATCGGAGTATCAGTTAGGATTGTGGGAATCTTCTTTTTATGCCCCTTTACTGGTTCCCACATGTGACGAAGTCGAAGGCCTACCGGGAAAATTACTTGGATTATAGATAGGTATTTAAGTCTCAGAGACTTCTTCCACACTGCTAGAGGCTTTAGAAGGGCTTTTAGTAGCGTACGAGGTTGCTTGTGGTATGTCAGTACATGTACGATAATATGAAATTAACTTCAAAAAACACACTTTTTTTTTACTAGCTGTTTGTTTTGCAACTTTTTCTCCTATTTTTCGGCGTAAAACCAGAGTATCGAATCTCTCCTATGAGTCTCATGTCTGACTTTTTTTTTATTTTTTAATGTAAAAATCGTTTTTGAAAAATGTTGGAAGCATCGCATGTTGCCTAGTCAGAGTCGCACTTTCCGTGAAGAATAGAGTTTTAACAAAGTCTCAATGGAGAACCTTTTTCATTATTTTGACATCTAACCTGGTTTGTTGGTGTTTTGAACATAATGTCTTACCATCTTTAAAATAAAGAAAATGTATTACAGACTGAATAGAGTGTATAAAAGCTGAACAGGCATAAAGACATAATAATGAATCTGTTACTCAATTTTAAATTAAATGGTGATCTTCAAAACCAAATAGCCTGAAAATACTAAAAAGGTTTGATACAGTACGGAGCAAAAAAAAAAAGTCAGGGACACATCTAGAAGTAAAACAGAGTAGTAGACCCAGTAAGCACATGCGTAAAGGTGCCCCGATATCAATGTGTAAACTTGCCCCGTCGCCGAGACAGGATTTATTTTTAACGTGCAACAAAATTAAATTACATTTCTGTTCATACAAATACAATTCTGAAAAAAAATAAAATTCTGCTAATTTTTTGTAATTGTTTATTCACAAAAAACTTCAAAACGTTAACTCAAAGTAGAAAATAAATAGTCCTTTCCACATACTTAACCGAAGCTCGACTGATGCTCAAAAACTTGTGAGAATATTTGCTAGAAGAAGCATCAATCTGTTATGAATGTTGGCTCTCCTGTAATTACGTATTTTGGAAAAAGGGCTCTGCATAAATGCATAAACTTGCCTCATGCGTAAATCTGCACCGGTCTACCCTACTCATTTTTTTTTTTTTTTTGCATCTGCAAAGAAATATATATAGAATGTAATCCTGTAACAGCGAACACCAATTCAACGAAACATCTTTTACAAAGAAATACATTTTTTCAATCCCGATTTAATTACCATTGTAGCTGTTACAACGAATACAAGACGCAGTTCCTTGAAATTCATTCTAAAGGGATTTCTTTACATTAGCACACTTCTCATTACGTTTTAGCACACTTCTATTTATATTGAAGATAAAACACCAAAAATCGGAAATATTTTTAAAAGGTAGCTAATTGATGTGACAAACGATATTATTCTGATTTAAAATTTTCGCTTTGTGAAGCATTTCCAATAAATGCTACGCAAATAACTTCGTCAGGTCCCGTTTAAATATGTCTTTAAGCGAATTTGCCTTTGTTCATTGGCATAAATTCATTCCATCAAGCAAACTTTAAATTCATTCCTTTCAACAAAACTTTCTCAGTTACACGCATGAGTGGATATTCTGATTGTAAGCGGAAAATTTCAATTTAATTTACTGAAGAACTCGAAGTTCTAGCTGAATAAGAACAAATCATTGTTGGAAGTCATTGAAGTGTTTTATTCCAGGTTATGTGTCTCTTGCAAGCAATAATTAAATTATAACTTAAAATAATGCACATAAATAAATTGTCATATAAGGCTGCGTTTATGATTTAGTCCAAAGTTTACGAAAGTTAGTTTTAAATTTACTAAAGTAGTGTTAAAGCGAAAAATATTTTTTTGAAAAATTTTAACGGCTTTGCTATAGTGCCACAATGACACTAATTTGTAGTAACGAAGTTTTCTTCACAAATAATAGTAATACAATTATTGATGTTTTATCTAAAATTAAAGAGTTTTAGATGGTAGATGAATGTACTTAAAATTGTAAGACATACATTTCAAAAATACTTTCAGCTTAAGTTTAACTGTCTTCAGTATTATGAATCTAAACAAGTTTGTTGCAAATTCTTCCCCTGATCAATATATATATATATATATATATATATATATATATATATATATATATATATATATATATATATATATATATATATATATATATATATATATATATATATATATATACATATATTATAAAACAATAATACATTTTTAGTACTGAAAATAGGTTTGTGAATATTTTAACAGACTACTTACGTTGATAAATTTCGATACATGCGCATCCTTTGTACAACAAAGAATGAGAATGGTATCCCAATCAAATTTCAATAGGCTTTGTTTAACATTTGCGCCATAACTCACCCGACAATACTCCTCCACATTTATTTATTTTTTAAGTTCTTAAGAAACATGATGCTTGTAACAATAGTTAAAGAAATTGAAACAGTCAGAAAATAGGATGACAGAACTTGCATTTAGCGCAGCACTCCAAATGTTCAGCAATACCTCACGAGAAATGCTACACTGAATGGACAATTGGATTCAATACTTATATCAGTATTACCTCCCTTGAAGCACAAGTTTTAAAAAAATGGCAGAAATTGATCTTTTGTTGGCAGCTTATTGATCGCAGTCGCTCACTAACCCCCAGAACTGCATCTGATCGTTTAATAATCGGCACTAGTTTACAAGCAGATCGGCTGAGCTACGGTAACGTGGTCATTTGGAAAGATAAACGTTAGCTAATGGAATTTAGCGGATTATATTTTACGTTTTTATGTAACTGTTTATGTTATTAAATGGGGGGGGGGTTAAATCATATATTTAAGGGACCGTTCTAAATTTTCTTAGGACTTTAAGTAGTTCTTCGTGACTTATTTTGTTTCTTTCGTGAAATTTTCCCATTTTGATCTAGCATTTGGAGTGGTAATCAGTATTACAAAGAGTTTTTAAAAACTGCCGTAACTACATTGCGGTGACGGTAATATTTTAGCCAATCCGTTATACAATCGCAGAAATAGCTGATACTGGGTCAAAACTAATGCAGCATTCCAACTAAAAACAAAAGGGGGCCCCTCAGCGACACGGGCATTGGCAAATTTGCTGGTATTTTTTGCACGTATCAAACACCGGCAAATACGTTTAGTGGTTAAATCTTCATGACATTTTTTCGAAGAAAACAAAATTGCATTAAGGCTATGCAAATTCTGTACGTTTGTTATTATTGCTATTGAATATTTTATACTTTGCTTGAGACAGCTACCAAAAAAGTTATTAAATGAAAAGATTCTGGTTTTAGTATCTTCACTTATATCTTCAAAAGGTTTTACCTCTGACAATTTATTTCAGGACTTATTAAAATCTTAGGTTTTGACATTTTTTCAATCATGTCCATTTTTGTCTCAGATTTTAATTTCCAAGACACTTCGTAGCATTTTTCTTTTTCGGCCGTCATATTTTCTGGGCGACAATACGCATTCTGAAATGAAAAGAGACTTGCTGACCTAGATTTTGTTAGTTATTTTCAATTTGCTAGTTCTTGTAGTGATTAAACGTCGAAGCTGCCCATTCATTTTTTTCTTTTACAGAGGATTTATTATTTAGCAAAATAGGTAGCTTATTCTTTAAACACTGAAATAGATCTTTGTCAGAAATACTAAGTAACCTCAGATGCTTACTTTATTAAACTTAAAGTCTTTACGTCAGTATTTGGTTTATTGTCAATCAGGAGCTCCAACTTGCAAACATTATTGTAGGGGGGAGAGGGAGACGTCGCTGGGAATCTATGGGTGTATAATCCCCCCCCCCCCAGGTGAAAGGAGGTTCAAGACAGGTTTTTGTACTTTGAAAACGCCATTTTATATGCTTTTTGGTGCGATTAGATTACGCAAAGCAGTTATATGCAGAGCCGCCAACTTTTGAAAATCTAAATTCATAGCACAGTTTTGCGATGGGCAGGGCGGGGGGGGGGGAATAAAACGACGCATTTTATAACAAATGTAACAGATGTAAGGAATAATTTACGTTAGTAAAATCTAGAAAGTACCTCCCCCCCTATATTCAAAACCAAACTGATAAATTTAAGGTGGATATAAGGGGGATGGGATAATTATGGAGATTTTTTTAAAGTTGTTTTTTATATTAGGTTGTTTCTAAGTTGTCCGACACTTTTTGAACAATGTGTTTTCCACATGGCGTCAATTTGGAGTTCTTCATTTTTGTTTAGGGGAAGTTGCTGTTCCCACGGACAGTTGTACCTACGGACGTTTGTCGGGAAATTCTAGATATCGTCGAGAGAGATACTAATTGGGCATCAACGTCTGTGTTACAGCCCTCTCCAGTACTCCAGGAAGTTTCAAATCCATCAAACGGACATTTAAGATTCTAGCACATTTTTTCGGTTTTAGTAGGATCTAAGTAAAAAGAAAACATGAGCAATTTTTTTTTTCCGTCCGTCGTGGATTGTATTATTCATTTTTGTTGCGGATATCATGATTCCCTATTATTTTGAAGTTTTTGTTTCTGATTTTTAATGTTGTAAAACTGTGGTCCTGTCGATGTGACTGACTTGCAAAACCGAAATGGCGTAACTTTGTACCCAAGGGACACATAACTATATGTACCCACGGACGGCAATTTTTAGTCTCCTTGAGTCACACGTGAGTCTTCTTACAATGTGAAGCCCTCAAAATGGTACCTTATCATCAACGTCTGAAATTTGCTTTCAACAATGATGATGAATTTGAAGTAGGGCTTGAATATATAGTGTTAAAGTAAACCCCACTTGTTTATCTACAAGCCGTCAATTCCACCTGTTTTTATTTAAAGTCGACTTTTCTAGATTTTTGTTGGTTTAATCTAAACTGAGTTTTTTTTTGTAATGGGTTAATTTTGGTTAAAGGTTCCAATTTTCATATAAATTGAGGTTATTATGTAGGTACATAGAGAGCCATAATATCATGAATCTAGTTTTTTTTTGTTTGTTTAAAAACATTTATTTTTTTTATTCATAAAATCATTAACTCTCTTAAGAGTAATAACTTTTTTTTAAGAATTCACTGATGTTAAAAATTAATGAAAATTTATAAATAAAAAATCATTAAGTAAAAGCAAAAAACCCGACTGCGTAAAAACCAAAAAACTAAAAAGAAAAATGTATTAGCCCAGTAATTTAGAATGTTATTAAGTACTACTGAATAACTATACCGTTGAAATAGTTTTATAACCGTACACAGATATGACAAATCATAAATTCAAAAGCAGAATAGAAGGATGAATAGCCCATTCCTTTCCGATTCAAGGAAGCCCGTAAAATTTGAATGAACCCTGACTGTTGATCCTTCTATTCTGCTTTTGAATTTATGCTTTGTCTTATCTGTGTACGGTTATAAAACTATTTTAACGGTGTAGTTATTCAGTAGTACTTAATAACATTCTAAATTACTGGGCTAATACAATTTTATTTATTTATTTATTTATTTTTTTGGTTTTTACGCAGTCGGGTTTTTTGTTTTTGTTTAATAATTTTTTATTTTACACTTTTTAGTTAATTTTCATTTACTTAGCTATTATGATTATGAGACGGTATATTTCACAATGTTGTCATTTCATTGAGAGAGGTCGTTTGTATCGTGAGGTTTAATAAGTAACTTGCGGTGGTCTAAATTACTGATAATTATTTCCTCTAGTGACCAAACTTGGCTTACAGCTGCATGTGCTTCACTTTCGACAAAAATGCGCGAACTTAAGTCAACCACAGCACAGCTATATAAACAGCCTGTACAACTCATGATGACGCGAAATCGGAAACGTCGTCAGTCAAATCTTTCTCGCAAAATTAAAAAAGCTTGTCAAAAAAGTACACGTTGCGAAACTCAGTCCCTTGAATCAAGGCAAAAACAAATGCAACATGTTAAAGATGAAAATCGAATTAGCAGACTTTCTTTCTTTTCGTGCTTATTGCACGGGTTTTTTTTTTTTTTTTTTTTGATGAGGACTACAATCTGAATGTCTTGCCTTCGTTACGTATCATTTATTTTTTATTACAGTACAGAATTCATATAAAGAACACATGAAAGAATTTATATCAGAAAGAGGGGAAAATACATCCGGAGCGAGGACGTCTTGACCCACCGCCTCAAGTGGAAGAAGCAATCGCTTAGACCACTCGGCCACTGAGACCCCAATTAGTTGCCTTAGTAAACAAAAAATTCAGACAGTGAAAACTATCTTCATTTGTCGCACGCAGGTAGCGTGCGACACCAAGTGTGCGCCGATCCCAAACTGACAAAATAGCGATTGGTTTTTGAAATGGTACTTTTGATTACTGTCTTGTGTTTAGTGACTCTTCCAAGGTTAAGACAAATCGATTGACGTAAGAATTACCAAAATTAGTCAAGGCGTTTAGCCTGTAGAACGCCACATAGAAACGGACATACATAGACTGATAAACACATTACCCTCCTTTGCGTCGCTCACGCGCAGTCGGGTAAAAAGGGAAAACCGTCGATTAATTTTCAAAGTTTGATTTCTCTTGGACATTTTATTTTATTTTCAATGGATGTTTGAAGTATTTCAATATAAGATGGCTTATGAAAATGTACTGAGTATAATTGGACATTTTCAGACCTATTTATATATAAATTGTTATGTCCAGGGGGGTACAAAGCGGGATGAACGGGGTGTTGTACCCACGTACAAAAAAGATGTTTAAGAAAAATTCGGAAAAAAAAATACGAGGATATAGTGGATTACAAAATGATCTTACCTTCTAATTAAAGGGGGAGGGGTATAATTGATGGAATGGTTACTTTCGGGATTTCACGACAAATTTACATTAGGACAAGTTCCAGTTAGTTTTGAAAAAAATATTTAATTTTTAAATATTCTGACATTTAGTATCATAAATTATTTTTGTTTATTTGTGAGCAAAAATTTGGAACATTAGTTAGCATAAAAGAATTATTAACTAAATGATTGCTAATGTGGACAATATTCACCCACCAATATGTGCCAATAATGCGGACAATATGGTTATTTATTTAAGGTTCAAAAAAAAAGAAGGAAATCGTAATTTTTTGACGTATTTTCGTAGCGTCGTAGTTCAAGGCTGTAGTTCGTAGAAACTACGATTTTTTCGTAGCAGTTACAGCTCTGGTTATATGTACCATTGCGTTTTCAAGGTAAAAGTATCTAAAAATTAATACATTTTCAGTTTTCTGGTTCAATTAGATCATGTCACTAGCCTCGAGGGACATTATTATAGCTTTGTTTTATGTTGAGCCAGAAAGTGATCATAATTTACTAGTGGATGTATATCTAAAACCTACTGTTGAAGTTAACCAGACTATTCGCTCATATTTGACACACCGTCATAGCAGTTCTCTTAAATTTGTAAAGGCAAGTGCAATCTTGCGAGAGTATATCTTAGTATATGAAATAGTATCCATGCCTTGTTATCTAGTGATTAAAAATAGGCTTAGAAAGTCCACAAAAAGTTCAAAAATTTCATTACCACTGAGAAATCAAAACGAAACTCCTCCTCAAGTAAATCACTCGCCACTCTCCCTAAAACATACACACACGACTAATAAGATATACTAAATAAATCTTGATAAGTACTATAAGCAAAAATATTATCACTTTAAATATTGATTTTTTTTTTAAATTTCTTAATAAAAAATAATGATTTCTCAATCCTTTTTTACGAATTCGCAGAGGGAATTTGCAAAAAAAAAAGATTAAAAGGAAATGAAAATTACATACTATCAAGCTGGTACAATTTTTTCTTACGTCCTCTCTATCCTTTCTTTTGAAACTTAGTAATTGCTTTATATATAGGTAAGGTTATTTTTGGAATAACTGACTCTCATTTTTGAACTTAATGACACGAGTTTTTTAATTAATTATAAAATTCAAAGTATTAATTAATTTTATCTTTTGCTGGAAAGAAGATCACATACTAAAAGTCAATTCCGGAATTAAAAAAAGAGAGTTCAATAAACACTAATTAAATAAATATGCAAAAGGACTTGAAAGAATTACAAAAAAAAACAAGGGACGAAAAGGAGTTTATTTAAATAAGCTTATAATTTTCAATTTAATTTTCTAAATATCAGTGAAATAAAAATCTAGAATGAAGTGGTTTTTTTTTCCTAATGCGTGCGTGAATGAGTTTTGACGTGACTAAAATATTACTTAATCCGTTATACAGTAAGTATTTCAAGGTGGGTAAAAACGATAAAAGAATGTGGAGATATTGGGTTGCTCGCTAAGTTCCGAACTAGTTGCTGCATTAGAAGATTTCTGGAAAATAATAAACCCCAATAAATTGCACTTTTGTGCAATTCGATATAATCTGACTCTAATACAACCCAAATTCAAATTTAAAGAATACTTCTCACTTTCGTGAAAAAAGTTTACTCTAACCAAATATAAGTACAAATTAGGTAATTAAATGAACGTTCCACTTTCTTAGACCTTAAAGTATGCATTTCATTTCAAATATACTCAATTAAAAATAACCTTAGACAGAATAATCGAAACGTTTGTAGTGATGAAGGTTTATATTGAGTCAAAAAATTAGAATACTCAAATTAAAGGGGGATAAAATACTTTCAAAAGAAACAATATCAATACTGGAATGAGTCTTTTTTTGATGGATTCAATGTTTTAATCCTTTCACACGCGGATTCTACCACCTGTTTACACTAATCGTTTCTGACACTGTGTCCACACCCTCTTCAATGCGGCAACGAACTCAATTTTGCTAGCGGGCACCAGGTCTTGAACCGCTTTCTTTAAATTTGACAGTACCACAAATCCTTGATCGTATTGTGATTGGTAGAGTTGCTTGACCAGTTTCATACCGAAATTCCTCTTTGTGATTAAAATCTAGGAGTCGATTTGGAGAGGTGACACGGAGTAGACTTGCTGAAAGGTAAAATGTGTCACTTATATGCGTAACTTCTGTGCCTCAGATGAAGTATCATGCGATATTATTAATAAACAGTGGAAGTCACGCATTGTTTTATTTTAAAATATACATAATTTCTCAATTCCAGTAGCCCTCATGAACCCACAAACCAAAAGAAATGTGTCAAATTGGAGTGGAAATCTAAAACAATATTTCTTATACGCTTTTCTGTTTAAACGTCAAACCCAAACACTTTTTTTTTTGTTCACAGATTTTTCAAAAAAAGATTCATCCCTGAATATAATACTTTTCCATCCTTCTTGCCCCTACATAAGCTTCTCTTTCCTCCAGGAGAGTCGTGCACATTTCTGCTTCATGTTTATCTTTGGTCCGCAATTAAAACTGCAGTTTATGCAACCGTCCAAGTGTAGTTAGCATAGATAAGACAACTATACATTTTATTTCCAACACTTATGGACGTAAGAAGTATTTTTCAACTACTATTTTGGACGATTTACTTTAATTTGGGTTCATCTCTGCCAGGTGTTACAACTTTTCTACCTTGTTTACTTCGGTTACGTTTTAGTTGGTCAGTCTTTCTATATTCCTTTAAAACCGTACATACCATAGATTGTAAAACGTTTATTTGAATTGAGTTGAATAGTTTTTTTCTAACTTTAAAAAAAAAAATGATACAATATGTATATTCGTTGTTTAGCTATTTATCACCTTGACGACCCGTTTTGAGCAATAAACTATCGGTTAACCGGAATGGAAATATTTTCGCTACTTTTTAAAATTCACATTGAGTGAATAGATTATTCTAATTTTCTGATCCATATAAAAAATCTACATTATTTTTCCAATGTGTTAATGATCTATAAGTTGTTAAAATAATCTCTGAAAAGTTGTTTAAATTGATTTACTTATTCATGAATAACAAGTTTTACTCTTTTTAATTTGCAAGCGTTCACTTTCTCTGGCCTCAGAGACAAGTTTTGTTCAAGCAGTTCTGATGTTCTATTATTTTGAATTTGGGCTGTAAGTGAGACGCCGATTTGTTCATGTTTAACCGATTCCATTTGTTAAAATGGGAATCAAGTTTGTGCTAAGATAAAGATTATCGATGTTCTTTCAACTTAAAAATTTTATCTCTTTCAACCCAGCTCTAAAAGCTCATCCATGTCAAGCACCAAGTTGCCAAAGCCAAACTATATAAACATAATAAAGTCAATCTGTTAGCATTAGTATTAATGAAAATTTCTATCATGTATTACGGTGGGACATGGAACGCCATTATTAATGCAGATAAATTAACTTATCTGTTTGAAATAAAACAAATTTTTAAATGAAAAATAGATTATTTATAACCCCGTATAAAGCGTTAAACAATTATTGAAAATTTATGCAATTTTAATAATACCTGTTTGAAAAGAAATCAATAACTGATGAAAAACTAACGTAAGTTCTTTTTTTTTACCATCATTTAAGAAAGTTTCCAAATTTCGAAAAAGTATCATTTTAAGTGAGTTACTCAAAATTTTAGCAAAAAAACAACAAAAGAATAATTTTATGTTGCTATTAAATTTTCTTTAGCATTTTAGTGCATTCGTTACTTCTTATTTTACACTTTGATAGCTAGAAGACAAAAGTACATTTTTTTTAAAACTCTTTTAAAATAAATTTTAACTGTTTTTCTTAATACTTAGACAATGCATATTTTTTCTGGATTACCAATTCCGCAACATTTTTGTTTCATTCCTCAAAAACAATTTTTCCCAGGTACCTTTTGATTAATTGTTCTACACACAAGATGAACTTCTTAACAAAAGCGATACGTACCATTTGTCTTAAATGTCTTTTATAATCCCCGTAGGATCACTCGATATCAACTCCAAGCAGAAAAAAATACTTATATTCAGATTTTTACAAGCTTTGTCACAGGTTTACTGTTGGTGAAGATCCGTTTTGATCCTTTATTTCCTTAATTACCATACTTTTTGATCGGTATTAACTAATTTCTTCAAAATTGCAATGTCGTACCTCTCCTTCACAGTGACTGCGTTTCAACGGTTTTAAAGCTTTTCTTGAATGGTTCGAATAAAGGAAATACATAGTAGGCTAGATATAAATCGATGTATTATCCAATGTTCGCTTTTTTTTTAATTTTGGGAATAAATAAATCTTGGCTAAGTTACTGTTTGCGAATTTTCTTGCAATATTTCTCAACATCAAGTTGCTCTAGCAGACTTTTCGGCCGACATTTCAGATCATTTGACAAATGGAACTGAAAACCTTTCGAGCCGTTGAGATACAAATCATTACGAAAAGTAAATCTCACTTGAGTGCTTATAACTTGTTAACTCCAACAAATAAAAGGGTCAGAAAAAATGCATGCATCAACTTTAGAACGGATTGTTGTAAACAGGAAGAAAAGAGAAGGAATCACCCGGCATTCTTCAAGGGACAGTCAACTCATCCTGCCCAGATGAGTTGAATCCACTTTTTTGTTGATTCAATTCTTCGGGACATTGCAAAGCGTCCGCTGTATCACGAATAAACTCATTGATGCGACTCGGTTAAGTTTTCACAGCATTAATGGAGCAGATGCTTGAATAAATTCGTCTTATTAGAAGAAAAGTTGCTTAGACCAACAAGTAATCCTATCCAAGAGTGAATCACCAATTGGAAGCCAACTTTAAACATCGATAGAGCACTTAAAAATATTGCACCTGTTTGCCTATCGGTAATAGAAACCTTTAATGGGGTGAAATTTACCACTAAATATTGGCTAGTTGGGAATTTGATGGTAAAATATATTCTTTTATTTTAAGTTTTAACTAAAAAAATCAAATCATTGAACATTTGAAAAAAAAAAATAAGCAAATGTTGACGTGTTTCTGGATTTTTCTGAAAGTACTATTATTAGGGGTAAACCATTCTTCGCAATATTACTCCGTCACGGTGAAAGACCCTAAGATTAAAATCTATCGTATGAACATCATGTTACATTTCAATAAAAAACTCTATATTTTTTTAGCTTTACAATATTTTTTGAACTTTCATTGAACTATAGTTAGGCGATAAGTTACTGTCATTTGTAAGAACATACTTTTTACTTTTTTCGAAAATTGAGTTTTGTTTTTCTGGCTTATGTTTCAAACAATTTTCAAAATCGAAATCTAAAAATTGGCAGGACTACTTATATTGTCATATGTGTTCTTCATGCCGATTTTTATTAAAATCGGAAAAAGTTAGGTCAAAAAGGTGATTTTTCTGACATAATAGCTCATGTCCAAATGGTCGTGCGACGCACAGTGGTTCAAGGGCGGAAAAAATAGCCATTTTTAAGTTTTAAGATAAAAAATATTTCATGCCGTAATACTTAGCCCTTGAGTTGTAGTAACTTACTCCAAAAGAGTTTTTTGAAAAAAAAATTCGTTTTTACAAAAATAAGCCGAGATTGTTGAACAATTATGATTTTACTTTTTCCGGACGTACGCTTTATACTTCAGTTTTAATTCATTCGTTCAATAAGAAGGACTAAAATTTAATAAAAGTCATTTCTGACTGGTTTTTTACACTTATAGGATGCATATTACATCGTAATTAAAAATTTAAAATTCATCAAAATTGAAAACTACCTGAAATTAAAAAAAAATATTTTCTTTAAAATATAATTAAAAGTATTGTGGAATATACTTTTATCGGCGGCTTCCGGTGGGCTAAAATTTACATACATCAATAGTTTAATCCTTCCTGTAAATGAACAACAACTTTTAGCTGCGACCACCTGCAACTGCATTCGTGGCAGATGTTTTTGTTTGATCATCGCTATTTACCAATACCAATATAGTAAGTTAGAAAATAACTCGTAACGGTATGACGGGGGTAAATTGCTTTTTTTATCAAAGAAATTGGTCATCAAATTTGACATGCTCCAGACTAAGGTATGTCACAGTTTCACTACTTTGCAGGAGAGCCTAAAAACGTTTGATTACTGTTTCCGAAAGTTGGGGCTTTTAAAACATTCATCAATAAATAAGAAGATTTTTTAAAAACAGATTTACGTTGTTGTGGCTTAATTCGGAGCATTGTGCTACATGCAATGCAGTAGTAACCTGAAAATAACAATTTTCGGACCCGTTTGGCTATAAAAAAGATGCATATGAGAAATTTTTTTTAAAACTCATACAGAATTCTATATAAAAAGTTAATTAACCATTCTGTTCATAAAACAATGAAATTAGAAAGTCATTAAACGTTTAAAATTTCTGATTTCCTTTTCGAAATCATTCTAGTATAAAGCTGTTCTCAGTTTGTCAACATTGCCGGAAAATATTGTTCGAGGGTATCAATTGCAATAAATAAATCTTGCGTGTGGCATACGACTGATTTAAATTATATTTTTTACTAAAAACAGAAATGAATTTGAACTACAGAGAAACCTCAATTTCACGTTTCTCAGAGACCTGAGTCAAACATAAAATACATAAAATATGGGAAAACGTCAATTCAAATCCAAAAACATAAAATATGGGAAAACGTAACATACGAGAAATGTATAAAAAGCAAAAATCAGAAAAGGAAACAAAAATAGTTGCAAAGGTTGCTACGATGACGCTTATAAAATATAAAAATTCAATATTTTTGCGAAAAGAACATTATTGTACACACCAGTTTAGATCATTCTAACACATTAAGTAACGAATTCGGGCGTTTAGGTTGAAAATGGTCAGTAATAATGAGTTATTGAATCCAAAGTAAATGCAGCATCTTCCAGGATTGGAACACTTTGCAAAGTTTTTTCCTGGTCTTTATGATAAAGAAAATAGTTTTTCACTATTATTAAGCTCTTAAATGCAGTATTGAAAGAAGAGACGAGTTGTACTTCCTCTTCTTCTTGTTCATTGGCGGCCGAAAAGTCCATAAGGTCAGCTACGGATGGAGCAGAAGCGTTTCTGTTTTCATGGATTAACTTTCAACAGAGTGGATTATGTTTAAAAATGCACAGAGGGAAACACTTTTCTTAATTTTAAAACATTTCTTCTCTTTTTTTAACTGCCAAGGGAAAACGTAAAATGCGGGAAATTCATAAATAACAAACTTTCCATCCGGGTTAAATTATTATTATTAGTGTACGGAAAAACTGGGACCTGATGATAAAAAACGTAAAATGTGGGGAAGACGTAGATTTGAGGGACGTAAAATCGGGGTTTCGCCGTGAATACGATCAGCAAGCATGAAGATAAATATTACCATGCAACAATTTTAACAATTTTCCGAAGCATTTTTTGAGAATATTCAAAGTTATTGAATTTTTTCCGTTTTTTTGTCGTTTTGAACCACTGTGCGACGGTGTAAGATTGCGAGGGATGGTTTGCCCCTACAAATTGTATTTTCAGAATATCTTGAAACACATCAACTTTATTTTGTTTAGTGTTTTCAAATTTACAATGATTATATAAATAGTTTTGATTAAAACTTTAAAAAAAAAAAAATTATTGTACCCTCTAATTCCCAATTATCCAATATTTAGGGGTAAATTTCACCCCGTGAATTGTGTTTGTTTTCGATTTAAAAAAAAGAAAGCTCGCGTCAAATATTTTTCAGTGTTCTAACGTTGCGCAAAGTTTAATTACAATCGGTAATTCACAGTTGGGTAGGGTAAGTTGCCTCATGTGATCAGAACGGAAAAACGCCAGGCAACTTTCTCAATTAGTTGATTCAACTAACCCCCTTATGTAGGAGAACTTAGGCTGAAAGTTGATTTTTTTCGAAGGACATTAAAAGCTAAATGTTAGGCACTCTTTCTGAATCATTTTGCATTAACTGTAACACCGAGAAACCTCAATGATTATAATAGTTTCAAAAAAGATATTTTATAAGTGTGTTTTATATTTCGGAACATGTGAGCTTGACTTGATTTGTTTGTTGAATGATGATCTGGACCGTTCCATTGGAACCTGGATTTTGCATTAGGCTTAATGCGTTTATAAATTTCCTCCACTTGCCTCTTCCCGAAGACTTATCATCGGAACTAATCAAACAGACTCGGTGACAAATCCTCATCTATATGGCTTCTCGTTCATCAAATACGAATTTGACGCTCCTGTGCAATTAAACCTTTGCCAAATCCACAAACTAAATCTTCCATAATTCGAAATTGAAGGTGGTGTTTGAAGGATGCCGGCATGAATTCGAAATTAGTTGTTAAGTGTGTGTGTGAGAAAGAAAGGGGGGGGGGAGAAAGAGAGAGAAGTCCGCTCTTAATTATTATCATTAATTTTTTTTTTTTTTTTTTTTGACATGACTTGTTACGACTTATTTCGACTTTTTCGTAAGCAAAGATACATAAGCTTAAGCATAGTATAATAAAAATTTTATTGGAACAAGCAAAAAGAAAAAAAAAAACAGAACACAGGTAATTTTAGCATAATTGTCAGGATTTTGGATAGACGGTGAAAGAGAAAAGTGCAGACAAATTAAAGTGAAAAACCATTGTAAACTATCAAAGCAGGCAAAATTTCTCTCCAGAAAAAAATTATTCATGTTGTTTTAAAACCTGTATTAACGAGCCAGATATTTTTAAAATTCAAATATTAAGAACTTAAATACTTTGAAACTCGACACTTTTTTTTCTTTGGTAGATTTTTAAACAGTTTAAATTAGCTTATAATTTGTAACTAGCACAACTAAACCAAAACAAACCATATAAGAAATTTGTATTTGAAGTGTTTATGCTTTTAAAATTAGCCTTTTTAACTAGTTTTTATTACGCTAAACCTAGTCGTTAAAATTTAGAATGGAAAGTCTTATAAAAAACATATGCAAGTTTTTCGGATTCTGCGTAGTTAACAAGCAACATCTTTCTAAAATCAAATTACAAAACAGAGAATTAAAGTTCTTAAAAACATCCTAAGGATCTATTATCCTGTTTCAAACAATTTCGGCAACGCGAAGATATAACCGATAAAGTTGCGAAGTTTCATAGCCACTTGACATAGGTTAGAATTTCGCCAAGGGACAAGGCCATTAATGTTAACAACTGGCATAGAATTTTGCCTTGTCACGGCAAAATGGTTCGGATCTCTCTTTAACCTGTTTTACACAATCATAAGTGCACACGATTGTTGTCATTTAGTTTATCCGTCTGAATTGCTAAAATATTATTTTATCTCAATGCATTAAAATCTTAACAAAATGTATAGTCTCTGTCCATGTGATGTCTAAGTCTTAAACAAATGTTCGTAGATCACTAGCAAAAGGCTTTTGCAATAAAAATCCTCGTAGATATTTATAGAGGCTTTTTCATGTTTTTAGTGTATCATCAAGATATAAAACCCAGAGTTTTATAATTTAAACAACAGATTGACAAAGGAGAGATGGCGGATGATCTTGAAGCAGAAACATTATTTGTAATAGGTTGTTTGTTATTATTTTGTCGTAGATAAGATCAGAAAGAACGTGCTTATTACTTTTCGGCGCTTTCCTGCTGATTCTACCTATTACAAATGATACAAATGATATTTCACTTCAATATCATCCGCCAACTCTCCAAGGTCAAGCTATACTTTACATTCATGTTCGTTTCATCTAGGAGGGAAGAGGGACGTAGCAGATAACAAAGTTGAGAAATTATGTGTATGATTAGAGTGTGCTTTTCAAATTGTGCAAGCTTTTGTAGTATTTTACCTGTCATAGTATGGCATTAGCATTTGTTTTCCGTTTTATAGCAGGGTTTTTTATATATATATATATATATATATATATATATATATATATATATATATATATAACTTTTATAGCATGTCATTCTTTTCTAAAGACATTAATCTCATTTTCAGCACAGTTTCCACTCTATGCACTAGGGTTTTAAACTCGAATATACCCTTAAATTTTGATCGCAAATATTTCAAAATTTCTGTGTGAAGTATTATTTTTTAAATTATACTGTGTAAACAGTATACGAGGGGGAACCCAAAAGAAACTGGACTAATGGTACGATGCCAATCCTAGATGCAGTAGAGTGTTCTCCACCTAGATGGCTCAAGTAGAGACCTTCACAAACCAGCTGTGCAAGTGGCGTCAGTTTAGTTGATAACGTCTGATCGTAGTGTTGGTTTTCTCAGGTGTTGTTGCTTTCCGCCTGCGAACTCATTATGGCAGATTTAAAAGAACAAACTGTAAGCTTGACATTTTGCTTCCTGCTTGAAAAGTCGGCAATGCTTCAACAAGCTTTCACGAACGATGCTATGATCCGTACACAAGTTATCAATAGGTTTGGGCGCTTTAAACATGTAGTCCAGTCAAATTAGGTCATGACACGGACATTCAAAAAAAAGAATGTGCACCTATACCAAGTTGTTCAGTATCATGAGGAGATAACGTACCAAAAAGTCCCAAAAGTTTGAGCGTCGGGTATGGGAGTTACAGGGGGGCAAAGAGGGGGCTCAAAATGCAGATTATTGATTTATTTCAGCTGTACCTACAACACTTTCATGAAAGGGAAATTGAATAAAAGTTGAATATGGTACATATAACTAATCGTACAAGTAATATTTTTTGCAAAGATCTGTCTTTTGGGGGGGGGGAGGGATCCCCCCCTCCGATTTTTGAGATATACATTGTACAAATGAAAAAATGTCCTTGCTCATGTTTTATTGATTTTAAAATAACGTTTTTGAGCACATTCCCTTTGCTTCCCCTTCTCCTCACCCCCCCCCCCCATGTTAATGAAATGACGGGCTTAATCGGGTCAAAATACAAATTTTTGACGTGTTTCTCAGACATTTCAATGTCTATTCCTGCCAAATATTATGCCAGATTAAATTGAATACTGGGAAGTTCTTAAAAATATGATCCAGATTTAGGTTTCATGTGGTTTTTAGCTTTGTCTTGTTCCTCACCATGTGTTTCCGTAAATTGAACGATTTGTTCAAAAATGTTTAGTTTTGATAATTGAAATACTTTACTTCCTTATTATTCAGTCTTCAAAATTTCATAAAAGGTTTTAATTTCCTGGTTTTAATTGATTAAACCACATCTTTAACTCTTCATTGGCCGAGTTTATAAGACGCTGGATTTTGTACAAATGACGTTTAATTTCTTAGTTAGATTTTCATAATTTCAATAATGGGAATTATATGCTTGTGACAAAAACACATTTAGTGTGTCATTTTTTTTCCGATTTTATTTCACGTTCTACATTTTCTGCCATTTTAGCTCATTTTTCTTTTGCTAACTTTATAGTTATACATTCGGGACAAATTTTTTAGGACCACGGAGGAATGTACCGCAATGCGACTTTTTCAGCAATTTAATTTTGTTCTTCAATTTCATTTGTAAGCAAAACTTTCACAGAAATACCTTAATTTGGAGACAAAAAAGTTTTTCGATTCTTTTAAAATAGTAAATTAATGGAAATGCAAGTTTAAAAGTGAAAACCTACATTTTTCTTGAAGTAAACAGAAAATATATTTATGTTATGCCCCCAAGAAGAACAGAAGCGGGTCGGATTGAAATGTAAAAAGGTAGGAACAGACGTTAAACACACTTTATCGAATTTTGACTAAACAAGCGATACAAAAATTGGTTATTCAGCAGCATTTGATTGATTGTTAGTCTGAAATACTGAAAGATTATGAACGATCTCAATTATAAACGTTGAGCGAAAATAGTACACTGAATTTCCGTAAATGGTCGAATCTAAGTGTCAAAAATTGATAGCTACTTTTAGAAACGAAGCAGCACCGCTAGTGACATACTTGTTAGTATTTCAACCACAGGAAGGGAGGGGAGAGGGGAGGAGATTTGCAAGTATAATCCTTGCACTTACCAAAAAAAAAGATTAAAAAAAAAAGCAGAGATTCTTTGTCATTTCCTTTTTTAAATGAAAGTAAAATGTTTGTAATTTTTTCTTAAACTTTTTCAGAAACATAGCAGGTTATATATTTGGAAGTAAAAGCCGTAGTTTTTACTTTTGAAAATGTTTTAAGAAATAAAGCAATTCAAACTTGAAAAATGCCAAAAATTACGCTTGAAAATCAAAACAAACATCGCTTAAATGAGTTCTTTCCTATGGTCCATTTACTTTTTTTCTGCACTCAACAGAGGTTATAGAAATAGAAGCGGCAAATCTGCAAAGTGAAGAGAAAACACAAATTATTTTTATAGAAGACTTTAAGCAGGCCCCGATTAACCTGTGAAGTGGGAAAGCTCCTTCTCATTTCAGGGCCTTACAAATTCTGTGTTGGAAATTTTTCTAAAAATTCAACGCACATTTAAATAAAATTCACTGTTGCTACAGGTGTTATTTTTAAAAGTGACGCAGCAAAATTCAGATCAATGTTTAACTTCTCTTCCTACTCAACAGATAGAATTTTTGTAAATTACATACGTTTTCACTGAAATTCTAAACAATAAAGGGTGGTTAGTTGCTAAAACAGATTTGTACTGTCACAAAATTGTTATGAAAGTGTATTGTAATATTCAGTAAATTACCGCCCATTAGCCAGGGCTATAGCAGAAATACGTGAAATACACCGCCAGCTCAGTCATTTCCAGCCGAGGACTGCAGTTTCGTGCTTATTAGCACTCATCAGCCCGGCATAGGAAAGTGACTGAGCTGGAGATGGGAAAACCTCTTAAGGAAGCCAAGAGTGCGAAACAAACTGCTAATGGGCGGTAATTTTCTGAATATACCTTGCCTCGCGTTCAATCTTCGAGTTGAACCGAACCATTGCTTCGGTCACTCGTCTGGTCTGCTAATTCTATATTGCTACCAGTTTGTTTCGCACTCTTGGCTTCCTTAAGAGGTTTTCCATCTCCAGCTCAGTCACTTTCCTATGCCGGGCTGATGAGTGCTAATAAGCACGAAACTGCAGTCCTCGGCTGGAAATGACTGAGCTGGCGGTGTATTTCATGTATTGTAATAGTTCGGCCAAATTTGATCGAACCAGTTCTAATGTTTGCAGTACCTTTAAAAGCTGAATCTGGAATTTTTAAGCAGTTTTTCAGTAATTTTTGGGCTTCCTGAAAATTCTGAGGGGGAGCTCTAGCTTCCCGAGCCTTTTGGGTAATCAAACCCTGCGCTTAAGGCGCAACGTCTTACCTTTCAGATTTCAGTAACTACCCCTTTCCTATTCATTCCAACATCCGATTCGCACTGAGACCTAAAAACAGACGTACAGAGCAGTACAATGCAAAACTGCAATCGTTAGACCACCAAATTTTCTTTCTGTTTTTGTCCTTGAAACTTTTAGAACCGATGTGTGTGTGCTTTCGTTTCTATGTTTTAAAACTTTGAGGATTCTTAATGATTATTTCTGTGCATAGTATATTATTTTATTATTAAAAAGAATTTGTTTCAAATTCACAACTTGGTGACTCCTTTTAAGCTATTTTTATTACTTAAGATTCGTTAAATTTCATAAGTAATACTACGTGTTGAGTTTCTATAGTTTCTCAAATCTTTACTAAAAGATTATAAAAACAGTTTCAGCTTTTAAATTTGAAGTATTGGTTTTTATTTAGTTTCTTAAAGTTTTTGGTTTCTTAGGCCATCTAACCACCTAAGTGGTCTGAACTCCCCCCCCCCTCCCAAACAGACCCCCGCATTGCTGGGTCTGCGGGTACATAAATTCGAACCTGCGTACAGGAGAATTAAATCTCAATGCCATCTGTACGGCATTTTAACTTAAAACCGAAAAAAAAAAAAAAAAAAAATCAAATATAGGATTACTATTAATTTTCTTAGTACAATATCCATCGGCAAAAATGAATCTATGAAATTTCATATTCTGTAGCACAGCTCTAAAAAATCCAAAGAGAAATGCACTTCGGAATTTATTTCTTATTCGATGAACAAATAAGTGTCAACGTTATTTTGGATTGAGATACGTATGATAACGCCCATCATTTTTTTTACTCATGGGGGGGGGGGCAAAGGGAATACACTCGAAAATGTCATTAAAAAAACAATAAAATACCTGCAATGAAACTTTTGCATTTGTGCAATGAATATGTCTCAAAATCCAAAGGGGAGGGGTTGGGGGGGGGGGGGTCAATCCCCCCGTTTCTTAATGACTGATGTGTGTAAAAATAGTACTTGCAGTGTTTGTAATTTGTTCCATATTCAACTTTTATTCAATTACCCTTTCATGAAAACTAATAGTGTTGGAAATACAGCTGAAATAAAGCAATAATCTGCATTTTGAGCCCCCTCTTTGCCCCCCATAACTCCCGAACCCGACGCTCAAACTCTTGGGACTTTTTGGTACGTTATCTCCTCATGATACCGAACATCTTGGTATAGATGCACATTCTTTTTTTTGAATGTACGGGTTCGGCCCTTTTTCGACCTAATTTGACTGGACTAATGGTGGCACGAATGTTGAAGATCATGCTCGCTCTGATCGCCCTTCAACGTCTCGAAATGATGAAAACGTTGAAAAAATCCGCCAAAAAAGCAACGAGAGTCGTCGTTTTACGACTGACAAAATTTTAGAAGAAACAAGAGTGAGTTGGATCTCACGCGGGCTATTAGAAGAATGTTTCTTTCACCATGATAACGCTCCCGTACACACAGCCTTCACTATTAACCGCTACTTGCCCTCTCAGGGGTGGCTAGTCGTTCAACGACCCCCGTATTCGCAAGACCTAGCCCCCTGTGATCTTTTTCTGTTCCCGAGAATGAAAAAAAATCTAAAAGTGAAGTGTTTTAATAATGTAGAGGCTATAAAAACTGTTTCGCAATAGGCACTGGACATGGTCAAAGTTAAAGAGTTCCAGGGAAGCTTCTAACAGTGGAAAAAAAGAATTAACAAGTGTATTGCATCTGAGGGGGAACACTTTGAAGGAGATTTAAGGAATTTTGTGAATAAACTAATAAATAAATATTTTAGAACAAAAATCCGGTTATTTTTGGGTCCTCCCTCGTAATTGCTTGACTAATGCACTTACTATTGTTTGAAATGCTAGATTAGTTAAAACTTTCTGCTTTATACTGTTTTCTGTGAAAAACATCTCGAATTAAAGTGCAAAACGTAAAAGGATTTAATTTTAGGATTTGCAATTATATGTTTCGCGAAAAAGAATAATATTTCGACGTCAAGTTTAAAAAAATATGAAATTTGTTATACACTGTGAGTGAATTGGAGATAAATGTACCCAATATTTGATAACACTTTATATGAATATTGTATCTGTTTTTACGCAACTAAAAACTTCAAAAGATCCAAGTTTAAACTCCCTGAGCAGACAAGTGTCAAAAGTTATGGTTTGATCAAATATCCACAGGAAATGTCGCATGACTTTAGAATAGATTAAAGCTTCGCGAAAAGCTTTGCTCTAATACGTTAATTCCTTCTGCCAAACTCAGTGTTGAGTTAAATATTTGATATTGATCTCATTAGGTGGAACTCATATCCACTTTAATATTTCATGTTTAACTAACGAACTACGTTCTGTCAAACAAGTGTAATGGTATATAGCATAAGTTATTGCAGTTAATGCAATTTGAATCCCATAATATAATAGCTTTTATGCTGAAGTAAATGTCATTTTGGTTTTCTGAAAACGAGAGGAAAAAAAATGCCAGCGCTAAAGTGCTGTGCGTTGAAGGTTTTTTTCTTTTTTTCATTATCCTTTTCACCCCAGACCTATTTTTTTTTAAATACATGCAGGGGAACGTGAAGAAAGTTGGAATAGTTGAGATAACTTACCATTCTCATGGAGAACAAATTAGAAATTTGTTTTTAAAATTTCGGTACATAAAGAAACAATAATGTATTTTTTAATATAACTATACTACCTTGTGTTGCGCGGGGGCTCTTTAATACCTTAGACAACTCAATGAGTGAATTCTATCAACATGAACATAAAAAATGGCACCATTCCCACCTCCGCTGTCCATGCGGAAAATTCTGATCAAAATTTTCGCTCAACCCTTACCGAACCTCTTTTTATTCTGTTTTTATTTGAGTAATTTGAACTAAAAGAAGTCATGCAAATTAGACAGAACCGTGAGTAACCTAATTGAAACAGCGGGACTTCTCAGAAAGAAATTTTAGCAAAACTGGTTTTCAAGCTTTTTTTTCTTATAATTACGGTTCTTTTGCCAAACATGTTCATAGCTTGTCGTTGATTAGCACTAAAATCAATAATTATGCATACTTTTCTGCCGATAGTTCATAAAATATTTCCTGATGGTTAAAAGTTGCTAACAATTTTCGTTTGCTTGCAACAGTGATTCTCAAATTTACAACAATTCCTTATCTTTGGATACAGTACCGTAATATTTGTTTCCCTAGGCATTTTATTTGAATCAAATTAGAAACAATACAGAAATTCATTCGTGTAGAAAGGAGTAGTTTTATGACTCAAAATTTAAATTTAGATCTCTTTGGATTTTTTAAAACACCAAAAAATCCCCTGTGCAAATTCCTGAACATCAAAGTACCTCTGTTTCAAGCTTGCCGAACATCTGACGTAAATTGGAAAAAACATACTCTTCCACTCACATACATCCCCCTTTTTTTATGTGTAGATTTACATTGAAGTATTATTTTTGGCTGTAAATTTCTAAATTCAAAACAAACTAAATATTTTTCACTTTTTTGTAAGAGGAAAATTGAAAAATGAAATGATTTTCTAATTAACCAATTACTTAATGTATGAGAAAAAAGAACAAAAAACTACAAGAAAAGTTGGAATCAACAAAAAAAATAAGAGAACGAATAAATAATCAAGTGAATTAATGAATAAAAGATTGCAAATGAATTACCTAATGAATGAATGTAGAATTGATTTAATAAATGAATTAATAATTAATTTCTTCTGTCATTTTCCCCCACATGCACTTCACAAATTCTATTAAACATTTAGAGTAGAAACATGCCTAATATTAACTGGATATCAGTAGATCTCTATTAGTACTTTCAATCTTAATTACAAAACCGTTATCATTTTGTTACATCAAACATTATTTTTGGTAATCTAAAAATTATTAAAATATGTGTATCAAATTTTAAAACTGAATTTTATTAAATTTTTTATTTGATATTTAGAGCTGCAGAAACCCAGTATTATACCGCGCTTGTCGAAGGACATCAAAAATTCACGATAAATCCGAAAACGTGATGTAACGAAAGTCACGAAAATTGATGATTTAATCGCCGTACAAGTTAATGACACGTACATTATTTTTGGTAATCTAAAAATTATTAAAATATGTGTATCAAATTTTAAAACTGAATTTTATTAAATTTTTATTTGATATTTAGAGCTGCAGAAACCCAGTATTATACCGCGCTTGTCGAAGGACATCAAAAATTCACGATAAATCCGGAAACGTGATGAAATCGAAAGTCACGAAAATTAATGATTTAATCGCCGTACAAGTTAATGACACGTACATTTACAGTTAAATTAGTTTTTATCATATTAAGATGATTTTGTAAAAGAAAATTAGTCGGGAACACTTGTTTTAAAATTAAAAAAAACAACAACAATTTAAAATGTTTCTATTGTTTTATGGTGGGAATACTAATCGAAAGCTGCAGCTCAAACTGCAACGAATTAAGTGCAGAGTAAACCAAGGTATCACGCTCACCGAAGTAGAAACATTTTTAAAAACTCATCTTAGCGAAAAATAAAAGATAACCAATGCGAAGCATTTACAATCGACGGATGGAATTCAAAAACCCAATTTTTGAAGTATTTTTTTTAATAGCCGCACATCAGTGTGACTTATTTGGGTGTGCGTTGTGACATGTGTCGAAAAATAAAACTATATTTTTCGGCACATGGGGAGCGGAGACTCGTAGTAAAATTTGTCCTAATAGTATTAGACTAATAGACTTGTAAATTGCAGTTATATCGCCAGAAGCAAAGTATAGCTCAAAACATATGCATTTTAAACAATATTGAGATAACTCTTCCCCTCCCCTTTATCTTTCCTAAATATTAGCATTAATTTCATCGCTCCCAATAAAGTAAAATTAAAAAAAAATACAAAATTTTTTCCAAAAGTCCAATAAAAAGTAAATAAACAGTCGAACTAACAGATAAATATTTCAATAGAACCGCTGATTTTGAGTAGAAAATACTGAACTCGCTAACAACGATTAAATATCCCAAACTTCAATACATTGATTCTTAATCTTGAACAAAGAATCTTAGAATAACAAAGCAATTTTCACCATTTATTTAGAATAAGCAATTGCCATCACAACTAGATTCTCAACCTTTTTTTTTTTTTAATCCATCCTTTTTTTTTTTTTTTTTTTTTTTTTTGTTTACTCTTCAAAAAAATGAAATGTTATATTTTTGATTCAAAATCCTACAAAAAAAAATTCGCTCTCAAAGCATTTAACTAATTTATACTACAGACAAAATGAAATTAATAGTTATCGGAGTTACAAATTAAAATAAAAAGCATTTTTATTATTACTTATTTAGTTATTTATTTAATGAGTTTATCCTATCAAGATAAGCATGCATTATTTTAAAATCTTTGAATTTACAATATTCCCAACTCCATTTATCATAACGTCTCATGCATCCTTAAGAGTATAAAATTCTATTTCTGAAAAGAGCCATGGTTGTATGTACTTACCTAAAATGAAAACTAGACTTTCCTTGAACATTTCTTAAAGTCTTCTGCCTAATTTAGTCTGATAATGATATTTCAAAGTAAACACTGGGCCTTTTGATGGTTATTGAGCAGAAAGAGAGCACTTCAGCAAAGGATAATAGTCTTAAAGTGCAATTTTCCGTGAGGGGTTGCGGAGTAGATCTACAATGTCTTTGCAAAAAAAACAATATTTTTTCAATAAGTAAACAGGAGTTGAGATAAGAGCAGCTAATGCGGAGAAAATAATTCCTAAAAGCTTCAGACATTAGGAATATCTTAACATTTTAGAGGTTACTGTGCAGAATGGGGTTGTTTCCAAAATTTTAAAAGTTTTTTTTTTTTTTTTCTGAGAGAGAACATGCTTAAAAACATAGGATCTGACCATTTTTAAATAATTTGTTTAAGTTTAATATTAAAAAAATATACTTAAACCGGTGCGCTTTCATTGTTTACATTTCTTGCCGATGACATCACAAATGATGAAATGCCATTCTGTGTTGCCATTCACAGAGCAAAATATTTAATTCGCATCTTTACTCAGCGTGTATTGGCAACGATAGGGTTGATAACAAGCATACAGCGCAATTTTAATTCCCTTCTTGATTATCATAGCGTGGAAAACGCGGTACAAAATGCGCCAAAGAGCATCCTTTGTGACGTCATTAAGACCACGCCTTGTTTGCAAAATCGGACGTTTTAAAAAAATAATTAAAAAATAACTGTTGGGAAAATGAAAGAATTTTCTGGGTCCATGTTATTTTTTGCTTATTCTATCAATTTCAGTGACTAGAAGTAATACTTTTGATTGAAGAAAACAACCCCATTATGTTTCAATAACAGCTACATATACGTATATTGCTTTGCACTAGTGTTACAATTGAGTTTTATAAGCCTGAAGAGAAATTGGCTGGTATCGGTCTTTCATTTTTTTTTCAAGTAATTTTTACGTGAAATTTTTTAGAGAAATCGCCAATTGTTGCCGACATGGAGACATTTTACAATATTTCGAACTTTAGACGTAGCTCTAGAAGTTACTGCAATATTGCTGTATTTTCCCTAGAAGGTATAAATAGACATGCTCAAAGGTTTAGAGTTAGTTCAGTCAGTTAGTTAGTTAAAATATAAATAAATTTTATGTACATAATATAATTAAAATTTTATGCAAATAATGAAAAAAACAATGAAAAAAGAAGAAAAAAAATGCATCCAAACTATCAGTAAAAAATGTAATAATGAAAAAAAAAATACATCCAAACAGTCATTTTTTAACCATAAAATCATTTGCGCTTTAAAAACATTTTACTTTGCTTCAGTCAATCAATCTCTAACTTCTGTTAATATTAATTTTACGAGAGATGATATTCGATCCATATTGATCACTTTTTTTCGATTTCTTCAAACTAAAATTTAAGAAATATTCTGAATCTGCACAATTTTCTCACATTTTGAGTGCGAAAAAATAGTTTTCATTATTGTTGGTCTTTTAGATAAGAAAATTTGAAGCTCTTCCATAAGCGCTAGATGTTATTATTGTTATTATTATTTTTTTTTAAATTTTTCATTTGGATTTTCTGTTTTTTATTATATTATTCGCCAAGGGCTGCTTTCAACAAAGTTTTTTTCTAGGAAATCCGCCTTTACGTTTTTGATCTATATTTGCAATAAATGTCTCTCTCTCTTTCTCTCTATATATATATTTGTTCATTTTGAACATCCGTTTTTGAAAATATTTTCCGTCAGGATCTTTTTCCAACAAAGTCTGTTGGAAGCAAATCCACCTTTTTGTTCAGGATCAATATTTGCCTAAAATTTTCCCGTAGAAACTACTGTTAAAAAAAAAATAACTGCAGAAAAAAAAGAAAAGAGATTTAAAATTGTGAATTCGTTTAATGCTGAAAAAAATAATTTCGTAGAATTAAGTGCTGTAATTTGATTTTCTTTTGAAAAATAAAGACTTTACTTTAATACCCGAAACGTTTTATCTGATCATACAAATACGAGTACGGTAGCCAGCTTTTTGCAAAAGGAGTAATTTTTCAACGGTATTTATGTAGCATTTAAACTAATGCTTATGTAATAGTTCTAGTAATAGTTTAGATAATTGCCTTTTTGCAAATCTAGAACATGCAAATCGCATATTTTTAAATAACGATTAGAAATTGAAACAACATTTTTGAAGACTTTGAACTGTGTTGGAATAAATATTGATGTTTTTTGAGCAATCACGATTGCTTATTGTTCTCATTTGACTGTTTTTGGTGTTACGCTGATTTTATTTTCCCGCCAGCACCCTCTGCAGCATCACCGTTGACCTGCCGCCTCACAATTTTGCTCCTCTTGCGAAAATCATGTCCATGTTGCGTCCATATCCTGCACACACACGCATACATACACACACCTACACATACACACACTTCTACACATACACACACTCATGCCTGCACACAAACACACATGCCTACATACACACACACCTACACATACACACACACATAAACATACTCATGCCTGCACACAGACACAAACACACATGCCTAGACACACACACACACACACGAACGCCTACACGCACACGCGCGTACATTCACAGCACTGTATACACAACACTCACACACATGCATACATACATACATGCACTCACACACACACGCACCCACACACATGCGCCTACACAAACACACACGCGCATACATACACACACATGCTCGTGATTGCGAATAACATAATTTGAATTCAAAATGCCAAAAATTCAAATTAATATTTTTTTTTAAACAAGTTGAGGCAATGTTTTAAGCGCTGCTATTTTAATTAAAAGTCTCGTTACTTTACCTGATAGTTGTTAGAAACTTTTTGAACAATAGGCTTTGAAAGATTAATGAACAGCTTGTTTGACTAAAACAAAATATTCTAAAGTCAATTTAATTGAGAATCGTTAATTTAAAAACGTTGTCAACAGCTGAAAACTATTTTTAAGTTGCCTAAACAAGGCGGAGAAATAATGTAACACTTACTCGTGCCTACTTTTATATCTGTAATTATAATTTTTTATTTAGTTGCCGATCGTGACTTGATTATCAAAAAAATTATTTAATCTGCAGCGTAATTTAATCATAAAATCTTTTCACACTGTTATATTTTTATAATTTATATTAAACGATATGGACTAGATGTTTTGATTTCTTTGTTATTTATTTATTAATTGTTTATTATTAGTATTATTATTTTATGGAAGCATAACAGGGATCATTCTGACGAAAATGGTACAAATCGTTCCAACATGTTCGACATTTTTAAACTGTTCCCCAATTTAAATAATTTTTACCTGCTAATCATAGCTTTTTCGATTATTCCTTATTAATCTGTGTGAAACAAATTATCCATGGTTTGAACTTATAAAGGGTTTTCAACTGTTGACCGCTTGGTGCAACAGCTTGGACTAAACCAGTTGTGCTCAATCTTCGTCTTCCTGAGGGCCGCACTTCACATTAAAATTATTCTCGAGGGTCAAAACGCATTTAAAACTTCAAAATGTATTTCATTCTGCTTTAAATAACATGTGAAATGACAGAGAAGAAAAGATAATTACAAGCAAATAATTGTTATTTTCAATTAATTGAACCTTATTTTATTAAATTCATGTGTTTCCGAAGTCAATTTCTTAATATTTGGCGCAAAACCTGTCACGTTTTTTTCTTTTTGGTCGCGGGCCATAGGTATAGAACCACTGCATCGTTACTACAAATCTAAATGAGACTGATTTATAAATGAATTGTGTAGAAATAATAAAGAATTTATTAACTGTCATTCACAGCAAGAATCATCAGAATAAAAGATAAACATACGTTGTGGAAATTCTCTGTTGGGGAGTAAATGCTTCTATAAAATGGAAACTGCTTAGAATATATAAAAACATTCTGCTGAAACATTAACCATACTTAGCCATTTAAAAGGCCCCACTATAGATTAGTCTATAGATTATATTTATATGAAGGCAAGAGTCATTCGCTAATTTTCTAGCTATTTTACACTTCATTCAATCTTTTTGTGATTTTCTGGGCAATTGTTAAAATATTACATTAATCCTGATTAAAGTGAAAAACAACGTAAATAAAGCACAAATATTGGAGGAGATCTTCTTCTTCTTCTTCTCCTCTTCTTCTTCTCCAATATTTGTGCTTTATTTACGTTGTTTTTCACTTTAATCATATTGTAGCACAACGCTTATATGATAATTTTTCATATTAATCCTGTTTAAAGAATACATGTAGCAGAAAGTACTGAAAAAGGAAAAGGCACTTTCCTGGGGCACAAAAAGTAAAAATTATTACCTTAGGATGATATGCTAAATACTTATATCATAGTTAGAAAGACAAGAGAACGGTAATTTCAGACACATATTTTGGGATTTCAAATAACTCCTTAATTATTAAAAAGGAGGACAGCTTTTCTAAGCAGATGTTATCACGTTACATTTCCCACAAACAACCGAAAACTTAGAGACTCTAAATATGCAGCTGAGAGTAGGGCAAAAGTGGGAGAGGCGTCATAACTTAGGAAATTCAGTGATTAAGAAAGAAATGGCTATGTTTCTTACTATTATTAATTACTTATATACTATTCCTTCTTAACGTGTCAGTTCTTATTCGGCTGTTTTCCAGTGTAACGTGTGTATGATTATTTCAGTGCGAGCATTTTTCGAAGGAAATTTTAAACCGCCGTGGTTTCAATAAGTATAAAATGTAAAACAAAGAACCCGTAAGGTAAAAACTGGTTTTACTGCTTGATTTAGCTTGTTATTACCTATTTCAACTACATTTTGCAATATATGTAAATTGGCTCTCTGTTTGAACGACGCTCTATTTAACGACTTTCTCTATTTACCGATGGCTTTTCACTGTCCCAGATATTCCACTGTATTGTTGAAAGCATTTTATTTAAGGATGTTTTCTACTTAAGGACGTTTTTTTTGTGGTCCCTTGAAAGTCGTTAAACAGAGAGCCAACTATACTAACGTACTTCATACCTATGTGACACCTCCCCCACATAACGAGGAGAGTTGCTAAACTTTTCAAAAGTGTAACTGAAAGGGCGTTTTTATTATTATTATTATTTTGTTTTAGAATGCCGAGAAAATACGCGAGGAAGCATATGGTAATCAGGGGGCAGGGGAGTGAAGATAGCTTAATTCTGGCTGTTGAAAAAGTAAAAGAAAATGAGAAATATTGAAAAATGAAGCTCGAATACTTTATGAAATGCTACATCAGGTTTTAAAGCTTGTTAATATTTCGACTCTGTCCTAATGCTAATCCAGTTTTGCTATATCTGATAGTACCCCAGACATTTCTCTTGAAAATGAGTCCGTCTCCACAAAAAAACATTAACTTGCAGACGAACATCCACTAGTAAAGATAACCCTACAAATATTCTTGACAAGTCTTATCTAATCCCAGAACTACCTTTCTCGATAGTGAAGCGATAGTGCGCGGAATGTTGGGAAATTTATTATTTAACAAAACAAAAAAAGTTACTGGATTAAATAATTTTTATGCCAAAAATGACTGCATAAGTCATGTATAATGCACGCTGCTTATTGTAATAGGGAAATAATCCGCAGAAAGATAAAAAAATATTTAAGTCTTAAGCTCGTTAACAGTAATTTTAATACTTATTAATAGAGCAAGCTTAAAATAAAACATAAAGGTTTGATTTATATTGCATTTTAATTTTTTACCTAATTTCTACAAAAAATATGACGTCTCTCCCACTTTTACCCTAACCATGGCTTTTTCTCCAATAACTGTATAAATTGATAATTGCTTGGTAATCGCCAATTCGTAATTATATCAACAGAAAATAAATTTGAAGATTGTCACCAACATGATAATAAAATACTGGCTGAAAACTAAACAAACGTAACAATAACTTTTACGCTCGTAGACAATATTTCCTTATAATACATATAATTTGAATTAATATGAAATAGACTGTTTTGAATGACAAACGGGTTTTATCAACTAAGCCTGTTAATAGCTCACATGATGAATATTTTGTTTACCACATGATTACTTAACATATACTAAATACTTGCAGTATTTTTTTTAGAAAATGCTTTTGAACCCACTTCATTTAATAAATATCACATTAATTGTTCTATTCAGCTAACAAGTCTGCTCTCATGAAAGCAGCCAACAAGCAGACCGTGGAGAAAACCGTAACGTATATTGCGAAACGAAAATAGTTCTAAAGCGTCCCTTTCGGTTATTCGCCAAATTTCATTAAGAAACTATTTCAGAGAGAATTGTAAGAGTTATAAAGCAACAGGATGAAATGAAAACTATCTGGCAGAAGTACGTGGGGAAAGGAATTTTGTAATTTTCATTCCATTCACTTTTTCTTACATTCAACGCTTTGCTTTTTTTCCCTACTTTTTTTTACATTAATTTTCATCTTTTACAAATGCGATGCTATTGCAAAGAAAAGTAAATGTTCCCACAGCAGGATGTTTTTCTTTGTTTTTTTTTTTTTTTTTCACTTTAATTTGTATTTTGTGGTGCTTCTCATGCCATATTGTCGCCTCACAACCACTATTTACTGTTAAGGCTTAGAAATTTAACTTTTCTCTTAGCCCGACGATATCTTTTAGAGCAGATAAATTGAACTTATAACTAAATAAAGAAGCATATCAACTCCTTGATTAAAGTAAAAAACCAACGCAAATAAAGCATAATTTTTGAAGAAAATACAGCATATAGCGATTTCAAGGCTACAATGGAGCCTCTTCATCAGTGCAAAAAGATCACCAACAGTACTGAAAATCGCGAAAGAACTGACAACAACCACGTGGACACCGGTATTTATACCAAAGAGAGTCAACCAATAAGAATTCAGGATACAAAACAACAAAGAGGCAATCAGCAAACGACATGTCCACTCCGGGCTCAGAGCAAGGGGGGGAGACAACCAATCAGAAGCCAGGAGACAAAAGGAGTGAGAGACAACGAAGGAACCGTAAAAACAATTATAGAAATTGCTTCCAAATATCATTAAAAAAAAGGAGTGCTGGAAAAATCATTGACAAGAGAATGAGAATTTTTCCAAATATAGTATGCTTCCCAGAAATCGAGATCATAAACCGAAGAAAATTTACAAATAATCTTTGCGGGTGCAAAATCAAAACAGTGACAAGAAGTCCAACAATGCTGAACGATGAAAAGTAGGGTATTGAGATGGGGAAAAAAATCTGTCACTCTGTCACTCCCCCCCCCCCTAATAACTTATGAGTGAATAGTCTGACTCGAACATTTTTTTATTTTTTTTTTTTTGTTCGAAAGATCTCGGCGAACCCATCTCATCACTATATTTCACTTTTTGATTTGAACTATTTTTCGTTCAATTTTGAACAGTTCCAAAAAAAATTTAACATTAGCGCCTACGGGGAAATTCAAGGCAATTCCGAACTTAGAGGCGAATTTTCTTTAAACAAACTTTTAGGAAAAAGTTTTTGATCAATTTTCATTTCAATTTTGAACAGTTCAAATCCTTTAACATTAGCACCTACGGCGAAACTGAAAGTCAATGCAGATTTCGCACTTGCAGGCGGATTTACATCAAATAAATTTGGTTGGAAATAGCTCTTGATGACAAACTCTGACAATTTTTGGGGCACCTGACTCCAACTCCTGTGACCAAAAATTAGTCGGACTCCGATTCCCTGACTTTGACTTCGTAGCTTTGGAAAAATTTATACACGAAGGAAAAATGGCCGACTCCTATTTTTGGAAATTCGACTCGGACTCTTTTATCCCAGAATAAGTCCGACTCCGCAAACATTGGCAGAGTTGTGGACTCTAAAGGAAATGACCGATTCCAACTCCGAGTCTTTGAATTAAATACCTTCGGCTCCCGAATCTGACTCTTTTATCCCAAAATGAGATTGACTCCGACTCCGCTGTGAAATAATTATTGTTTACTAGTGTTCGCCCAGTGGTCGAAATTCGACCATATTCATAAATGAATATTTGAGAAAACTTGTATGAATTTAACTAATTCTAACATTTTCATTTCTACTCTTACTCATGTTTACTGCATATCTGGAAACATACAAGTTTTATATGTACACAAAATAACAAACAGTAATAATTTATTTCAATTTTGCTTTTTGTCTGATAATCTTAAAATAAATGGATGAAATGGGGTATGTAATGGGGTCGTTTTCGAAATTTTAAAAGTATTTTTTTTTCTGAAAGAGCATGCTTAAAAACAAAGGTTTTAACCATTTTTTTAAATAATTTGAAAACATTTAATATTTTTTAACTATTATTTTAATCGATGAGCAGATTGAAATTCATTTTTTACGCTTCTGCACATGGCATCAAAAGCGATAAAATGCCATTCACTGATGTCATTACCGCATAACGCAAATTATCATAACCTGGAAACATGGTTGACAGAAAAGCGTAAAAATTTTGTTCGGCTATGGAGTAGCGCGCCAAAGTACGTCACTCGCAACGTCATAAAGACCACGCTTTATTTTCAAAATCAAACATTTAAAAAAATAATAATAACTCACTGTCGGGAAAATAAAAGGTTTTTTTGGCTCAACATTTTTTTTTTTCTTATTCTATCTATTTCAGTGACTGAAAGTAGTACTTTTGATTGAAGGAAACAACCCTATTGAGAGAAATTGGTGTGGTCGGCAAATTGCTGGCTTGAATAATTTTATTTTGCATACCATGTTGTTTTATGCTTATCCTATACAAATAGATATTTTCCCTACTCTTTGTTTACGTATGCAAAGGAAAAACATTTTTCGCGCTGGCATTGGAAACAAAAAATTTCACGCCAATGGATAAAAATCGCCAATCATCTAATTTTAGAATGGAATGAAGCAGTAAAACTCAGTTTATACGTAAAACTTCTGGATATCTAGAGCGAAAATATTTCTACAAAAACTGTGGTTATTAAACGTAGACTGGCTTGAGTTATTACCTCCAAGATTTCAAAAAGACTGGAAACAGTTTATCGAATCTCTACTGTTGGTTAATAGTATCCACATTAGTAGATGCATATTACTACCTTGTGCAGAACTGATTGAAATACACGGATTTGCGGATGCGTCAGAGTTGGGCTATGGAGCTGCTGTTTACTGTAAATCAATGACAGTCCGAGGAGAAGTGCTTGTGAAATTAATAGCCAGCAAGTGTAGAGTAGCTCCTATCAAGACTACAACGATTCCACGACTTGAGTTGAGTGCCGCAGTAGTCCTTGCAAAATTGGTTCATCACATTAAAGTCTCTCTTCATCTGGAACTATCTAACGTATATTTGTGGTCAGATTCCATGATTGTGTTAGCATGGCTAAAGAAGGAGCCATATCAGCTTAAAACATTTGTATCAAACAGGGTCTGTAAGATACAGGAACTGACAGAGGTCTCGCAATGGCGGTGGGTGGCTTCGGATCAAAATCCAGCAAACTATATTTCAAGAGGTATGGCCCCACAAGATTTATGTAACTGTTCACTCTGGTGGAATGGTCACGAATTCCTTAAGGAGGACGAGTATCCAAATAGACCTGTTCCTGAAGCAGTGATACAAGATAATTATGAGTCTGAACTGAAATCGAATGACTTTAATTTCGTTAACTTAAACATGATTTCTAATTCCTTTTAAGATTAATAGTTAAATATCAGTAACACATATTCTAAAATTGTTAGAGTTCTTAGTTTTATTTACAAATTTCTGCAAAAGTGTAAAGGACAGCAGAAAAGCGACTCTTTAGCTATAGAGGATCTGAAACGTGCAGAAATCTATTTGGTAAGACAGGTTCAGTGGGAGTCTTTTAGAGAAAAAATTAATAACTTACAAAAAGGTAAGATGATTCCCCATAACAGCCGTTTGAGCAGTTTAAATCCATTTGTGGATAAGAAAGGAATTTTGAGAGTAGGAGGCAGGCTTAGAAATAGCAATTTAATGATAAAAAGTACCCAATTTTGTTGCCTACGAAACATAAATTAACTCATTTGATTGTGGAGTATTTCCATCAAAAATATTTACATGCAGGGCCTCAAGCCTTACTACATCAAATAAGGCAACAATTTTGGATACTTAATGGTAGAAATATATGTAGAAAAAATGTACACAATTGTGTTGTATGTTTTAAAGCAAACCCAAAAGTCGTTGAGCAATTAATGGGAGACTTACCAGAAGAACGGGTGACACAATAATTCCCATTTAATATCTGTGGAGTTGACTTTTGTGGGCATTTCTATATAAAATATAAGGGACAGAGGAAAGGTACTTATAATAATATTTATGTGTGCTTGTTCATTTGTTTTTCGACACGAGCAGTGCATTTAGATATGGTTACAGACTTGTCTTCAGATGCATTCATTGCAACACTTAAACGATTTGTATCCAGAAGAGGTAAGCCCCAGAAAATATTTTCAGATAACGGTACAAATTTCGTTGGTGCAAATAGAGAGTTAAAGCGGTTAAACAATATGGTGAAAAACCCCAGTGAAACCCTTGCAGGGTACCTATGAAATGAAGGAATAAGTTGTTCCACCTAGAGCTCCGAATTTCGGAGGCATATGGGAGGAAGGTGTAAAATCTCTTAAGTACTACTTAAAAAAAGTTGTAGGTAATTTAAAATTAACCTATGAAGAATTCCTCACGGTACTTATACAGAATGAAGGAATTTTGAACTCTAGGCCACTGGTTCCTTTATCTACAGAAATAGAGGACTTAAATATTTAACGCCGTCGCATTTTCTAATTGGAAGGCCTATTACCTCAGTGGTTGAGCCTGATTTGACTAATTTAAGAGAAAATCAACTTGATAAGTGGCAAAAGGTAACACAAATTGTACAATCAGTTTGGAAGCGATGGCACCGTAGTTACTTAAATGAGTTACAACAACAAAATAAGTGGAGATTTGATAAAAATAATGTTAAGATCGGAGACTTAGTTATTATTGTGGAGGAAAATTTGCCAATTACAACATGGCCTCTAGGTAGAATTGTTGATGTTTATTTTGGTAAAGATGGCAAAATAAGAGTTGTGTTAGTGAAAACTCAAAGTGGAACCTTTAAGAGGTCTATTTCTAAGGTTTGTCTGATGCCTATGCCAGAATAGCAATTACACACCTTACATTTATCAATTGTACATTTGTGAGTGAAATTGAAGTTATTATTGTGCTTATTGGTATAATTATTGGTTGCTTGATTGTAATTTGAGTTGTTTTGCTTATTGTGTTTTAAGTATTATACAATATTTTAAATATAATCTGAGTTTAATTGTGAACTGTGCAGCAATAATGGTAAATGTGAGTATTTACTAATTGAACAACAGTGAATTTGATCATGCATATTGTTACTTGAGAGTAGTAATATATATTATTGAATGTTTGTAACATGTCAAGGGGGGCGGTATGTTGCGCCTGCGCGCGTACTACCACGCCACCTATCTTGAGAGAGTTTGAGTTGACTGTTATATGTTACGAGAGAGTCTGTGAGGAGTGTGCGCTTAGAGAAGCCGCAAATAAAAAATACAGTCCACTAGAGAAAATGAGTTTTGTTTTTTTGACTTGAGAATTCTTCTATAAACTGAGCTATCCGACCACTGGACGTCGCAAACAAAGTACAATTTTAAAAAAAGGTCGTCTTTGAGATTTGATTATGGTTAAGGGCGGTGTATAACTGATGTCACTCCCTTCAACACTTTTGACCCTCTCCCCCTTTTGTCACAAATTTTGCACTTCACCATACTCCCTCTTCCCTTTATCACCTGTCACGCTGTTTTCCATAAACGTTCCAAAAAAAAAAAAAAGCTTTTTATCACATTCTCCCCATTGTATGCCCCTTTTGACATGTCTTTCCTCTCCCTTGTCACAAACTTATTATTTCGTGAACCCCACCTTAAAGCGGGAATTCATTCGTGGACAGCCCCTATTTTGCGGCAACCGTATGCAAATATACATTTCCCTACTCTTTGTTTTCGTATGCAAAGTAAAAACATTTCTCGAGCTGCAATTGGTGCTAAAAATTTGAATACAACAACTTTAGGAGAAGTCACAATATTAGAAAACAATATGGCACTACAAATAATATGCTGAGACCAGTATCAACTCAGCAATATTGGCGATATTTGGCAACATTTTTAACCCTAAAAAGTAAGGGCAAAATTTTGATGTATCGCTAAGCTGGCGTTAAACAGCTGTGCGACAGCAACCAATAACTTAGTTATATATCATCAAACGATCCCTAATTTAAATGATTTTCAGCTTACATTGAATGTAATGGCCTCTCGGAGCATTGATGTTCCTAAGTCGACATCGTTCTTCAAACTAGTGATGTCTATATTTTATCAATAGTTGGAAACCACTTTAGCATACTTCTACAAATATCAAATAGCTAATCTTCGAAGTCTTTAAAATACGCAATATTCTTGGTTTACTTTTATATAACACTGCAGATCGCGCAAAATGTAACACCAAGAATGACCAGAAATATACAGGGAAATTTAATTGGTCGGATTTTTTTGTTTGGAAAGTACATTAATTCATTTTAAAAAAATACTTTTTGGCAACAGGGAAAAAAAAAACTTTTTTTTTTAATGAGGGATGCAAGTGGCAAAATTAAAAATTTGGAGATAACCAGTACAAATGGCAGATGAACCCTTTCTCTGTCTTAAGGGCAAGAGATAGTACTAGTAGCCCTGGTAGGTACTGCTGTACAGCATGATTTAGTTAAAAAAAAATCAATGAAAGTCTTCCTAGGATGTAATCTTTATACGCGTTTTACTCAAAAATTGAAAAATGTCCACTCTTCAAATTCGTTTTTTTTTTAGACCTAGTTTCCGCAAAAACACCACTACATTCAATTTAAGGCAAATTCCGTTGACACAAAGCAGAAATGAATACCATTGAGCTGGAACGTAACAAATAACATCCAACGTTTTGTAGCACAAACATACAGATTATTTGTGCTGCAAAAGGTTGGATATTATCTATAACATTGTCACTATTAATTTAACTCCAAACCATCAAACAGCTAAAACTAAAAACATCTAACGAAATTGAGCAAAACAGTCAACATATGAGGCATTCCTAGCTAGATTAATCGATTTCAATTTGAACGTATACATTGAAGTCTAAGCGATACGTTCGACTTGTAGTAAATTTCTTGCGCTGGACCAGAGATTGCTTGACTTCTCGTTTGGATCAAAAAATCAGAGCTGTCTTTAGGCCCCCATTCAACATGTTAAACCACAAATATTGGTAGGTACTAGGAACCCTGGAGTGTGATATTGTTTGGCTCTTAGGCCACAGTGGGGTACAAATTGCGTTATATGTCTTCTTATAAATAGTCGAACATAGAAAACATAAAGGGAAATGACAGTGGAAGTCCCTGGGGTGGGAAGGCGTAGTAGATTTGTTCCGCTCGAAGCAGATTTCGGAAATGAAATATTATGTTCATAATTGAAAAGATCGGAGCTTACGTGGATTAAGTCGAAATGGATTTGATTTTTTGTGTCTTTACTTTTCGGCAGGTTTTTTTTTTTTTTTCAGGTCTTTCTATAAGTTGTAGCTGGTGCAAGACATTAGATGCATTAGAAAAAATAATCCTTCGCAAAAGTTTTACTATAATTAAGAAAATGAGCTGTACTTTACCTTGATTATTTATTGACCTTTCAATTTAATTTAATCTAATCTAATGTACTTTACCTTGCATTTTTGTCGAGGTTATAGTAAATCAAAACCACATGTTCGTTCTATACTTCTTTTTGTCATATATTCACTTGTTTTTCAAGTAACTCATATTAACAATGTTCAAAAACAAAGGCAAGTGTTAAAAAAAAAATAATGATTCCAAAAAAACTTTAAAATGCACGACACAATTTCCTTTTATTGTTACCTGAGAAAATATTTTCGTATCTTCATACTTTACAAAGCCCCAAAACAAAAACACACTTTATCCTTTAAAAATGAAAATTTGAAAGCTTTTTACAGAAGAATATTCAAATTAGAAAGACAAAATTTAAAATTTGATCCTTAAAATTAAATTCCTTTTAAAAGTTAATGCATTTTTCAAATCATCGGAAATCAACTATATTAGCATACTCCCATCGTAACCTTTTTAAATCGATATTTTTATTGCAATTTTTTCATCACTAAGAGGAAAACTAAAAGCTATAATGCTTCGATCACTTTTAGGAATTTAATATAAATGCTAATTTTGAGTTGATTCTTTTTCTTATAAAACTTAAAACTTCTTGAAAAACTTTTCACGAATCATTGACCGTTTTTATGCGAATATGCACTGCCGTAAAAAACTTCGCAAATTAAAAATTCCAATCACGTATTACTGGTAATATGAAAAAAAAAGAACATAAAATTTTTAAATGATAGCAGAAGACTCATTTCTTCCTATCCAAAAAGAAAACTTAGTTATTAAAGGGTGAAAATACTCTATCGATTTTTAGTATAAGGATTGTTTACCATTTCATTCAACTACAAGAAAAAAATCATTTAAAGTATCCGCTTTTCCATTCTTTTGTATTTACTGCAGCACGATTTATTTAAAGCTCTTAATTTTAGAATAAGTAGCGACACGTCCGCCATCTTGGGGCTAAATGATGCTTTCTTCCTAATTATGCTATAGTCAAGCAACATGTTTTATTTCTTAATTGTGGTTTTTTAGTAACTTTATGTCAATCCGCAATCAATAAGCGCAACAATCAAAAAGCAAATCACGCTACTTCATTTTAGCAGGCATAGGAAGAAAGCGGCATTTATCACCAAGATGGCGGATATATCACTACTATCTAGGGCTTTAGATTCATTGAGTCCCGATTGGCCGTTTCTCTATTGTCCAATCGTAGATCAACAAATGATGAAACTTGATTGATTCTAGAGCCATTTCTTAGTATTTTAACTTTACACTAACTTGAAATATTCTGTTCCTTCTTTTCTCTGCTAGGTACTGACAAAGAGGGTGATTGCTTTTGAAAACGGTCTGCTTATTTCAATTTTTATTTTAACCTATTGACGTTGTACTACTTTACTGCTTTTTCAACTTTACTACGGAATTGACAAACGGTCGTTTAAAAGAAGTCTGAATAAAGGGAGGAGGATAACTTTTATCCACCTGCTTTGTTCGTTTCAATGAGACTCTACTTCGTTCAAAGGCTTTAATGTGCATGGAAAATGCAAAACTGGTATATCTGCAAACTAATACTAATATGCTTTCGTTTGCGCCTGTATACAGGATTTTATCCATTCCATCTCATAGATAGTCGGAAAATAGCTGGTTTAACATGTGAGTTTTGCTTGTTTTTCCATTAATTTATGATTTTATACATTGGAATCCTTAAAAATATTTTCAAGTGCAGCAGTGTTATACATGAAATTAATTGAAAAAGAAAACGCATGATGAATACACATTTCGCAATCTTAAGCACGTGAAACATAACAAAAATGAAAATAGAAAAAAAAAACAAAAAAAAAAAAAAAAAAAGCAGATTCTTCCATTTTGTCACGTTTTCTACTAACTGTAGTTATGTTCCTGCATTTCGGAAAAAAATTGTTTTCCAGTTATTAAGTATATTATGCATGTTGGAAAAAATAACAAACACGAAAAAAAGGGGTAGGGGCTCACACATTTTAGTGAGAAAATAATAATAATGTATGACATGTTTTAGGATGAGAAATATTCTTTAAGAGCTATTTGTTGCTTAAGGTTGAGGTACGTGTCACTTTTTTTTTTGTCTATAAAAAGTGTCCTTACGAAATGAAAAAAAAAATCACTCTTCTCTGAACTAAAAGTAGTTAGCCATGATTTCAAATTTTCAGAAATAGCAAAAATTACCCGTTCTTATTTGCTGAAAAATATTTTTAGAGTTTCTTCCATTGTGTAAATTTGAAGAGCAAAACATATGAAAATATACATATCTCATTCCAGCAACAAGAATGATACAACTCAAAAAAAAAAAAATTTAGGGAGACACAAAGAGATTTAGTCTCAAATATCAAAATACATACGGTTTCAATGTGATCCCAGCACGCTGTATTATTTCGACCCAAGAAAGGCACTTTCGTTAACATAAAAACGACGAAAAAACACCTTTGTGAGCAACTTTATGTAAGTAAAATCATACTCCCTATACAAGGAATACAGTAATTTGCTTTATCTGATATAATTACTTACACAACTTAGATGACAATTGAAAGAAACTATGAAAATTTAATTTTGCGCACAAGAAACATTTTCTTACGAAGAATTCAAAGACAAAAAAAAAAAAAAAAAAGGCCAACTATTCCGCGTACGTATGTTAAACAAGTATAAGTCTTATAAAGAATAAATACCTTTGTGCTGAGACTTAAAAAGTCAGTAATCCAACGTTATTAAGCACAAAACTTGCAAATGATTGCAGACACGTGTTTCGGTGTTATAAGGAACACTTTTCTCAATGCAAAGAAGTGTGAGCTTTTGGATGAAAAGTCATCCGAGAAAAGCAACACGGTGGAACAGGAGACAGTATAAATATCAAAAAATGGAAATTAAACAAAACAAAAAAGATAAAATGACACCTGGAGACAAAATTTATTATATAACTAGTGATACCCGCACGGCTTTGCCCGTAATAGAAAAATCAAAAGGTCTTTTGGTTCGCCTGTATATTTACAAATAATGTATGGTGAATTTTCTCGCCAGTTGGCTTGTACCCATCTTACGGTTCCACGTTATGATAATTTCGTATCTCGCCAATTGGCTTGTGCTCATGTTACGGTTCCACGTTATGATAATTTCGTAATTTACTCGTCCATCTTATGATATTTTTTTTCTTAAAATTGGAATAGAAAAAGAACCACATCGAATTTTTGAAAAATTACTTCGAGGTGCACACCCCATGCTACATACTAACTTTGCCAAATTTCATGAAAATCGGCCGAACGGTTTAGGCGCTATGCGCGTCACAGACATCCTACAGACATCCAGACATCCTCCGGACAGAGAGACTTTCAGCTTTATTATTAGTAAAGAAGATAAAGAAGATAAGGATAAAGATTCTTTCCCATTTTATTAAATTTCTGTGAAAAATAGGGCTTAAAATTAGAATAGAAAAAGAACAAAATCGAATTTTCGAAAAATCGCTTCGAGGTGCACACCCCCATGCTACATACTAACTTTGTGCCACATTTCCTGAAAATCGGCCGAACGGTCTAGGCGCTATGCGCGTCACAGACATCCTACAGACATCCAGACATCCTCCGGACAGAGAGACTTTCAGCTTTATTATTAGTAAAGAAAAGATAAAGATAAAGAAGAAAAGAAAAGAAGAAAGATAAAGAAGTAAAGAAAAGATAAAGAAGTAAAGAAAAGATAAAGATCGAAAGAAAAAAAGAAAAGAAGAAAGATAAAGAAGTAAAGAAAAGAAATGTAATTTTCAGAACAAATTTTTTCCCATTTTATTGAATTTCTGTGAAAAATGGGCTTAAAATTGGAATAGAAAAAGAACAAAACCGAATTTTCGAAAAATCGCTTCGAAGTGCACACCCCCATGCTACATACTAACTTTGTGCCAAATTTCATGAAAATCGGCCGAACGGTCTAGGCGCTATGCGCGTCACAGACATCCTACAGATATCCAGACATCCTCCGGACAGAGAGACTTTCAGCTTTATTATTAGTAAAGATTACATCAGGAAAAAAACCGTTAAGTAATAAATTTTAAAAGAAAACCCATAAACAATGCAAAAAGTCCAAAAATGAAACCACTCATAATAAATTAGCAATACATTTACCAGCGGGAAAAAACTATGTATGGAAGCAATGTATCAAATGGAGAAATGCAGAAAAAAAAACGAAACAAAACGAAATAAGAAAGCAAAAAATGAAAAAATAAAAGTAAGAAATGTACGACGTTTACATAAAAATAATAGAAAATCTAAACCAATTTTAACAAAGGAGTCCACACAGAGTAAAAATAGGGAATTGCAGTAAGATCGTTAACTAAATTAGAACGGTTCCTCAGGATGTGGAAAGATTCCCAAAAATCAAGATCCAACGAATTGGGGCATTTTTGGATAATTTGATAAGAGTTAAAATCAAAAGAGTGATTCGATTCCCAACAGTGTTGAGCAATACTAGATTTATTCAGCTGTTGTTTTCTCACATAGCTTTGATGTTCTTTTAACCGAAATTTCAAAGAACGGCGGGTCTGTCTGATGTATCCGAGTCCGCAATTGCAAACAATTTTATAGATCCCACAGCAATTAAGAGGGTGAATAGAATCTTTAAGAGAAGAGAAAGAAAGTTTATTAATAGGAGAAAATACCACTTGGAATTGGAATCGCTTCAGAATCTTAGCAACCTGAAAACTGATACCAGGGAAGAAAGGCAGAACAACTAAATTCTTAGTGTTAAAAGTTCTATTAAGAACAACATTTTGAGATTTTTTGCAAAGTTTTTTATAAATGGAATCAACTAAGGTGGGCAGATAGTCTCTATCAACAGCAACAGCTCTTAAATAGTTAAGTTCCGCATTAAGAAGCTCAGGTGAAGAACAAATATTCATTGCACGATAAACATGTGTTGAAAGCTGAATATTTTTGATTAGAAGGTGGAGATGATAATCTATGTGGGGGTAAGGAAACAGCAAAAGGTTTGCGATAAACCGTAGTTTCAAAACCGGACTCAGTTCGAGAAACGAGAACATCCAGAAATGGAAGGCAATTATTCTGTTCTTTTTCACAAGAGAATTGAATATGAGGATCAATGGAATTTAAAATAGATAAAGCATCATCAATGCTTAGTTGATCGTGGTTCATAAGAACAAAACAGTCATCAACATACCGAACATAGAATTGAAACTGTAGTTTCTGAAACAACTTGACCTCAAAGTAATGCATGTAAATATCACTAAGGATGGGGCTAAGTGGGTTTCCCATTGCCAAACCATCCGACATAGTATAAAATTTACCATTAAAAACAAAGGAACTTTGCCTTAGACAAGTATGAGTAAGGAAAACTAAATCCTCAATTTCCTTAGAGGTAAAATGAAATTCAGACAGTCTACTCTGAAGGCATAACAATGAACCTTCGACCGGAACATTCGTAAATAATGAGTTAACATCAAAAGAAGCCATAAAAGAATTAATTGGAACGCAATTCTGAATTTTTTTAACGAACTCGATAGAGTTTCTTACAGTGAATACATTATTACTCATAAGAGGAGAAAACACAGAGACTAAATATTTTGCAAGGTATTAAGAAGCCGTACCAATATTGGAAACAATCGGCCTGAAAGGAATGCCAGCTTTATGTACCTTGGGTAAAGCATAAAACCTAGCGCAATTAGCAATAGAAGGAATAACAGAGCGTTTAACATTTAATGGAATAGACTGAACAGACTTGACAGCCGAAGAAATAGTCTTTAACTCATTTTCACTAGGATCTTTAGAAATCTCTAAGTATGGACCAGAAGAAATCAAATCATTAGTTTTGTCAACATAAGTTGATTTGTCAAGAACAACAATTTGACCACCCTTGTCAGCTTCAGTAACAACAATATCTGAATTAGAAGTTAAATTCTTTACAGTACGCCGAACAGTATTAGTAAAGACGGGATTGGAAATTCTAGAATTAAAGTCCACATTAGAAGCAATAAGATGCCTAACGCAATCTTTTTGATTGGATGATAAGGCACTAAATTTAAAAGCTTTCTCAATAGGAGCAATAAGCTTAGAAAAAGAAGGTTTGCTCGCCAGATCAAAGTTATCATTGCATTTTAGAGCATTAATTTGAGAACTATTTAAAGGAACACTTGAAATATTAACGACAACATTTTTATTTACCACTGGTAAATTTTCCGAAGGAACAACTTTCGAATTTCTACAAAGTTTAGCTAATTTCTTTTTCAAAACAACTTGATGATTCTCCGTAGAACGAAGGGTTCTAGACCAAGAAATTCTATTAACATAATCAAAATCAGAAATAGAATTTGAAATAGAGAGATGGAAATCATAGAGCTCACGTTCAATAAACGAGAGGCGTTTCCTAGTTTCTTGGATCGAAGCTCTAAGTAGAGCCAATTTTGACCGAAAAATAACTTTATCAATTTTTACAGAACGTGGTAAGTTACATTTCAAAGAAATAAAATTTGGAATAACTTTCCTGCGCCTACATTCTTGAAGAAATTTTAAGTGGTTCAAAAAATTTTATTTATTATTATATATATTTATTTATTATTATATATATTTTTATTTATTATTATATATATATATTTATTTTATATATTAAGTGGTTCAATTTTTTTTTTCTGCATTTCTCCATTTGATACATTGCTTCCATACATAGTTTTTTCCCGCTGGTAAATTTATTGCTAATTTATTATGATTGGTTTCATTTTTGGACTTTTTGCATTGTTCATGGGTTTTCTTTTAAAATTTATTACTTAACGGTTTTTTTTCCTGATGGAATTACATAATAAATTTTGTCTCCAGGTGTCATTTTATCTTTTTTGTTTTGTTTAATTTCCATTTTTTGATATTTATACTATCTCCAGTTCCACCGTGTTGCTTTTCTTGGATGACTTTTCATCCACAAGCTCACACTTCTTTGCATTGAAAAAGGTGTTCCTTATAACACCGAAACACGTGTCTGCAATCATTTGCAAGTTTTGTGCTTAATAACGTTGGATTACTGACTTTTTAAGTATAAGTCTTGTTTTTATCATGAAATTGGCAGTTCTGATCTCATGCAGAGTCGAAAATTAATGCCCAAGTACCAACTTAATCCTGTATAAACTAGATCTGGTCGCTTCTCTGAAAATTCTTGTTTTATTTAGATTTTAGCTAAATACTTTATGCAAAATCTTGTGTGAATTTAGTGAAGCTTAGTTTTATTGAAAGAATGGACTAATAACGCATATCTTGAATAAAAGTAGCCGTTTTATTTTTTTGAAAAACTTAATTATGGATAGAAAATAACGAAGTGTTTTTTTTTTAAGGCTGGTGTTATAGAGATCGCTTTTTGCAATTGTTAAATTGTTTTATGGTTCTGTCTTTTTCAGTCATTTTATAGAAGCAAATCACCCCTTATTGTGTGACCTCAAAACAAGTTACATAAAAAGCAGAACAAATAAAATTTTTATCTTTGATAACTTACAAGCATCACAACAGCATTCAAATTATACAAATAGCAATTAGAACAAAAAAATCAGTCACTTCGGAAATAAAAAAGCCCCCTTTTCAATGAAAAACACACCAGACAACAGCTTGTGAGGTATCTTTTCGCATGTGCTCAAAAAAGGTTTTTTTTTTTTTTTTTTTTTTTTTTTGCAGCTCCGTAATTTTTGTTTTGATTTTTGTGGGAATCTAACCCTATTATGAGGATAACATCAAGGGATTCAAAATATGTCATGAATGCTTGCGAAATAGTGGCCAATGGAACAATATTGCACGTCCTAGCGCAGTGCAACAATTCACATAGAGTTAACTTTTGTGCATGTAAACAATTAGATCATTGTGCAACGGTAGATGAAGTGGAACACGGAAATGTTATGAATTTTGCAGTGTAATCATATTATGTAAACTACAGATCTTGTTGAAGTGTACTCCAAATATATGATTATTCCATATTGTTAAAGTGAGTGAAGAATTTACATATGCTTTCACAATAATAATATTCAGCTTCATTTGGTGGTTGTGTTACAAAGGCAAATTGACTAGTTATGTGTTATGAGCTAAATCGGGAAGTTTTAACAAAGGTATTTTTCTTTGGGTTTTTTGAGAAATATTAGTATTTGAATCCTTCACTTGTCAGAAAAATAAATAATCCTTCACTTATTTGAATGAATTATATGGAAATTTGAATCTTTCACTTACAAGAAAAATACAGTTAGACCTCGATATAGGGTCACGCGCTTATAAGGTCACTCCGCATATAAGGTCACTTTTCTAAAGTCACGGCTCACTGAATAGGAATTCTGTGTCATGTATTATCGGATATATGGTCAGGTCATAATGCATTAATCGCTTATAAGGTCACTTTTGTCTGAATGATTTCAGTGCCTAACAGATTCACTTCCAGGAATTCACCGCGATATACGATCCTTAAAAAGTGAAAAGTCGTTTTTCCTATTAACGCAGCAGGTAGTGCACAGAATGAAGTAGCAAGTGAGCATTACGACAGCGATACTGAAATATGAAGCAGTAATGCGGGCATTCAGCGTGTACATATTGCACTCTTTTACCAGTCATGAGAAGCTGAAGAAATTTTCAGAAAATAATTAGAAACCATTTTGTTTAAATACACATCAGTCCTGTATTAATGACAATTTTAAGTAAGGTAAGTTGCACATCAGTTGTTTGCTTGGGGATATTTGAGTGCAGCTTTACTCTAAATGAAAGTTTTAAAAAATAATTTCAAAATTTGTTATTGATTCCAAAAATTTAAATTGATTCAAATCAATTTAACTAGAATAACCTAATTAACTGATAGTTTTGAACGTGTTAAATTTTGAAGTGATTTAATGAATTAAATGTTTTTTTAACAATGAATATATATGAATCGGTTATAAGGTCAACCCGCTTATAAGGTCAGTTTCTTGAAGTCCCGAGGGGTGACCTTATATCGAGGTCCGACTGTAAATAATTTTATCCTAGCGAAACCAACCTCAACACGTATTACAAGTTTCACAGAGAATTAAATGAACCTTGGCGTTTACATAAGGTAAATCCGGTTGCACTTTTTTTTTTCTTTTGCTTTGAAGTTCTATAAAAAGTTCCATGGCGCACATATGTTAAATAAATCATGCTGTGTTAGTTCATGATGACAGGACATGTGTTTTGCAACAAAAAGCAATCTTTAAAAAAATATTAAAATAACCTGCGGCATGTATTCTATGTTGTACGGTACAGAAGCCTTACATATTAGTTGTTTGCTACCGTAAAAGAAAATGGCGTATTCCAACGCATGGCACTCTGCTGTGTACAGACCATGCACTTAGTTTTGACTTCTATATTATGCTTGTTTACGATATTTAAAACACAAAAAATGATTTTAGCGTAATGTTTCTCAAAAGTAAGTAACAAAATCATGTACTTACTCTTACCTCAAGACAACAGGGGTATGGCTAAAATGATCATTCGATTGGGATTCACGGTATACAGTAATTTTTAAAAAATCTCTTTGCATCTATACTAAGCTTTTGCCTGCAACCCATCTATAATTCCAGAACAGAAATTTTGGGAGGTGTAACATCTATCCCGATTGCAGTGACTCTCCTGGATTTACTCTATGCTGCATCCATTGTACGAGCTTCAAATAAATTGCATAATATGTTTTTTTTTTCGTTTTTTTTCTTGTAAAAAGATTTTTTTTACTTTAAATTTTCCAATCAATATTTATGAAAACATCCTGCTTAAAACTAATAAATAAATAAATAAATAAACGACTTAAGAAGAAGCGCATTTAGGGTGTATTTCACCATGTTTTGAAGCATTTTATTTTTTATTAAATGAAGATAGTTCAAATGCCATGCTCGTATTGCAAACTTTCAGAGTTTTCTAAATGCGTCAACAATTTATAACTGACAATAAATTACATAGAATGTGAATGAGTAAGTATTGTTTTATTTTGATGCAATAATATATGTAAATGATTGCATGTCACGATAGATGTAAATAAAAGAGAAAGAGATTTTAAGCTTGGAAACCTAGAGCGGAAAGAATGGAACGAAATCCGTTTGTTGCAGAGGATTTAAAACTTCAGTTTAAACGAAAGAAGATTAAGCAAAGGAAAGTAAATCTGCATGAAACTTCCATCAATCGTACTGCACTTTATTTTAGAAAATGAGATTGTACTACGAAGAATTCGTTTATATCTCCTTACTTAAAGTTCTGAAATAACTATTTTGTCTTACCTACCTCCCCAAACCCAATTTCAGAAGAAAAAAAAAGAGGGTTTGTTGTGAATTTCATTCAAGCATGAGAGAAAGATTTGTCCTGGTTTACAGTTTAATCTAAATTTGTGATCTCTGAAGTATTTTAGCTAATTTTCAGCAAGAGATTTAATTTGTTATTGTACTGTCTCTGAAAATTTTTGTACTTTAATGGCATTTCTAACTTAAGTACACTGCTAAACACCTTATAAAAACAATAAGTCTGCTTATAAAATAAAAAAAGACGTAGTTTATTTCTTTATTTTCGTAATGAGAAATATTAGTAAGAACTACTTACTTTTCAATTACATTCACGAGTATCTGGATTTAAAGGTTTTTTAATTCTTTAAATGTAAATATTCTGCTGAAATGTACTCAAACACCGTTATCCTTTACAGCCTAATTTTTTAGTTGAAAAATTCTCAAAAAATACACAAATTGTTTTCAACTTACTGTTCAACCACGTATTGTATAGAATAGGCAAACGTCCAGTTAAGACGAGTCTATCTGGATGAGGGGGAAAAGTAAAAATTTGATGCACGTGTTCCTGTCATTTGAATGAGACTCTGCTTAATTTAAAGGCTAACATACATCTTCAAAAGCTGATATCCCTGAAAACTAATAGCTGCGTCCATTTCCGCCTGTAAACCGGATGTTTACCTTTCCATACAGTCCGTGGTCAGACAGTAAGCTGATTCATTTACAATTGGGGCATACCTGATTATTTAACTAAAGGGGTGTTCCACGGAAAGGCGAACATTTTCCCCTGGCCAGTTATAAATTTAATTTAAAAAAGCGTGATAAACTTTTTTAGCCAAGAAGTCACGCAAATTATTGTACATTTGAGAACAGATTGGGAACACATTTATACACCCTTTCAAAACTATCACTTTCTTTCCTGCTAACATAACTTTAACAGTTCATTTTTTCAACACTAGAACGACTGACATTTTCTGTATACCTAGAAAGACTGAAGGGGCCAGTGTGGCCCCTACCCATTTTTGGAGTGAATTCTTTTAAAAATTCTTCCTGAGGGAGTCCACATGCCTGATACACCTTCTTTCATGACTAAATAAAAACTTAGTACTTAATTATTTTTAGTTTTTCTCTCTATACTGGGCAAAAGGTTGAATTAGTTTTCCTTTCTAAAATCAATGGCCACCGTTAGGATGGTAAGCAGTCGGTACTGTTTACGGCATTTGGATATCCAATCGGCTGCGTAAAGGGGAAGTTACAGGTTAAACTAGAGTGAATGGCATTTTTTTTTATGCTACAACAATTAGGAGAAAGGAAAAAAATAAATTTTTTAATTGTCAAAATGCTTAGGGGCCACTGTGGCCCCTCCCGTCTTTCTAGGTATAAGGATCAATACTAACAGTACTATGAGGCGAATGATTAAATGATTAAACAAGCATTCAAATAGTGTCATATAATGAAAAGTCAGAAAAGTTCCGTTAGATATTATCCGAGTTATTAAACAACAAACTACGCGAGGGGCCACACAGGCCCCTCCGTCTTTCTAGTGTTAACTACCATTCGTTTTGTGATACTAGAGGATATTTTGTTGCAATAAATATTGCTCATCAGCGTTACGTTTATGCAAGACAACTATCTTTTGTAGAAGACTGGGCAATGGAATGTCCGGCTACATACGTCTGCTACGAGAAAATTCTGTGAAATTAATAGCAAAAACAAGTGAAATATGTAATGTATTTTTAAACCATTAGTGCTCAATAAATGTTTTTAAAATGTTCCGAAATGTGTTTTTTGAAATGTTCTGAAAAGGAGGACGTCGGTGCCCCTCAACATATTTTCTGAAATCTGTTCCCAAAAGTAAAATTAAAGGTATTCTGAACTAAATAAGTGTACTGATAAGTGTTTTCAGAAATGTTTTGGAAACCGTTCCTAATAAGTGTGCTTTAAAGTGTTCAAAAAGTGTAGACTAGTGTACATGTTTAGAAAGGCTCTGAATATTTGCAGTGTAGTATATTGTTGTTCAAAGATGTGCCCTGAACGTAATAGGTAAACTTGATATAAAAGATAAAATTTGAAAAAGATATTGGGATGAAATATTTTGCCTTACGAAGCATGAAACCAAAGTACTTTCAACAGATCGGCTTTTTTTTTTTTAAATTTTTATCGTTAAATGATTTGTACATTTGTAAAATCGTAAAAGGACATTTAATTGCACTATCCCAAGCGTGACCGTGCAATCACTCTAAAATTGCTTAAAACATGATACAAGGTGCAATCTTTCAAGAAAAGTTTTAACTAGATCTAGAAATACGATACCCAAGAGCCAATGTCTTAAACCCATGAGAATTCCATTCTTCTGCGCTGAACTGTAATTCTACTACTGGAGTCTCTCCGAAAATCACTTTTCTTTCGCTACAATAATCTGGATTCTCAAAACAGTGAAAGGGGGAGATGAAATGTCTCGTGATTTCACGGACAGATGTGCGAAAGATCCTTGAGAGTTTGATGCCGATTAAATATTTTTCATTTGCAAAACTTTTAATTTCGTCTCGGAACAAAAATGCATGTTTAGCTAGCAACAATTGTTATTGTGTAAAAGTATAGCATTGCATTATTGTAAAAATAAACTGCATGTTTAGCTAGCGACAATTGATTTCATGTCAAAATATAACATTTCATTATTGTAAAAGAAAATTGCACGTTTAGCTAACAATAATGGCTATTGTTTAAAAATATAACATTGCATTATTGTAAAATTATACTGTATGTGCAGGTAGCAACAATCGCTACTGCGTCAAAATATAACATTGCATCATTGAAAAAGTAAATTGCATGTTTAGCTATCAATAACTGCTATTGTGTAAAAATATAACACTGCATTATTATAAATGTAAATTGCATGCTTAGCTAGCAACCGTTCCCTGTGTGTAAAAATAAAATAAAATTATTGCAAAAGTAAATCAACGTAAAAAAATGAGATAATTTGTGGAAAAAAAAGGATAGTATGTATTCCATAATCTCACTTCTTTTTGGATTAAAAAAAGAGGATTTTTATTAATGCAACCCATTTCTTTCGAAAAATTGCCAAAACGGATTTCTCCTTTAGAAACAATTACATCCGGACGAATATTCCAATCTACAATCCACAAGTCAAGGTATGTATCTGCTAGTTTTATTGGTTACTAGCTGCGTTTCCCGGCTTTGTCCGGTCTATTTTGAAAACAAAAATTGTGTCAAGTGACGTATATTCAATAATCAGGCATAAATAAAAGAAAAAAAAATCATCATGCAAAATTTTCCCTCTGAACAATGACGTCAGATATTAAAATACTTTTAAGGAATTAAAATAAAATGAGAAAGATGGATTTAAAAAGCGTAACCATGGAAACACAAAATAAAAGAAGTTTCAGAATTGAATTATCAATAGATTCAAAAAGCGTTACCGTGGAAACGCAAAATAAAATGGTTAAATACTTAAATAGAAAAAAAAGTTTTGAACTTCATTTAATTCGCTTGTATTTTTTTTTCTAATGGAGATAGAAGGTTAAACTTCTGACCATAGGTCGAGTTAGATCTGGAGTAAAAAAGGTAGCTCTTTTCAATGGTCTCAAAACGAAAACTGTAGGCCAATTCCTTCACTTTGTAGTGATAAATTTAATGAAGAAAGTAGTGCCTACATTTCAGCTAAGCCTAAACAAATTCAATTCGAGCTAAAAACGTAAATAACTCCCGCCGCAATTAAATTAGAGCGTTGAAACAAATTGCGTAGAACGCGGAAAATTCTTCCCTTTCCAACGATATATAATATTACTAATTGCGAGCAATTTTTCACCCCCATATTCTGGAATTTATGTGAAAATTGGGCCTAAATTGGAATAAAAATAGAACTATTCATCGAATTGTTTTCGAACTGGTCTGCAAACCTTCTCAGGACTTAAAGGAATAAACTGTGAAAATTTCAGCGAAATCGGCCGGGTAGTTCTCGAGTTTTGCGAGTTCAAACAAACAGACGCTTTTTTGACACTTCATTTTATACTATGTAGAGATAAATATATAAACTACGAATTTCAGTCATCAGAGATCATTTATTACTTCCTTTTACAAAATAGGATATCAAAAAAATTTTCACCCAAAAATCGGCCTTAATTTCCATTTTGCTCACCCCCAATGAATGTTGAGTTTTTTTTCCAACCCGACCACACGTGGATATGTGCTTAGGAACGTACAGAAACCCGAAACATCCGTTTTGACGACCCCCGAGTTAATTACAACGAGTTTTCTCGTGACGTCTGTATGTACGTATGTATGTGCGTATGTGTGTCGCATAACTCAAGAACGGAATGTCCTAGAAAATTGAAATTTGGTACGTAGACTCCTAGTGGAGTCTAGTTGTGCACCTTCCTTTTTGATTGCATTCGTACGCTCCAAAGGGGGTTTTTTGCCCCTTTTTGCGGGAAATCATTCTTAATTTCGATGTAAACTCAAGTGATGTTATAATTTGGCGGACACTTGGCGATATATGGCCAGCTTTTGGTCACCAAGTTTTGTCGCCAACTTGGCGACAAATTTGACGATTTTTTTTTCATTTATTATTTTTTAAATCTGATTTCAATTTGGCTACTGTTGGTGATATTTAGAGAGTAAACTATTGAATCATATTAAAACTGTAAATAATGAGAAAATTACATTTAATTGGAGTAAAAGGAAGTCATGTGATGCACACATCATCTCGTTTTTTTATCATACATTTACAAGGACATTTGTGCAGAAACTCCTCATTAAGATCTGAACCTTCATTGTCTGAAAGTTTTGCCAACTTTTAACTCTTGTGCTACAAACTCTTTATTCACAAAAAGAACTTTTGCTGTGCACCCGTTCTCGAAATTGAGTATTGTATTGACGAAGTTACCCACAGATGGGTCAATAGAAAACCATATTTTACGTTGCTATTATTTTTCCAATTTTATCATTACTTACAATTACGAATACTCATCATAGGAATAATATATCGTTTTCCTGTTTTCCGGTGCAAGATAATAATATTAATTAATACACTATGAAAATAGTCAAAGAATATGTTTGAAAACCACTAAACTTATTTTATTAAAATTAAGAAATAAAGTTCTTTTTACGATATCCTATTAAATTACTACGCACCTTGTGCACTATTTTAGACAATCTTGCTAACAACGAAGAAATATTACATAAATGCTATGTCATTAAGCGTTAATAAAATTGAAATCTGACGTACTTACTGTTAAGTCATTGATCTCCTGTTTTAATCGAAGCACACTGAGCAATAAAAATGCACTTATTTTCTAGAAGAAAATAAACTGAATATTGAAAACGCAAGATCCATTAAAATGTTCAATTTCTCGAGCTCTTTTTATATAATTTACTTTACACCGCAGAAATAAAAGACATTATCTGAGGATGAAATGAGCTTTCATCAGGGAGAAATGTGTGTCATATTTTCAAAATGTTACTACGTTTGCTTTTTTATTCGTCAATTTATTTCATTTTCCATACGTTCAAAGATGAATACTTTACAAAAGTAAATCAGGCACACATTTTGTAGAAGTGTAAATCAGACACACATTTTATATTTCGCTTTGAAGAAAATATTTAGAGAACTCTAGAAATGCCTCTTTTCGGTGCACATTATTATGTTATTAAAAACGCACTTTTGCAGATTATGTAACAGATATTTCATAATAAGTAATCTACCGTACAATAAAACTTGATAATTAACAAGATAAAGGCAGTTTTTTTTTTTGAGTGAAAAGTCCGATTCGAACATTTTTTTTTTTTTTTGGTGTGAAAGATCTCGGCGAAAACACCTCATTCCTATGTTTAACTTTTTAATTTGAACTATTTTTCATTCAATTTTGAACAGTTCAAAAAACTTAACATTAGCGTTAACGGGGAAGTTCAAGGCAATTCCGGACTAAGAAGCAAATTTGCTTCGAACAAACTTGTAGGAAAAAACTTTCGATAAAAAACATGTGTATAAAATAGCTTTTTGGTTTGAACAATTATCATTTCAATTGTGAATAGTTCAAATCCCTTAACACTAGCGCCTACGGGGAAACTGAAAGTCAATGTAAATTTCGCACTTAAAGACAGATTTACTTCAAACAAATTTTGTTGGAAATAGCTCTTGGCGACAAACTCCCGACTCCGACAATTTTGGGACACCCGACTCCGACTCCTGTGACTAAAAATTAGACGGACTCCGACTCCCCGACTTCGTAGCTTTGCCAAAAATTTATACACGGAGGAAAAATGACTGACTCCGACTCTTGGAAATTTGACTCTGCCTCTTTTACCCCAAAATAAGTCCGACTCCGACTCCAGCAACAATGCTAGAGTTGCGGATTTACTTCAAATAAATTTGGTTGGAAATAGCTCTTGATGACAAACTCCGACAATTTTGGGGCACCTGACTCCAACTCCTGTGACCGAAAATTAGTCGGACTCCGACTCCCCGACTTTGACGTCGTAGCTTTGGCAAAAATTTATACACGAAGGAAAAACGGTTGACTCCTATTTTTGGAAATTCGACTCGAACTTTTTTATCCCAGAATAAGTCCGACTCCGCAAACATTGGCAGAGTTGTGGACTCTAAAGGAAATGGCCGATTCCAACTCCCAATCTTTGAACTAAATACCTTCGGCTCCCGAATCTGACTCTTTGATCCCAAAATGAGATTAACTCCGACTACGACACCATGGTTTTAACCGTGAAATAATTATTCTTAATATGACTTAATTTAAAATCTAGAGTGAAAATTAAAGCAAGTATTCAGTTTTCTGCGGATAAACTCGAAGTCCTTTATGTTTCTACATTACGATATACGCATATGACTTTTTTTTTTTTTTTTGACATAGAAAATAATTTTTTCAAGTTGATATTTTATTGGTTTTATTTGTTTAATTCATTTAAAAAATAAACGGTTTTTTATATGATGCATTTAGTTTAATGAGATTATTATTATTATTTTTTTTTAATGGGAAAAATTTGTATTAGCTGCTATGTTTAGAGGGTGTTGCTATTTTATTTGTTCGCTAATTCATTTATTTATTTATTTACACATCTAATTCTTTAGATGAGTAAGGCATATTTTATTCCCAGAAATCGGCTTAACATATTAAAAAAATATGTTTGAAACAATTAGCGATTTTAGCTATTTTTGAGAATATTGATCAGGTACTAGAAAGTAGTATGGGTATACGGGAAAGTAGGCTCGTATAGTTCTAGAAAGAACTTCTTGTTTAAACATAAACCGTAAAATGAAAGATTAAAAATGTAAAAATTTATATACGTATTATAATTTTGTTATTATACGATGTTTACTAAGTACAGAATGATAATACATCTACGTGTCATCATATTCACATTACAGGATAATGATTTTTTAAAGAACGAAGTATTTAGTGCACCAAATAGAATCTCAAATATCAAGGGGGAGAAATTAAAAAAACTTAAAAATTTACAACCACATTGCAATGTATCACCACGGTTTTTTTTATCACCAATTGAATGCAACAACTTTAGGAGAAATCACAATATTAAAAAACAATTTTGCACTACAAATGATATGCTGAGACCAGTATCAACACAGAAATATTGATGATATTTGGCTACATTTTTCACCAAAAATGTAAGGGCAAAGTTTTTATGTATCGCTAAGCTGGCGTAAAACATCTGTGCAACAGCAACCAACAACTTAGTGATATAGTGATATATCGTCAAACGGTTCCTAATTTAAATGGTTTTCAATTATATTGAATATAATGGCCCCTCGGAGCAGTGATGTTCCTAAGTCGACATCGTTCTTAAAACTAGTGATGTCTATATTTTATCAATAGTTGGAAACCACTTTAGCATACTTCTACAAATATCCAATAGCTAATCTTCGAAGTCTTTAAAAAACGCAATATTCTTGCATGAAATACACCACCAGCTCAGTCATTATAGCCAAGGACTGCAGTTTCGTGCTTTTCAGCACTCATCTGCCCGGCATAGGAAATGACTGAGCTGGAGGTGGACCTCCAGCAAAACCTCTTGAGGAGGCCAAGAGAGCCAAACAAACTGTTAGCTAATATAGAATTAGCACTGATCAGACGAATGACCGAAGCAATGGTTCGATTCAACTCGAAGATTGAAGGCAAGGCTACCATGCCTTGCCTTCAACACCAAGAATGACCAGAAATATAAAGCGAAATTTAATTGACCGATAACATGTTGCACAAAGATCAAGCGATTAAAATTACAGCCTCTTGCGACTTGCGGATGCTGACAACTGCAGGAGTAAGTATAGCCGCCATTGTAGGCCATAACTGCTGCCACACAGCTCGGAATAGAAACAAAGATGCTTTTGAATGCATCCTTGGTGTATAGCAGTTCATAACAGAATTGGCCGTATTGGACCCAATTGGGTTTAACCCAATGGGTTTTTTTTTTTTTTTTTGAAAAAAAAACATTAAAGAAAACCCATAATTTAGCCCACTTTTGGGTTTTTTTTTAAATTGCTGAGATGTTAATAATAAAAATAATTAATTTAAATACATTCACAATTTAAATCTATTATTTATTGTATAAAATGAATTTTGAGCTAGCCTTTATAAATGCATTGTACACTTTTAGTGAAATTTAAAGGCAACAAAGTACTTAAGTCTAAACGGCATCAAGATTTGTTAATTGTACAGAAAACTACACCAGCCAAAAATCTTTCGTGTGAATTATTTTCTGCAAACCAACACATATCACAAATCTTGACTAAACAAGATATATAGGAAATTTTTTTTAGGAAATTAACAGGAATTACAAGCGGTTAGACAGAAAACAAAATAGGATGAACAGAATTTTTTTATCTTACAAAAAAGTTTAATATTTCTTTCTCTGTACAAATAAATCGAAGAAACAGGCAACATAAAATTCAAAAATATGTCTTGATTTAGCTGGAATATAGTAAAAAGGGATTTAGACGATGTGAGGTTCTACTGTAGTTTTGCATAACAAAAAGAAATAATGTAAAATGCGAAAAAAATGTAGTAATAAAACAGGACAATAGGTTTTATCATTTGAGAAGTAACTTGGTTTTAACTGTTGATAATCATGGAAACTACAAAATCTGAAACTTCACCATTCTTGGGTTCATCGTCTTTTACACTTTCCTTCAAAAAACGCTGATTTTTGACTTGTTTTCCAGCTTTTTCCACCCCAAGACAATTTTAACGCTTTGTCAATATGCCTGCACTACCAAACCTGCAAGTGCCCCACCTTTTCCCTAAAGGAGACAAAAAAAAAAAATTAAAAAAGTTTTAGTTTTTTAGGCGGAGTTTATCTTAAACCCCCCCCCCCCCCAAAAAAAAAAAAACTGGGTACATTGGCTTTAAAAAAACCCGGGTTTTTGCCAACCCTGGTCCATGCGCCTTTCACATATTGCTAAAGTGCATTACTTGAAGTGTATGATGTCATTGAATTTTTAAAACTAAAGATTTTTTACTCGAAAAGAAACAATAACATCCTACAGTATAGTATAAAATATTTTATCCGTGAGTTTATTGAGCTTTACATTACTTGTACTACTTGTTTTTAAATTACTTTGTGAAATCTCTGCTGAAATCTCAGGGAGCCCTATTGTATTCCAAAACAAATAATTCCTAATGAATAGGTATTTGCATATTTGCTGTTTATGTTTGAGAAAATATAATACCATTCCGTATAATTGCAGTAAAATTTTATCATACGTATGAATTGTACATAATTAATTGTATGTAAGCATTTACCTAGTAAAACTTATTTGAACACTTGTGACAATACATTTTCTTGGAGTTACAGAAACCACTAAATCTTTCGCATACGTTATTTCAGGACCAAATGTTTGCTTGTGAAATACAATTTTCGTATTTATACTAAATTTCAGACTCCCTGTTGACATTAATATTCTCATAATTACTTCAAACGCATAAAATTTATTCAATTGCTTGGCCTTCATTGTTTACGCATCTTTGATTAAATCAGACGACGAATTGCGATGAAATTAGTTTCCTCTAATTTAATCACCGATTTCCTAAGTTTGAAGCTAAAGGATACTTTAGTAAATATTCTTGTGCTCATAATTTCTGAATGAGATCACATTTCGTTAGATTGTAGTCTCATTTAATCAAGTGATCATGCTCTAGAAGTACCATTAGATCAATTTTAATCACAAAACGAGAAAATATCATTAAAAGAGTGAATATACTTGAAGTTTCCACTGAAAAAACAACTTAAAATGTTCGTTTTCTGATGAAATCTTTGTTTTATGTATCATTTTCATGACATAAATGTTTTTTTTTAACTACGTCTCCTTTTAATGGGGGAAAGTTCCGGTTTTTAGACAAAATCCCGGTGTCTGGTCCGGTTTACTTCAGGTCCCGTAAAAGATAAATTTGATTATGTATGACGGAAAAAGTCTAAAAATAATTAGCTTTTTTAAGGATCATTTAGGATAATTACTTTGTCATTTGTAACATTGACATGTAAAATTAATATCCGAGTATCTTGGGAAGATTTTCACAAAAGATTAAAACCAGCGAAGACTTCCTAATAAAAGTCCTAGCCAATGAAATGTGCATGTAAATAACAAATGAAGACATACGCAATCAAGCACGAAGTAGAAAACTGAAGGCAGAACAAGTGTTCCGGGAAATTTCAAGGAACGCTTTTTTTAGTGGAATCAGTTTGCTAACTTGAGCTTGACTACGTTGTTTTCTATTTTTATACGTAAATATTGCTCATTTTTTTATTCTTCATTGAAAGTGTTTCTTCTTTCTTAAGTAACTTATAAATATTAACATGTAAGAAATAAATGTTTAAATTTAACTGCTTGTGTCATTTGCTGTTACCTCAGGTTTAGGTTCATAATTAACAATGGTTTTGTCAAAGCAATGAGAATAAACTACCCTCTAAAACTCTCTAAATACGAGCCAAGGCGTAATTCAAAAATACATGAAAACGTAATACTGCTGCTAATGTTAAATTAAGGGTCATTAGGTACCCTCTTAAAACTTGAGTAAGAAGTTATAACTTTTTCAGCATAATACAATAAATAAGTCTCACAAAAATAGTGGGTTGCCTGAAGTCTAGCTCAAAAACGGTTTTTTGAACTACCCTAGTGTGTACCCTTTTGAATACACGTGACGTTGGGAAAGAGGCGTGGCAATCCAGTGTCCCGGTTGAACATTTCAGAAATCTGGCATTCTTAATGTTAACAAATCTAATCTTTGTAATTAAGCATTATATTTCGCCATAAAATACTTATTTCCGTTTGAAACTTTAATTTCTTCTTTAGGACTTGACCACAAAAAATGCCACGCTATGAGGGAGGAGGAAAGTCGGGGATTTTCTGACAGTTGGCGACAAGGGGTTGGAGAAGATAACTAAAGCGTGATATCACACATTTTGGTTAAAATAAAAGCACTTTTTTTAAAAAAAAATGTGGCTATATAATACCGCTTAAGAAGGGAAAGGTGAAGTGTGACTCTTTATCTTACGACTTGGAAGGGAGGAGGGAGTCGAATATTTTAAAAAAATTCGTGACATCATTTGTGAACAACTGTCCCAAATTAAACTTATAGTTCTGTTTTTCTTTTTTGTCTGTATCGGTCTGATTGGACTTCTGTCGTTTTTCCAATGCCCCCTTCAATTGTGTATGGCCTGTTTTGAGATAGGAAATATCTTTCGCATTTTTTCGTTAAACGATTAAATGAAACTCCCGTATTATGGTAGTGCGTTTTAACTGATTTTTAGTCGATGTATCATAAAAGCTGTAAATAAACGTAAAACAATTTCTTTCGGTGCCATACATAGGCTAGTATTACACTGGTTGAAAAGTCTCGTGTTTCAAAATGGTAGCTGTAATCCTTTAGGTACAGGGTCAGATTAGAGCATTGCCAGATTAGAGCATTGCACAGGCCCAGGGCATGAAATCCGTTGCTAAAGTTTTTTTTTCTTAAATGGAGCATTTTCATATCGCACTATAGCAAGATACACATAATATTTTTTTCCCAAAGTGCAAAAAATTTCACTTTTCCTAAGCCAAAATATTTTACTACAGTACTATGGAATGAGCAGGGGAGAGGGGAGGTTGAGGGTACCAAATTAAGTTCATGACCGTATATCGTACGTCATACGTACCATCGAATCATAATGCGTTCCCAGTGGACATTTCAATGGAATTTAAAATCGCATATTTTTTTAAGAAGAGGGAGGGGGTATCTACTTTCAGCATAATTGTGTTAAACGTTAAAGCTGTGGACAAGTTTGACAAAGCCCAAAAGTCGAAAGCAAAATGGTAACGTTTTAATTGATTGGAAAAATTTTATATTTTATAAGCCTGCACATAAAAGAAGATAAAACTCATTCGTATCCTTGCCTAGAGGAATAGTATACAAAAGATGAAGTGACCATGTCGGAAAAATAATTCAAGTATATTTCCTTAGAAAATAATTTATTTAATATATCTTACATTAAAATATTGCACCTGCTACATTTACTCTGATATGTAAGAGCCGTAGGATTTGACACAATTTCCCATTTCTAAGAAATATGATGGGTTTATAAACAGCAAAAACTTCAAACTAATACTCTATCGTTTTATAAAAATAACATGATTTATTTTGATGTATTCTAAACCCATAACACATACCTACGCTACGTCACCTTAAAATAACTATTGTTGCAGTTAAAGATTTAATTCGAGTTCCTTAAAAATTGCTAAATTTTAATTATATATATATATATATATATATATATATATATATATATATATGCGCATAAGTTTATTTACGTCCGCAAAAGCTGTTATGAAATATTTACGAAATTAAAAGATATAAAAATTTTCAAAGATTTATGATTCACTATCAGTTTAAGGAGCAATATTAATGCAGAAAAAATCATTTTCCTAAAACTATTTTTAACAAACTTTCAATACGTTTTTGAATACATTTTTCCGAGCATGGTCAATAAAAATTGCACATAAACTGAGAAATTATATTTTTAAATTTTAAAAGACTAACTATATAATAATGTCGGATAAGGTATTCAACTCAATATTACACACAGAAGCATCAAACTTCGCATACTTCATTGAATCATCGCTGCTCTCATTACATGAATTGAAACATAACATTGTTAGGAAAATGCAGCGTTATCATATACATTAAACTATCATGCAATAATATCCCTTAATGTACTTATGTATGTATCAGTTTCATCATGGATTTAAGGTCAATTTAAGGTCAATAATGAGACTTAATCTTTGAATTACCACCTGACCATAAATTGAATACAATAGATTTGTTTGCCTCAGGCTTGGTTGTTTAATTAGTAGTTGACATTTCATAAGTATCTCACTAAGCTCAAAGCTTCTGTAGATAATTACACTTATTAGTTTCGTTTATTTCATTGGGTTTATAGGTTCAGGGGCTATTACAGGTTATACTGCGCTTCCCTATTTAAAAATTGACATTGTTGAAAGAACATCCAATATTCTTGATTAAAAAAAAAGAACATAACTCCCAATTTCTGGGAATAAAATGCGAAAAAATGAATAGCGTTGAAATGACGTTAAAACTGCGCAAATATAAGTAAGAATTGCAGACCAATGTTTCGGAATAAGAGATATAATGTGTAACTGCCATCAAATTAATCACCTTTATTCCGTTTTTTGTCCCTGAAATGCAATGTTTAGTAGAAATACTCCTGTTTTTAGATTTGACATGTTCTCCTTCTCAAACGAAATGTTAATGGATTTAGGAATGAAACCATTTAAAACACGAGGTCAATTGAGGTGAATAATTTGAAAATCTATCCGTGGAATGAGCTGGGCCATCATAAAAATAGTCCACTTTCAGATCCTACAGATTGAACAGTGAATGTACCTTTTATCTTTATTCAAGAGATTGGTTTTAGGGTTCCAACACCCTCCAAAATACTTCAAAAACTGTTACAAAAAATGCATTTCATGCTTTTTTTCTGGAAAAAGCATTACTATTTATTTAATACTTATTTTATTTATTTTTATTTATTTACTTATTTTTCAATTTCATTTGAAAAAATAAATTATTATTAAAGAAGTGTACAAACTCAGTGCGTGATCTGTAGTTTTTATTAATTTTTTTGTAGACAACTTTTTTTTTTTACTTTTTTTTTTTTTTTTGCAAACGTCATTTTTTTTTTCAAGATAATTCAAATATACCCCTCCGATATTGATAACCTGACGCTAACAAGAACATCAAAACTCACTAAATTTGAAAATACCAAACTTGATGTTTTACAAAGCGTCAAAAGATATGAATTTATGCAGCATGTATTACTTCGAGTGCGTGTATGTGCGTACATGCATATTTTCTCTTGATTTATTAAAAATACATCGAATATTTAGCAGTGGGGAAGTTATGTAGTGTATCAGATAATAATCAGATTTTTTTCTTGTGTTTATTTGTGATGTCATCGGTAGAAGCGTAAACAATGAAAGCGCACCGATTTAAGTATTTTTTTTTTAAATATTAAACTTAAACAATGGTCAGATCCTATGTTTTTAAGCATGCTCTTTCAGAAAAAAATACTTTAAAAATTTTGTAAACGACCCTATTGCTTACGTTTGTTTGGAGGATTAAGAAGGAAAACTATTTCCATTGCTAAAAAAGGCTTGAGCAAGAAGGTACCAAGAAAGTTAGTAATAAAAAATTGAAAAACGGCCGGAAAAAATTTGAAATATATCTTTTAAAGAATTTTTTTTTCTCTTTTATTTAAACTTTATTTTCCGATTAAAATAATTGTGAATGATATGAACAACGTAAATGAAGCAAAAAATCACTAAAAAGAATACGTTAAGCTTTTTAAGGAGTTTTCTTTATTTGAGTTGTTTGCTTCTTTTATTTATTTTCATTCAGAGGATAAAGATATTTTGAAAAATTTTCCGGAAACTTTTTACGTTAGCTTATTTTTATTTATTTATTTATTTTTTTTTGTTATTTTAAAGTTAATGCAACGAATTAACTTATCAGCTTTACTTAAGTGTAAAACTATTGTGACCCAAGTAAATAAAAATGGAGTATCTATTTAAACGTTTATGAGAATGTTTGGAAATGTTCACATGCTTTGTAACACAAACTTTTTTCAGCAGATATTATAACTGCAGTATCTTGCAAATTTAACCTCTTACAATTTTATTTGTATCGTTGAATCTTCAGATAATTTTATTTTTACTTGTGTATATTTTCCTAATTTTATTTGCATTTTTGCATCTTTTACAAATTTTATTTGCATTGTTGCATCTTTTACAAATTTTATTTGTATTGTATCTTTTACATTTTTTTTTTTTTTTTTTTTTTTGCATTGTTGTTCCTTTTACGTTTTACCTTTTACGAGTTTTATTTGTATTTTTGCATTTTTTGTAAATTTTGCTTGTATTGTTGTATCTCTTATACATTTAGCAAGGGTTGACACTTTAATAACGGCAACTATCTATATACAGCTGATGCAAAAGAAATACATGCCACCAAGTTTTACAGTACTTCAAGCATTGCGTACAAGCTGTTTCCACCTAAGTGGAGGTCGCGAAAATGTATTTGTATTGTTGCATCTTCTACGACTTACTTTCATTGTTGTATTTCTTACGAATTTAACAATGGTTGGATCTGCAATAATGGCAACCATGTATGTATTCACAACTATTACAAAAGTGATACATGATATCAAGTTTTACAGTATTTCAATCCCGTATACAGCATTGTGTACGGTCCATTTCTAATGTTGTGAAGGTCGTGAGATTTAAAGTCAGTTACAAGAACTCATGTCTTACTGACTGACCTAATCAATAAAATGAAGAAACTGTATGGTGGCATTAGCTTCAGCACTGTTCCAGAGATTTCTGCGGTAGTTGACCGCTCCATTTGAACATCGGAAGAACATAAGCGACTGTAAGTGTTCCACGATTTCCACATCATAACAAACAGGCTATACACATTGCTGGTGTCCATAATGATGAATATCAGAGCTTGGTAAAGCTTGCGCGTAAAGAGATGGTGGATGAACTGTAAGCAGACATCATTTGTATAATTTGTAATAGGTTGTTTCTTAGTATTTTGCAATAGATAAAAATCAGCGAGAACGTTCTAGCTCATTCTAGATGTAAATAAAGTAGTTGCCACAAAAAAAAATCCATCCCTATTTTTTTCCTTTATGTTCCCGGTTGTTTGATAACAGACCTATGCTGTCGTGGGTGGTTAACAGCAGTATCTGCAGAAAAAAGCTTTTGAAATATTTGAAGAAACGCGTTTTGGATTCAAAACTAACAATGAGAAAATGTTGGAATCAAACTTTTTTCCGTGATTTTTTTTTTCTTTTCAGCGGAAACCAAATTAGCTAATTTGTACAATAAAGACAACGTACAATAGATGACAAAAAAGCAGAAAAATTAAAAATTAAGAATTTGCTGTTATTGCCCTTTACCTGCCCACGTCACTGTGGTTTCATTATGTTTTCATTGACACTTGCTATAGAGACCTATCCTTCCTTTATAATATTAAAATCTGTTCGCGTCCGTCTGTCTGTCTGTCTGTCTGTCTGTCTGAAGATCGATCTTCTCGAGAACCGCTGCAAATCGGGAGTCAAACGAGATACCGATCAATTCGAATTTTTACAAAGAAAACAATAGAACTAATCTCGTAATTGTGTGACTTTAATTAGCGAAGATATTAATTAAAACGTTAATTAACATAACGTTATTCAGGAATTTTTATTTCTCTCCTGTTGCCATTTTGCATATGGGTGAGCAAGTAAAATTCTAATAATTGTTTTAAAAGAATTTTTTTTGGCTGCTGTCCAAATCTTAAAACGTTTCCATCTAGAATTTCATTTTAAATTACTAATAAAATTGGTTGCTCTATTCGGACGTAGGCTTTATTTTATCGTCTGTCCTTTTTTAATTTTTTACATTCAACGTTCTTAACTCTTTTCAGCATATGAAAGTTGTTTCTTTAGCTATGTTTATTGATTGTAGTGTAAGTTTATCATTCACCGGGCTAATATTTTGGTACATTTAGGATGTGCGACTAATTATGTTTATTTTGTTGAACTTTTTCCCGTCACATGGGTGAGTTTTCGAACTGTAATAACTCTCTTTCTCCTTCTTGTTTCTATTTTTAACCGACGAAAAAACGGAGGAGGTTCTCAATTCGACACGTATATTTTTTTTTTTTAATGTATGACCACGCATAACTTTTTACAGAATAGTCTGATTTTGATAATTCTTTTTTTATTGGAAAGGGTATACCCCGAAGGTGGTCCCATAAAAATTTTGAAAAAAAATTCCTACCCTAAGGGTGGGAAAAGGGGGTTGGTTTGTTGTTCACTCACAGATTTTTAATGTATGACCACACATAACTTTTTACAAAATAGTCCGATTTTGATAATTCTTTTTTTATTGGAAAGGTTATACCCTGAAGTTGGTCTCATATAAATTTGGAGAAAAAATTCCTACCCTAAGGGTGGGAAAAGGGGGAGATTTGTTGTTCACTCACAGATTTTTTTATATATGACCACACATAACTTTTTACAGAATAGTCCGATTTAGAATATTCTTTTTTTTATTGGAAAGGGAATAGCCTCAAGTTGTTCCTATGTAAATTTGAGGGAAAACATCCTACCCTAAGGGTGGGGAAAGGGGGGCGATTAGTAGTTCACTCTAAGATTTTTTGATGCTGAATTGGGTATAACAAAAAAAAAAAAAAAAAACTCACGATGAATGAGATGCAGACTTGTATGTCTCTCGTGTGTACTGTCTTGAGCAGGTAAACGACAGTATCTGCAGAAATGAGTTTTCGAGATATTTGAAGAATTGTGCGCTGGATTCAGTACTATCAACTGGGAAATGTTGGAATTATATTTTTTTTTAGCGGAAACCAAATAAGTTAGTTTGTACAACAAAGCAAACGTACAAACAATGATGACAAAATGCAAAAAAAAAAAAAAAAAAAAAAGATAAAATTGCAGTTATAGCCCTTTACCTGCACACGGCACTGTAGACCTCTCAATCTCTGGTACTTGTGATTAGGGTTAGTTTTCAGTGCGAGTCGTCAAACATTTTTTATATTCAGGATTTGTATGAAAAAATAGGGCGAAGTTTAGTGATGGTGACACACTATTTTTAACCGACGAAAAAACGGAGGAGGTTCTCAAGTCGACACGTATATATATATATATATATATATATATATATATATATGTATGACCACACATAACTTTTTACAGAATAGTCCGATTTTGAATATTCTTTTTTTATTAGAAAGGGTATAGCCTGAAGTAATTCCCCTATAAATTTGAGGGAAAAATTCCTACCCTAAGGGGGGGGGAGAGGGGGTGATTAGTTGTTCACTCCAAGATTTTTTGATTCTGAGTTGGGTATTACAAAAAAAAAAAAGCTCACAATGAATGAGCTTCAGACCTGTATGTCTCTCGTGTGTACTGCTGTGGGCAGGTAAGCGGCAGTATCTGCAGAAATGAGTTTTCGAGATATTTGAAGAAATGTGTGTTGGATTCAGTAGTACTAACAATAAGAAAATGTTGGAGTTATATATTTTTTTTAGCGGAAACCAAATAAGTTAGTTTGTACAACAAAGCTAACGTTCAATAGATGACAAAATGCAAAAAAAAAAAAAAAAAGAAATGAAAAAAAAAATGCAGTTACTGCTTTTGACCTGCCCACGGCAGTGTAGACCTCTCAATCTCTGGTATTTGTAATTAGGAATAGTTTTTTAACCGACGAAAAAACGGAGGAGGTTCTCAAGTCGACCCGTATATATAAGTTCTTTTTTTCATGTATGACCAAGCATTACTTTTCACAGGTTCGTCCGATTTTGATAGTTCTTTTTTCATTGGAAAGAATTTTCCCAGAAGTTGTTCCCATATAAATTTGGAAAAAAATTTCCTATCCTAAAGGATGGAAAACAGGGGTGAGTTATTGTTCACTCACAGGTTTTTTACTTTTTTTCGTGTAAGACGAAGCATAACTTTTACAGAATAGTCTGATTTCGATAGTTGTTTTTTTATTGGAAAGAGTATACCTAGAATTTGGCATAAACATTAATTGATTTCTTAAAGTTTTCTGCGTTACACTGGTTTCTTCGCTCGCGAGCTGCTTGTCGCATGGCGCTCAGACGATTAGTTCTCTACTCGGAAGATTCGTGAAGTACCACCATTGCTGAACGGTTACGAGCAGCATCCAAACGCAGCATACGTTCGTCCTCAATTTCATTTGAAACTCGCTCTCTTATCAGATCTAAACGATGAGCGCGTTGCTCTTCACTCTCATTTGAAAGTCACTCTCTTATCAGATCTAAACGATGAGCGCGTTGCTCTTCACTCTCATTTGAAAGTCGCTCTCTTATCATATCTAAACGACGAGCGCGCTGCTTATCACCTTCTTACAATAACCTATCGTTTATTGTAGCTTCTCATTCTCGACAGTCTTTCCTCGCGCTGACCTAAACTCTCCTGTGAACGTGTTAATGTAATTCTCTTTCTGTTTGCTTCCAACCTTTTTTCTTTCTCATTAATAGATTCTTCTAAACATCTTTTCCTCATCCGAGCAGCATTTTTTGTAGGCCTACCCATGTTAGTATATAAAGCCTGCTTTTTTAAAATTATTTATGTAACACAACAGATAATTGTTAAAATACGATTTTATATATATATATATATATATATATATATATATATATATATATATATATATATATATATATATATATATATATATATATGTATATATATATATATATATGTATATATATATGTATATATATATATATGTATATATATATATATGTATATATACATATTATATATGTATATATACATATATATATATACATATGTATATATATACATGTATATATATACATACATATATATATATACATGTATATATACATATATATATATATATATATATATATATATATATATATATATATATATATGTTAATAGCTAAAGTAAGGTAGGTAGCTATTTTAAAAGTAATCAAAAATATAAGCATACAGATTATAGCCACATTAGTAGCTTATAGCCACGAAAAATTATAAAATAAAAACTTTTTAACAAAAAAATTGAACCGCCGAAAAAACTGAAAAGCAAAAAATAATAAACCATTTTAATTAAACCTTAATAACTAAGTTCTTAAACTGATGTAAGTATACCTAAGTATATATTTTTGTAATAATTTAGAGTTTTTAATTAACCTTAATAACTCAGTTCTTAAATTAATGTAAGTATACCTAAGTAGTTTTGAGTCGGTGCCAAACAATAAATAAACAAAGATCCCTAAATTACCTAAATTTAAAGAAATAACCAAATAAAATTTGCAATGTAATGTGAAATGTCCGGCGATAAACATAAATGTTTCAAAAAATGCTCCCTCCACACGCCATCATTAAATCATGAATACTAGTAGATCGTATACAACAAAAAGTACCTCTCGTTGGAGCTTTGAAACTTTTGGGACCTCGCACGAGAGAGGCAAACAACCAGTGAGAAAAATCTTCAGGATCATGTATGCAATTAACGGCTACAGTTGTTATGCCATACTTACGCTGAATAATACTATGACCCACAAAACCATTTATTTGAGATTTTAACAAGATGAGAAATCCTTCTTCAGTATGATGAACAATGATATAAACATTTTGACGGTTGTATGAGGCAAAAGCTCAGTAGCAGCCAAATACTCGACACTTGCTTCTTCGAGACCACTCGACGACGTTCGAGTTTAACTTCGTGAACGCTCGGCATTTTCCGGCGAAGGGGCGTGTCGCCATACGCCACCGCTGCGCCTCACGCTTTACAGAAATAATTAATTTGCTTGTTTGGCACCGACTCAAAATTACTTAGGTATACTTACATTAATTTAAGAACTGAGTTATTAAGGTTAATTAAAAACTCTAAATTATTACAAAAATATATACTTAGGTATACTTACATCAGTTTAAGAACTTAGTTATTAAGGTTTAATTAAAATGGTTTATTATTTTTTGCTTTTCAGTTTTTTCGGCGGTTCAATTTTTTTGTTAAAAAGTTTTTTTGAAATACAGTTTGTATCGTTAAAAGAACATGTTAAATTAAGATTGTTTGGATTTCTTTAAGTGAAACAGAAGTGAACAAAAAAGATTGTTTTTAAAGATTTTAACTAAAGCTGATTTGGAATCTGATGACTTGGTATTAAATTAATGTTTATTGGTATTTATTTAGTCTTTGTGCTTTAGTTTCACGTAATCAACAAAAAAGTGTGTCATTTTATGTAAAAAGCTAATTGTAACTGTACATAAATATTTCAGATATAGTATATCAGATTTAATTCATTTTAACGTGAGCACAGATTATAGTTGATAATGTATATATTTTTTTCTTTTGTGCTAATTGAAAATACTCATAACTTGTATCATTGATAACTATGATTAACGTTAAAGAGATTTTTGCCAAAATTATGCTTTACTGGTGTTTTGAAAACCTTGCATTACGTGTATTTATTTACTCCTTAGCGCTTTAGAAACTGATGTCACAGTAATACAAAAACATCAATTGGACATCTTTTTCACGTTTTAAGTAGCATGTGCAACGCCGGGCACGCAGCTAGTTTGTATTTAAATCATGTACTTTGAAAAACTTTCCAATACCTTTTCTGTTTAATTCTAACTTGAAATCATTTCCCATACTGTAGCTTAAAGTTCATTTCCATATATTCATATTCACCTTTTCCTGTCCTTCTGCAATTCATAGCGTATATTTAATCATTGGCTACGAGCAGCGGCCCATCATCTTATCAGACGTCGACAGTCATTTGCACAGCAATATCTTCTGAGTGGAATGTTAAGCTTTTGGAGCTACTACCACGAGCTTAAGATTAAATTTATCGAAATGATTTCGCTTGCTGCAAATTTGAGAGTAGGTATGAATTCAAAATGTAACGAATATATCAATATTAACATAGGAAGTTAAACTAAGTATTGATAGCTGATATTTCAGAACAATATTGCAAAAAAAAAAAAAAATTTCACTTGTGCGCTTTTATTATCATAAAACATATTTTTTTAAACTTCATCCACTAAATTACGAGTTTGAAAAATCTAAATCAAAAATAACATGATTTTCTGCTTTCTATTAGAGCAGCTTTTGTCAAAATAGCTGAACACGATATCTCAATCGATTATGGCAAAGTTTCAAATTGCACTTGCACAATTAATAAATCCTTACCTTTACACGTAAACATCAAAAACTATCTCCTTTTTTTTTTGGAACTAAAAGTAAAAGAGGAGAAAAAATTACATCTTTTGAATTGTCTGTGCTGTAGATAAGCACAAATAAAATATATTTGCTTAAATCTTTTTTTTTTCTCTCTCTCTTCCAATTTTAAAAGAAATAAATTTCTCATAAATTTCCTTTTTGGAGACGAAATTTCCTTACGCATTTCTTACTGTCTTTCCAATCTAGAATTCTGTTTTCAAACCTAAGATGAAGTTCTGAAGTTCTAAATCAATTAGAACGTCAGTAGTTGGTGCTTGGATATTTAAACAAGTTACATTTTAGCGGTGTTATTTTGTTTATTTTCAGTTATTTTAGGTCATTTTGTAATGATCCATTTGTTTTTTTTTTTTTTTCTTCAGCTTTTTGATCGGGATAGAGTGATGTTTTAGAGTATTGGGTAATTCATTTTTTTAAATTAATTTTCAGGGAAATTTTCCCCGAAGCACAAAAAAAAGGGAATAATTACATGTACATGCCCCCATGAAGAGCACTGTCGATTCGGATTGACAAGCAAAACTATAGGGAGAGAAGCTAAGCCCAAATGACCGAAAATCGACCAAAAGCAATACATGTAACTTTTAAATACCCTACTACATGTCATTTATACTTCACTACAATGGTTTATACATCTAGGTGGAGTCGTAACAGCCAGAATTTTCTGATGGGGGGAGGATTGTCATAGGGTTTGGGGCCCCTTGCTACCTTGGTCAACGCGTTCATTTTCTCCTTTACTGATCACTGTAGTGTACAAGTTTATTTTAAACATTTTTTTTTTTAATTTCTAGTAAATCAGGTACAGTGAAACCTATGCAAGTTGACCACTTGTGTTGCAGTACTTTAGTGGTCAACTTAAACAGGTGGTCAACTTATAGAGGTTGATTTATATGATATAAGACTAATTCTGTGCCTGAAAATAGCGGTCAACTTAAGACAGCTGGGTAACTTACAAGGGGGGTCAACTTTACAGATTTTACTGTACGTAGTATTATCGGCAATGTGGCTTGTAAAATAAATTTTTCTTTGGTTATTCAATGTTCTTGTTATGATATGTTTGTTCAAGAATTGTAACTGTTTTAAAACCCTCTACAGTTTTTTTGTCGTCTCAGAGCACAATGAGTCAATTCTATTATTTAAACACTCGACCACCATGCTTTAAATGAGATGGAAATATTAGTTTCACATTGATGGACAATTGAAACAATATACAGGTAAACACAACATATTGGTTTCTCGTTACATTCAGTTGAACTCCAAATATACAAACGGAACAAACATCCTATTGATGTTAAACTTCGTTTACATACAATACACAAACGCCCCATTTCATTAATTACTTCAGCATGAGACACAAAACCATTCACAAAAGTAGTACTTATAAGAAATATGAAATCGATAATTTAACACTAGAAAGACGGAAGCGGTCATTTTGACCGCAAACGATTTTCAAATGCTCATATGTGTTGCGCTTAATTTTTAAACTCTTTTTCCTTCATTGACTTTTTCTAACTATTTGTTAAGATCTTACAACAGTAAAAAAAAAATTCTTTAGGATTATTATTATAGTCGCTATAAATGTTTATACCTAGAAAGACTGACTACGGTCATTTTGACCGCTAAGTGAACCTTTCTTTATGCATCCGTTTTCTTCTTTTTTTTTCCTATCAGTTGTGTGTACTATAGACTATTGTTAGTTGTAAAGGTGAGTAATGTTCTTTTGGGCTTGAGTAGCACCTGCTGGTCAAGTTCTATTCTTTGAACTGTTATGAAAATGCGAAACACCTGCTGGTTGCATGGTTTCAGTTTTCTGCTATCTGCATAGGGGGCAAAGTTGGGAAAGGTAAATTTGAAAAGCATGTGACTGGACACGTGAAATTACTTTGGGTCTAAAAAGAAGTAAATATAAAAAATTAATTTGAATTCTTAAATTTTGAATTCAAATTACGTTTTTCGCAATCACGAGTTGCGACAGAACCCTACTCATTGGTTACTACTCTACTCACTTGTTTCTAGACACGGCTCTTGTCCCTCCAAGTCTACCCTCCTGTTGAACGGAGACGTGTGTATTAGTTGTGTATGTGTAGGCATTTGTGTGTGTGCAGACCTGTGTGTATGCACGTTGGCGTGTGTGTATGTGTGTGAGTGCGTATGTGTATGAGCGTGCGTGTGTCTAGCACATGGACGCCACCGACCAGGAGCGGCTACCGGAGGACGGAGCCGCGCCTGCAGGTGGCGGTGGCGGTTAAAAAGGCACGGAACATCAAAGACAGTCAAATGAGAACAATAAGCAATCGTGATTGCTCAATAAACAGGTAATTTCCGAAAATGTTTTCTGGACTTGCACCAAAACATATGCTTTGCTTGAAGCAATGACGTTTATTTTCTTCGATGATAATGAAGTGCTCGGTCACATAATTATCTTCATGATGTCAAGAAGAACCGACATCATCGAGAATGAATATAATAAACAGGTAATTTCCGAAAATGTTTTCTGGACTTGCACCAAAACATGTGCTTTGCTTGAAGCAATGACATTTATTTTCTTCGATGATAATGAAGTGCTGGGTCACATAATTATCTTCATGATGTCGAGAAGAACCGACATCATCGAGAATGAATATAATAAACAGATAATTTCCGAAAATGTTTTCTGGACTTGCACCAAAACATGTGCTTTGCTTGAAGCAATGACGTTTATTTTTTTCGATGATAATGAAGTGCTCGGTCACATAATTATCTTCATGATGTCGAGAAGAACCGTTGACAAGCAAAACTTATCGGAAAATTAATTCCTGAAACTGTTGTAGATTTATCTAAAAGTTTATGGTTTGAATGAACAGTCTGACTTATCTGAAGAGAAATATATTCCTAGGATGAGAATATTTTTCTTTCATCAGATTATTGCGAATATTTTTCGGAGCCTAGATCTGCAGAAAAGGATTGGTCTGCTGAGTTAGAATCAGAAAAAAACCTCGCTAATAAAAACTGATGCTCAAAATATAAAAAGCAGTAAAAAAGGGTTGGGGGAAGGTCCGATGCCGAGAAAAAAGGGGGTGATTCAAAAACAGAACACCTATTTCTCCAATTTCCTCCAAGACACCTCCACTGATAAATTTTGCTGCATATAAATAAGTATCTACCCCAGGAAAAAGATTAAAACAGTGTGAAATTAAACTATGCGGAAATAAATCTACGAGTATTTGTTCTAAATGCCAAAAAAAAAAAACTGTTAATGGCTAATATACAGGTGACGTGATAACATAAGTATTTCGAAATGCTGTAAAAGATAGTAATGTATGGTATCTTGCGATATTTAGGTATTTTTTAAACCAAATACATGCATGGTTGGTTATAGTACTTGTTAGTTATTACATGCTAAGATAATTTCCTATTTTTTGCACAAATTTACTCTTTCTCAATGCCAGTTGTGTAAAGCATAAGTATTGATCGAACATAAAATTAAAAAAAAAAAAGCTATCTGCGACTTATTTGCAGAATATATTACGATTAAATTGTTACATTAAGCTCTGACATGTTGAAACAAATCTTTTTTATGGTTGAAAATCCCGAAAGGAAGAAATTTCCAATGTTTTAAGTATGGCGGTCAAAGTGACCGCTGCTAGTCTTTCAAGGTATACGCAAAACGCCGTCTTTAGCATAATCCTTTTATTTCGATTTTAATCCTTGTGTTTTAATCCTCAAAAGGTTTTTTCAAAACGTTAATGCACTTCCACGTGTGCACCTTTCGTATTTCTTACAAGAATCAGACGATTTTCAACAATGGTCTGGATGTTTGGTCATAAACTGTTACACTTAAATTGGCAATTTGTGTTAGAACGAAAGGCTCTAACTGGTTGGCCCCAAAACTCCCGCCGCGGCAATACCCCTTAGTTATCAGCAAAATATTTATTTGGATCAATATTTCTTATAAATGTAGTTTTATTTATACATGTACTGCTTTTAGTTTTAACTTGTAATTAGCATTATTGCTACCTATAATTCATTGATCCCTATTAAAAAGTCCAGGAAATTGTAATTGCTATATGAAATAATACTTGAATTTTAAAACTGAAATACTCAGCAAGACGAATACTGAAAATTTCGAAAATATGAAATGACTATATTAGTATGAATGAATGTGGGGACACTTGGGGAAAAAATACCTTTAAGTTTTTTTTTTTTTAATAAAACATCGTAGCTTCGTAGCATAGCAACAATATAGTCAAACATCTACGAAAAACAATTCGATTTCAAATGAACAAAAATAACTCACAAAGTGAACATGAAATTAAATGAAAGTCTTTGAATCATCTCTAAGTTTAAAAAATAAATAGTTAAAAGAGAATAAGGAAAAAAAATAGATAAGAATCACTTTAAATTTCTTTAACTAAAATTTCAACATATTTCATTTCATTTAAAACTACTGTTTCGATGAAATAGTTTCATTTAGAAGGTGGAAGATTTTTTTTTTGTTTGTTTGTTTGTTTTGTTTTGTTTTTCGCTGAAATGCGTGTCGAGTGTGCAGGAGACTGTATGAAATCATCTCAAATGTTAATTGAAATTACATTTTCAAGAAACGGAAATCGATATCACATGCATAAAAAAATTTCCATGGTTTATGTGCTAATAGTTAGAATTACAAAACTGAAACATTTGAATACAAAAGTCTGAGGTGCATGTATTATAAGAGTACAAATAAAATAAGTATTATGTAAACGAATGCATTATTATGTAATATTTAAATATATAAATATATACATTAAATAATATAAGAGAGGGGATGGAGAAAAGAGATGGGTAATTTGAACATTTTAATGTCACAAACTACTAGTTTCAACTACAGATTGCATAAATTTTGTGAAGACTTAAAGAAAAAGAAAAAATAATACGAAACAATGTTATTGATTCTTAATCTGGAATCATAATTAAATGAAAATGTTTAGTAAGAAATATTTGAATTAATAATGTTCTTTCTTTTATTTTTTCCTTCCTTTTCTGCCGTCTTATTTATAAAGCTGAATGTTCCATACATAATTTATGAGGTTAAAAAGAGTTACTACAAATATATAATATTTTATGGTAACATTTGAATGATGACAATATTTTATTTATATAGTTTTGACTATTACATTTCTCTAACATAAACAACTAAAAGTTTATTTAATCGCTGTATACATTTGTAACTTGGCTAGAGTTTTGTTTTGCTACTCTTTCATATCTGAAATTTGTTTTCAGCTGTCTAAAACACCTGCGGCTTTGGTTTGGAAAATATTCGGACAAAGAAAAAAGCCTTCAAATAGAAAACTTCTCAATAGGAAACATTCACAAAACAGTAGGGGGGAAATGTTGAACGCGGTATTTTATTTGATGTTAAAAGCTCGTTATTTCGCTCAAGCTCTATGGATGTATCTCGCAGAAATTTTTAAACAGTTGATTTGTAAAACAGTTTTCTAAGAACATGTCAACCAAAGTTGAGTTTAAAAAAAAAACTACGAAAAAAAAGTTTTGAAAAAAAATGTGTTGTTTGCTATAGTGTGGAGTCTTTTTTTTTTTTTTTTGCTTTGGTATTGCGCGTGCAAGGTTAATGATACAGTTTAGGTGACCTAGGTAACATCAATTCATTCATTTTTAACTCTCAGCGTCGAGTATATTTATCATCATTTTGATTTTTCAGCTTCATTTTTAATTTTTTAGACCATCAATATACTAACATATAAATTGTATTTTAAAATCCGACTAGGTGAGTTTTCCCTTTTTTTTAAATTTAAAATTAATTTTAATTTAATGTAATTCTCAATTATTTCTCTAGTGCAGCTGAAATTAGGTTTATAAATTTGCAATTACAGGATTAAAAGTAAAAAGTACATGTAATCATGGAGAGATAATAAAGAGAAACTGACTCTAAAACATAAAAAAATGCTTTAGTAACGAAGTAAATTAACATCCACGCTAACTCATACTTTCACAGGTATACTTTTTTTCGCATAAACTTCATTTACATTTATGTCATTTTTTGAAGAATATTCTTTGACGAAGAACTCGTGAGCTAACATTGCTAGCAGGTTTACAACATGTACATTGTACTAGTTCACTCAAGCAATTTTTTTAAATGAGGGATAGTGGGGCAAGTGAAATAGCGGGATAAAGTGAAATGGGGAAATATTTACCTTTCTGCACTGTTCATTGTCCATCATATCTTTTAATAGTTTGACTATGGAATAACACGTGTAGGCTACTCCAATCAGGAAAAAAAATTTCTCTGAAGATCAAAGCATAGGAATTAATAATTATAAGCAATTTTCAAAAAATGACACTTATATTGTAATATTTTGTTGTAAGTCAAAAATTACTTGTGTTTTTATAAAATGGTTAACTTTTTATTGATAACATTTTTAATATTAAAAGAGACCAGCTCATATTACATGCAGTATTTATCAATTTATTATCAAGTTTATTTTTATATTAAATGTCTTGTCTAATTAGTCAAATGCATATAGGGTTAAGTAGATGGGGCAAAGTAAAATGGTAAAATCCCTTACTAAACCTTCCCCATTTTATTCACTCATTCATTAGTTCAATTACTGTTTGACCACGGATTGTATGGAATTGGCAAGCATCCAGTTAAGGCGATTCCATCTGAATGAGGGGAAAAATAAAAATTTTATGCGCGTATTCCGCTCATTTGAATGAGACTCTGCTTAATTTAGAGGCTAACATACATCTGCAAAATCTGACATCCCTGAAAACTAATAGATGCTTCCATTTCCGCGTGTAAACCGGATGTTTGCCTTTCCATACAATCCGTGGTTAGACAGTAATTTACTTATTTATTAGTTTATTATTTTTCTTTCAATTCATTAATTCATTTATTAGTTTAGCAACTCATGCATTTGATCAAACATGTTTTTAATATAGAAAATACTTAATTTGTAAAATATTTTGTTTTTCTTTTTGCCCAATGAAAAAAAAAGTGAATATTTTCCACCTTGGGGGACTTAGAATGAGAAAATTTACTGCCAAAAATACAAAGTAGGGAAACTTTGCTCTAAATTACATAGATCTTTCCTTTTGTTATGTACTTTTACGTTTTTGTCTGTTTGTTGTACTTACACTTCGTTTATATTTTTTAAAAAAATATTTTGAAATAGGTTCCCACATTCTCTTACATACTTTGCGTTTCTTACATTTCTCATTATATATATATATATATATATATATATATATATATATATATATATATATATATATATATATATATATATATATATATAGTGCGCGTGCGTGTGTGTGTGTGTGTATTAATGAATGTATTTCTTTCTCATGAATCTTTATTAGAGATACGATAAAATATGGCAACAGATATTTTCCGCAACACACCTGCTAATGAAAGATCGCTACTCACGATTATTAATTTACTAACTGTGAAATATTTTTTAAAAGGCGAAGACCATGACGAAAAAGCCATTCTCATAATCGAAAGGGATTCTAATGTTTAAGTTTCATTGCTTGATTGAAATAAGATAAATCCTGACGCATAAAACAAAATTCTTTAAACAAATTCAGTGAACAAATGCAATTGAAGTTTCAAATTATTAAATATGCAAATACGAATTTTGCACTTAGCACGACAGTCTAAGTATCAATCTTTGTATACATCTCTGTACTTATCTATCTCTGATTTTTTGAGCAACCACGATTTCTTATTGTTCTTACTTAACCGTCTTTGATGTCCGCTTCCTTTTTCAACTCAATCCTCTGCAGCACCACCGCTCACCGTCCTCTGCAGGGGCGGCTCCACCCGTCCTGAGCACTGTCCCCCGGAACCCGCTTCTCCAGGTCGGTGGCGTCCATGTCCTATTCACACGAACGCTCGTACACTCACACACGCCTTCACACACATACACACACGCCTACGAGCGTACACACAAGTCTACGCAAACACACATACAACTATACAAACATAACTGCCCAGGAGGAGGGGCAGGCTTGGGGAAACGGAACCGTTTCTAGAAACAATAACTCCAATGAGTAGGGTCCTGTCGCAACTCGGGATTGCGAAACTCAAAATATGAATTCAAAATTTCGGAATTCAAATTAATTTCCTTTTTTTTCTTTTATCTTTATTTAGTGTTCTACATCTATTTACTGGTTTCAAGAAAATTCCCCGTCTATATACATTTATCTCTACCTCTTTATATTTATCTGGCTCTTTTTTAATACATTTATCAGTCTATTTAAAGAGAAATATCGTAACAATTTTTAAAATTCACAACAAAAAAAAGGATGAAACTATTATAAGGAACCGCGTGCCAAAATAGGCTCACAAGAACGTCGAATTTGTTTTCAGTAGTAATCTTGTGTAGGTCAAACTATCACCGGTTGATGAAGCTGTCATCTTAGAGATTCAGAAAGATGTTGCAAATTATTATTTTTTTACATCAAAAAGTCGTGCCTGCATTTGGACAAAGAGGAGTGTTACGCATAATAAGTTTTTTGAAGATGGCGCACCACTACACTATGCCAATCCAAATTGAAAACATTCCTAATGAGTTGCTTTGGTGAAGATAGAGGATTCTGTAAGGGCTTCAGAAACTCATGGCCCCTATGATCATCCGACCTCAATCCTATCGACTTCTAGTTCTGGTGCTATTTAAATTCACTTGATAATCGTCCATCCTCTTAACATTTGCCGAACACAAAGTTTCTATCCCTCGTGAAATTTTAGTAAATCATTCAGATATGCTGCAATAGAAACGGACTAGGGGGCCGTTAGAAAACCCTAATTCTTTAAAGAGTGGATCAAATTAGAAATTTTGGGAACCTCTGCACTAAACAACAGCAAAATAATTAATTTTGGATCAATGAAATAAAAACTATGGTTTATAAAACATTATACAGCGTTTTTTTTTTAATTAATTGGGTGACGTAATGCAAAACATGGGCTAAAACTACATTTGTATACCAAAATTCATGTTTCATATAATCTAGAGTGCTCGGGAAAAAGAGTATAAGTCAAAAATTGAGTAAAATCAGGTTATTTCATATTTATACTATATGGACCTTATCTTTCGTTGCGGTTCAGATAGTAAATGTCAATTCGTTTTAATTCTTTGTGAAAGCAATATAGTATAAAGCAGGTAAGTCATTTTTGCTAAAGGGAAAAAGAGTATAAGTCGAACTGTACTGTTAAGAGCATTCATCAGTATTTTTGACTTATACTCTTTTGCCCGAGCACCCTAGATATATATATATATATATATATATATATATATATATATATATATATATATATATATATTGTAAAATGAAAGTGCTAGAATTATGAAGGCCTAATTTCATGTCCTTCATTAATTTAACACGCGACCCATTTAGGCTCCGACCCATAATAGAGCAAATGATGACAAGGGATTTCAAAGACACAACTTGAATGGCAACTCAGATAAATCCCGGAAATCTGAAATGGCATCCTGATCCCTTGTGATTGGTATTCTGCATTCCCAAGAGATATCCGAATTCCCGCTCATCTCGGTGAAATACGTGGAGGAAGTAAACGGGAGATGGTTGCCAAACACTTAACATTAAGAGAGTTTCAACACGTAGGTATTTTTCCACGGATTTCATGACGATGCAATACTTGACAGTATTTAATTATTGTTAGGTTATCTTAATGCGATTAAATGATAAAAGAGTGATTAATTCTTGTCTCAAACAGCATCTAAAATTCGCAATTTTGGCTCAGTAGTTGCTCCACCATATCCATTTTGTTAGATCTTGGGGCTAAGCCTCTAAATAAAATATTTTGTTCTGCTTATCGTCTGCTCGAGGTGAGGGGAAGTGAAGTGAGCGATACTGTGTATGTGTTTTAGTTTCAAAACAATTATCCTTCCCAGCATGTAACTTTGTTTCTTTTACACTGATACTACTATTTTCCCGATGTCTACTTTGAATGCAATGAAAATTGTTTTTATAACATAAAAAATCTCATACTATTTACTATTAATTTGGTACAGAAGGAGAATGTGGGGCGAAGTGAAATAGTTAAGATGGCTTACTTTTTTGCAATTTTACAATAAAACTATTATTTATATTTTGCATTAAAACTTGCATTGAAATATTATTTTTTTATTTTGGCAGTAAGTATGTTTTCTCAAAGAAAAAAATTTGGAAAACTTTCCCCTTTTTTCTCTATTGGTAAATATATTGAAAAATAAAATATTTTTCTGTTCAAATGTTTTCTATTTGATCATTAAAGATATTTTTGATCAATTAATGTGGTTAATAAAAGATTTAATGAATAAATGAAGTTGAATAAACGAAAAACTAAATAAATTAGTGAATAATATAGTGAATTAATAAGAAAATAAGCGAATGAATGAATAAATAAGGATATTATTAAGTGAAGTAATGTAAGTGATTTAGTTAGTTTTAACTTTTTTTGACTTACACCAAAATATTACAAGATATGTATTAATTTTTGAAAATAGCCTGTATTACCATATTCTTTGGATTTCAGAGGTAACTTTCTCTTGACTGGAATAGACTCATGTGTTACTACATACTTAATATATCACTGCAAAGGTGGCTCTAAAAGCAGGGAAAATATTTCCCTAGTTCACTTTACCCCACATTCCGCTACTTGTAGCAATATAACAATTATAAAATTTCAACCATTGTGTGAGCTTTTTTATGCAATTGCTCAGTATTACTCTATGTGCCTTTTTTAATTGTGTGATAAGTGTAAAATATAACTATACAACAAATATATAAAAAGTATTATTCAACTTGATAATAGTCTGAACTCTGTTGCAAGACAAATAGAAATGTTTCCAAATGCTTCTGAGAGTAAACATAAAATAGAAAGATAAAAGAAAGAAAAGAAGTCAACAAACTACCATTAACACTAAAGAAAAGATATTCGAACCGCATTGGGATTAAAGTGAAGCACTTGAAGTGATACGTTTCCTAGACTTCAAAGTAATCGGACAACAAAAGAAAACTCATAAAACTTGTGTTTTTGAACTTTAAATCTGTATGTAACTAAACTGCCAAATAAAAATTATTTATAATACTCTAATTAGATGCTACGTTTGAACCAAGTAAGGGTTTTACGTCTTATAAGCAATTCCACATAATGTTCAATTCCCGTTGGCCACGTTTAATTAATCATCGACTTCAATTTCGCAAATAGAGGAAGCTTTAAGCTCATCGATTTAGGTGAACCGATTCAATCTCATTGGAGTTTCAGAATCGGCAACAAAAGGATCAGTTGCGTCGTATCTGAATCATTGCAACGATGCTGTTTGCATAATGTCTTCCAGAACAAAAGTTTCGATAATGCAGTATTTATGAAGAAAATCTAATGAAATTTTTGTGACATTTTGAAAGCAAGAAAATGCAATTGTTTGTACTACAGTTAGAAAGTTCCTATTTTACGGCGCTATTTTATCATGCGCAATTAACACTAACGTACATAAATTCACAAAATTTAAAAAAAATAGTAGTAAATCTACGTTATTCATTGATTTGTTTTTTGGGAGTTTAATTACTTGTACGGAGGCTTATGCAGTAATAAATGTTTTTTTTTTTTTTTAGTTTCTATGAGTATTCCTAATTATCAGATAACAGATTCAAACATGCAAAAAGTATAATCAATGCATAAACGTAACAGTAAAACATGAAAATAAAAAGTATTTCATAATGGAGCGATTACTCAACATGCCCATTAATAGAAAAGTATAGCAATACATGACCCCTAAGATGGCCACCATTTATACTACTAAAAGTTAGTTGTATGCTTTATATACTTCACTCACGTACTAGAAAATGTTTAATAAAACATAAAATGCATTTTAATAAGAGTAAACTCATTTTTTTAAACAAAACAGTATCCGGAAGTAAGACTTACCTTTCCAAGAAATCTGTTGAAACTGGTAACACATAGCTATTAACTTTACTTAATAAAAACAATTTTCTTTCTTTCCTATAATAGAAGTAAAGGGTTTATTATATTATATTGTCTTTACCATTTCTTAACATCTTGAAAATACGTACGGATGATGCATATCTGTTTTCGAAATACTGATGAAATATTATTACTATTTGTAAACCTTAGTCAAAGTTGCCGGTAAGTTCAAACATTTTTTTCTACTAAAACAATAAAACCAGTTAAAAAGAAAACTAAATTCAGAATATTTTCAAGTTTTTCGCCAGCAAAAACATACTCTCGAAATCAGTTTTTTAAAACACTACCACTATTATTTTCACTACGTTTTATCGATATAATACATTGAAACAACACAAATCGATTTTCGAAAAGTTGAGGCCTTATTCTGATTACTTCAGACATACCTTCATCAACAATTTTTATTCTTTCTATTATTACATTAAAACTAATTTAAGAATAAAATCTAAAGAAGAATCCTATTCCGTAATTACTTTCCTTTTCGTCGGGAATAATATTATCTCGAATCAGTTCTTTAAAACACCCCGATTATGATTATCCCTACAATTCCTCAATATAATACGTTAAAACAAACCCATATCTATTTTCGAAAAGGTGATATATTATTCTGATTATCTTAGACATACCTTCATCAAAGTTGCGGTTAAAATCCAACAATTTTTATTCTTTCTATAATTACATTAAAACCAATTTAAAAATAAAATCTAAAGAAAAATCCTATTCCGTAACTATTTTCCTTTTCGCCGGGAATGATGTTATCTCGAAAGCAGTTCTTTAAAACGCACCGATTATTATTTTCACTACAATTCATCAATATAATACGTTAATAAAACCCAAATCGATTTTCGAAAAGTTGAGGCATTATTCTGATTACTTCAGACATACCTTATCAAAGTTGCTAGCAAGTTCAAACAATCTTCATTCTTTCTACTAGTACAGTAAACTTAGTTTGAGAATAAAATCTAAATGCAGAATCCTATCCCGTAACTATTTTCCTTTTCGTCGGGAATAATGATATCTCAAAATCAGTTCTTTAAAACACACTCATTATTATTTTCCCTACAATTCCTAAATACTTTAAAACAAACCCATATCTATTTTCGAAAAGTTGATATATTATTCTGATTACCTTAGACATAGGGTAAAGACCCCAGTAATTGGCACTTTAAGAGTTTGTCCTTAAACTTACCTCTGTTTTCAGTAATTAGAAAAAAAAAACTCTCTTGCAAATATTTTTGTATTAAAGAGTGCACATCTGTGCATCTATTTGGTTCACTAAAATCAAAAATATTTGAATCGATACTTTTATAAAAAAATTTGCATATAAAAAGTTATCAAAATCACCAGTAATTGGCACCTGATACCCCAGTGTATGACACCTTGTGATCCAGTAATTGGCACATAATAACAGAACTCGAAAATCACTTTATTTTTTACTTTTAAATTACATACAAATTTTATCATCATAAGAAACATGAGTAATGTTAATGTAAAGTAGGTAATATTTACTAATAATAAAGCAGAAAGTCTCTCTGTCGATATCTCTGTCTGTACGGATCTCTGTCAGGATCTTTGTGACGCGCAAAGCGCCTAGACCGTTCTGCTGATTTTCATGAAATTTGGCACAAAGTTAGTTTGTAGCTTGGGGGTGTACACATCGAAGCGATTTTTCAAAAATTCGATGAGGCTCTTTTTCTATTCCAATTTTAAGCCCATTTTTCCTATAAATTTGATAATATGGGGGGAATGTGTTTATCTTTCTTCTTCTTTATCTTTACTAATAATAAAGAAAAAGTCTCTCTGTCTGGATCTCTGTCTGTCTGTCTGGATCTCTGTGACGTGCATAGCGCCTAGACCGCTCCTCTGATTTTCATGAAATTTGGCACAAAATTAGTTTGTAGCATGGGGGTGTGCACCTCGAGGCGATTTTTTGGAAATTCGATGTAGTTCTTTTTCTATTCCAATTTTAAGAACAAAATTATCATAAGATGGACGAGTGAATTACGAAATTATCATAACGTGGAACCGTAAGATGGGCACAAGCCGATTGGCGAGATACGAAATTATCATAACGTGGAACCGTAACATGGGTACAAGCCAATTGAAGAGAAAATTCGCCACACAGGCGAACCAAAAGACCTTTTAATTTTTCTATTACGGGCAAAGCCGTGAGGGTTCCACTAGTTTTATATAAATTAATGCTAAATCACTCTTCTTCATGTTGGAAAAGTATTTTAGGGAAATAAAAACATAAATTTGGGATGTTTCATGGAAAAGATATTGAAATTAATGCTGTTTCATCCTTCGGTTTTGATTTTACGAATGTTACCAAGTTAGGTTTGCCCTAAGTATAGTTAAAAACTCATATAGCATACTTTTTTGCATAAGTTTTCCTCTTTTTTATTATTTATCAAATGCAACAAGTCGGTTTTCTTTCTCTTGAAAAACCACCAGCTGCAGGCGGCATTGAGATACCGTAGGTGGCGAACGGGGGTTAGCGAGCGAATCGAGCAAAGGACGGAGCCCCCAGTATAAAACTACTGACTAACTTTCATTTGGATTTTTTTCTGGTGAAAGTCACTCCAATTGACAAAAAGCCGCAACTTCAAAATTTGATGATTTTGGTGCTTTTTTTTTGACAATTACTGTACAAAAGCTACCGACTTCAATTTCCGCTTTATCATATTCGTAATCTACGCAAAAAACTGAAGATAATGACACCTCACTCAGCTTTATCGCGGAAATGACGCTATTTCCCCAGTACTTGGCACACATGCCAATTACTGGGAACTAGCAAAATTGAAGCACCAGTAAATGGCACTCATCATTATTTTAAAATTCCAAATAAGGACGAAAATATACTTCTACACAATTAAAGTAACACCTTTCAACTAAACAAAATTTTCGACAACGAAAATTTAAAATATAATTTAAGTCAGATTTTAATGGATTTATGTGCATGCTTCCCCTTAAGCCAGAGAAGAAGCTTTTGCAACAAAAATGGCTGATTTGACACAAACCACAACTGTTTCTCTTTCCTACGTACTGCTGTCATTTAGTAACATGAATTGAAGTTATAATCTTTAAAATTAATGTACATTCAGTTGGTATATAGCCTTCTATTTTAAATAAATTGGATACGAGTCTTTTTTTAGGACATTTTTGTTAGAAGTGCCAATCACTGGTGCCGTGCCAATTACTGGGGGTGTTACCCTACCTTCATCAAAGTTGTGGGTAAGATCGAACAATCTTGATTCCGTCTACTACTACAGTAAAACTAGTTTAAGAATAAAATCTAAATGCAGAATCCTATCCCGTAGCTATTTTCCTTTTCGCCGGGAATGATGTTATCTCGAAAGCAGTCCTCCGAAACACCATCAACGAAGGGTATCACTCCCACAGCCTTTCAAACAAACCAAATCAAAGCCTCCGCTAAACAAATACCCAATATTGCGTTTTCCATTGACATGAAGAAACTTTTCCACTCTAAGTGCATCAATTCTCCGCTTGAGTGGACATTTCCTCAAAGCCAATTTCCAGAAGGCGAGATTTTATTTAAGAAAAATCAATGAAACTTTTGTTTCGTCTAAACTCGGTCGATAGAAATAGATTAAATGTTTAGCATTTTCAAGAAAACGATGAGGAATCTGTGTTGTTTGAGCAAAAAAAAAATTATTTCCAGATATTTTGAGTACTACTTTGAAGTCTTATTCTGCAAAATATTTCAAAATCTTTCCTTATGTGTTCTCTTATTGCATAAAATCTTCTTAATAAACACCCAAAAATCAGAATAAACTACTGTTTGATGTACTCCAGAGCTTTTTCTTTGCAACATCCAATCTATTCTCAACCTCAAAAAAGTTTTTACATTAGTAAAAAAGATAACATACACTGCAAGAAAAAAATATAACTTTTTTGTTCTCTAAAGAAATTCTTTACCCTGATAACAATTTCAATACAAATGTTGATTTTAGAAGTTTTAATTGCATCAGAAATTCAATGTCTTGAGATTTATTTTTTGGCAGAAATAAAAGCACATGTTTGATTAATCAAAATCTTTTAATATTAAATTGCTTTTTTGATATCCATCTTAAAATTAAATAAATAACGTAAAGAAATTATTTTCCTTTATGTCATCTAAAAATTTACAATTAAATGAACAGGGTTTTTTCCCTTTATAACATAGAAAGACATGGTGTAATTAAAAGTTTCGCTTCCTTTCATAAGAAAATCTGTTTATATCTGTTTACAAACTCTTGCATGTGAAATATTTTATTAAAACATTCGTTGTACAGTATTTATCAAACTAGGTTGATTAAAAGTTTTATTAATCCAGATTCGAATCTTGTTTATAATTTATCTCCTATAAGAAAGCATTTTTAATAAAATATTCCTAAGAATAATAATTAATACAAAAAACATAAAAGCTATTCAACATCACAGAGGCACGATTAATATTGATGTTGTGAATGTTCCTTAAATTCTACTGGCATATTATAAAATAATTCGTGATCGTGGCAAATTTATGTATTTGCTATAAAAATCTGCAAAACAATATCAATAAGATAGACATTTAATCCATTCTACGACTTGCAGCATAATGCTTTAAATTTATTTAATTAATTTTTAAATTTATTGCGAGATATTTTAGACATTTTCACTCTACGGAATACTGTTATAAAATTAATATCAAAGATTCAAAAAAAGCTCCGAACAAATTTTACTTTCCTCTTTCCTAATAGAGATTTGTTTATAGAATGTGGAAATATTTATTTTAGTGTACGTTTATAACTTACGGAGTTATTGAGTCCCAAATTGGCTGCAATGATCTCTGAAAATTTAGACTTAGCGTAAGCATCAAATTCTAATTTTAATAATAAAGCAACAAACAGTTTTTAAACATCCATACTTTGCATTAAATAAAAATTTTCATTGAAATCTGTGACATGTCAGCCACAGCTGATTTGCTCATTTCGCATGGAATGACCCTTCACTGATTTAAAAAATTACATTAAAAAAACTACATAAGATTTCAGCCTATTTATTTTTATTAATTTTGATTCGTATCAAGTTTTTCTTCCATTAGTACATTATTAATAAAGGGCATGTAGGTGGTGCTAACATCGAACACTGAAAATAGCACGAAAAACTACTAGGGGCACTGCCAGGCGTGTTTTGAGTGTTAACCCCCCCTCCACCCGCTCTAAATCTATGTTCTTAACACACATTGTCAATTCTAATATGACAGTTATATCCTAATGGGAACAGTTATAATAACTCCGCTCCCCAGCAGGTAATTTTTGGCTAAGCTATTACCTGGCGCGAAGTTTCGTTAAAATTTATCTGAAATACTAAGATACTACGTAGATGTGAACGTTGTGAAAAAAAATAGCATAAAGATCAAAATTAAAAATATAATTGTGTTTAAAAACAAAGTAGGATTTTTTTCAGTCAATTTTCTTCCAATGTGCTTGGTCGCAGCAGTCCTTATACGGATATAAACATTCATATTTCAATTGGCAATATGTTTTAAAACCAAAGATTCTATAGAGTTGACCCTCAATCTTCACTAGCGGTGTCCCTGGGAGTTTTTCTTTCACAGACGCCATTTTCAATTTTTGATGTTATGAGCCCCTACATGCATTTAGTTAAAATTGTAGCAGGGGGGAAAAAACTTACCGGGCTAAGGATTAAACTAAAAATAACGAGCTGATGTGTGCATCACATGACTTCCTTTTACTCCAAATTAATGTCATTTCCACATTATTGGCAATTTTAATGTGATTCAATTGTTTACTCTCTAAATATCACCAACAGTGGCCAAAGTAAAACCAAATTTTAAAAAAAAATTGCCAAATTTGTTGCCAAATTGGCGAAAAAACTTGGCGACCAAAAGACTGGCGATATATCGCCAAGTGTCCGACAAATTATAACACCACTTAAGTTTACATCGAAACTAACAATGATTTTCTCCCAAAAAGGGGTGAAAGACCCCCTTAGGAGCATACGAATGCAACCAAAAAAGAAGGTGCACAACTAGGAGTCTACGTGCCAAATTTCAACTTTCTAGGACATACCGTTTTTGAGTTATGCGAGATACATACACACATACGCACATACATACGTACATACGGACGTCACGAGAAAATTCGTTGTTATTAACTCGGGGGTCGTCAAAATGGATATTTCGGGTGTCTGTACGTTTCTAGGCATATATCCACGTGTGTTCGAGTATAAAAAAAAACTTAACATTCATTCGGGGGTGAGAAAAATTCAAATTAAGACCGATTTTTGAGTGAAAATGTTTTTGCGACTTCCTTTTTTGTAAAAAGAAGTAAAAATGTATATAGCATTAATATTTAGTAGGTTTTTTTTTTCAAATACAGTTTTTTTTTATCAGTTCAAGACTTCATAAACACCCTGTATATTTTGATTATATTGATGCTACTGGTATAAATATTATTGGCTTTTATTCAGCAAACATATACGTAACTTTCATGTTAAAGTCTGATAAGTTGTATAGTACTATTTTACTGAAAGTATTTTGAAATAAAGGGTAACATAATGAAATTTCTACCTTTCGTTACTGGTGCATAGTAATGGTTCTAATGTTCAGCACAACAGCACGTCATTCGCAATTGTCGCATCGGTCGCACCTTGGGACGGAAGGAGGTTTAGCATCTAGGCACACAAGATACACTCAGCTAACTTGTATTCAAAATATTTCAACAAAACGGTATCGTTCTCAAAACACTTTATATTTAACTTACAAAACCTGTGCTTATTACAAATTAATATTTGCTGCAAATCGAATTGGTTGCTCATTACGTAATGTACAACAGTGTGTAGTAAATATTTAACCTTTATTTGAAACAGTTTTTAAAAACAAGTCAAAAGATCCATAATTTCCCGAACAAGCAGTTCCATTTATAATAAAATTCAGTCATTTAACTTTTCGAATTTATTTTTACCTCATCACGTGTTGTGCCTTAAAACAAAGTAAAATCTCGCTAAATATATATATATATATATATATATATATATATATATATATATATATATACACTGCTCAAAAAAATAAGGGGAGCACATGGTTTTAACAGAATTGAGAAAAATATTATTCCGGAAATTAACTTCCAATTAGGTCTCCATGTTTTCAGAAAACATGAGAATAAAACGTAAACTTCGGATGCAAATCAACGTTTCTGTCGTTGAAAAGCAGAAAAAGGATACAAGTGCAGAAATTGCGATTTAACAGAAGTCCATTTTTTCACTGTCTGAGCGGTAATATTCAAGCGCTATTTATTTATTTATTTTTGATTGGAAAATGCCACGACACCGTAATTTACCGGATTCCATGGCTTGACGTTTTATCGGGGGACTGAAATCCGGGCAAACACAAAGAACTGTAGCAGACGATGTTGGAGAGGCATAACTTCATGTTCGTTTCACTATTCTAGAGGAATAGGCTTCTCAATCAAATGTTTTATGCTTCTTTTTTGCTGTATTGCATAGTAATACACTTGTATACTCTATTTTATGCCTTGCAAGGCTACCTCACAACGGTTTCTTCACTTTTGGGTGATTGCTCCCCTAATTCTTTTGTGCAGTGTGTATATATATATATATATATATATATATATATATATATATATATATATATATATATATATATATATATATATTTTTAAACATACGGACCAACCTTCCCTTTTCAGTCCAATCACCATACCCCTAGTAAAATCGTCTATCTGCTGGAAGTGCCTCCGTTGACGACGGCCTGGCATTCTCTTGTGTTACACGTATCCTCCAAGACAAAAAAAATTTCTTCGATGATTCTCCAGTCAGAAATAACGACACGATTATTGCCCATTCTGCAAGTTTATCTTACTTCCTTATGCCCTTACTGCCCTTATATCTTACTTCACATGCGTCGGAGAGCTGCGCATTTCACATCATTTACATAACTCAGTGATGTACGTCTACTCTAAAATTTGCATAAATTTCTGAGCTCTCCTTCTTGGTGATGCATTTTCAATGTCGAGCAATGTGTGTGTGTATATACGAGGCACTTTTTTAAAGTAAGGTCCGTTTCGAAATAAAAAAAGAACGGGAACAGATAAAGCAAAGACATTTATTGCAAAAAAAAAAATCTACCATCCTTACGCTACATTTCGACACTGCTCCCGTGATTTTCCAAGCATTTGTCATAGCGTGGTACAGGTTTTTGTATACCTATTCTTAAAAAATTGCCGCCTGTGTAGTCAAGCATGGGGTAACATGTTATCTGCGCTCATTATTGCTGTTGTGCCACAGATCACCTAGGAAAGACTTTAGATGCCGAAACAAATGAAAGTTGCTGCGAGCGATTTGGGGACAGACCCAGAGGATGTTCAAAAACGTCCCAGCCAAAGCCCTGTAAGAGTTCTCATAGTCGTCTACACAGGCGGCAAATTTGTACGAATCCACTATAATATTAAAATCTGTTCGCGTCTGTCTGTCTGCCTAAAGATCTATCTTCTCTAGAACCACTGCGAATCGGGAGTCAAACGAGATACCGATCAATTCGAAATTTTCCAAAGAAAACAATAGGACAAATCTCGTAATTGTGCGACTTTAATTAGCAGAGATATTAATTAAAACGTTAATTAACATAACGTTATTCAAGAATTTTTATTTCTTTCCTGTTGCCATTTTGCATATGCGCGAGCAAGTAAAATTCTAATAATTGTTTTAAAAGAGATTTTTTTGACTGCTGTCCAAATCTTAAAACAACGTTTCCATCTAGAATTAAAATTGGTTGCCCTATTCGGACATAGCCTTTATTTTATCGTCTGTCCTTTTTTTATTTTTTACATTCAACGTTCTTAACTCTTTTCAGCATATGAAAGTTGTTTCTTTAGCTATGTTTATTGATTGTAGTGTAAGTTTATTATTCACCGATCTCATATTTTGGTACATTTAGGATGTGCGACTAATTATGTTTATTTTGTTGGACTTTTTCCCGTCACGTGAGTTTTCGAATTGTAATAACTCTCTTTTTCCTTCCTGTTTCTATTTTTGAAATACAGTTTGTATCGTTAACAGAACATGTTAAATTAAGATTGTTTGAATTTCTTTAAGTGAAATAGAGTTGAACAAAAATATTGTTTTTAAGGATTTTAACTAAAGCTTTATTCGAATCTGATGACTTGCTTTAAATTAATGCTAATTGGTATTTATTAAGTCTTGGTGCTTTACTTTCACGTAAGCAACCAAAAAGTGCGTGTCATTTTATGTAAAACGCTGATCGTAATTGTACATACAATTGTTTCAGATATAGTCTATCAGATTTAATTCAGTTTAAAGTGAGCACAGATTACAATTGATAATGCATGTATTTTTATCTTTTGTGCTAATTGAAAATACGCATAACTTGCATTATTGATAACTATGATTAACGTTAAAGAGATTTTTGCCAAAAATATGCTCTACTGGTGTTTTGCAAACCTTGCATTACGCGTATTTATTTACTCCTTAGCGCTTTAGAAACTGATGTCAGAGTAATGCAAAAAACATCAATTGGACATCTCTTTCGTTTTTTACGTAGCCCGTGCAACGCCGGGCACGCAGCTAGTAGGTATACAAAAACCTGTACCACGCTATGACAAATGCTTGGAAAATCACTGGAGCAATGTCAAAATATAGCGTAAGGGTGATAGATTTTTGTGCAATAAATGTCTTTGCTCTATCTATTTTCGTTCTTTTTTTATTTCTAAATGGACCTTACTTTAAAAACAAGCCTCGTATATATATATATATATATATATATATATATATATATATATATATATATATATATATATATATATATATATATATATGAAACATAATATAAACCCAAAACTTGTTTTAAATAATGTTTTTATGCATCTGAATTGGTTAAAATACAAGACTGACTATGATCAAAATTGCAATATTTTTTGACATCGCAATAGCGAGCTTCTTTCTAAGAACGTAAGCAGTTGAAATTCGGCAATGTCAAAAATTCATTGTTCTTTAAATTTTTAAACTAACTTCGCTAGAAAGAATGTTTTATTCCCCCTAACTCAAGTGACACAAAAGAAAACAAAAACAAGGGTACAACAAATCACTCCTCAGCTAAATCTTTACACTTAATGAATCCAAATCAAAACACTCAAGGTTTCTAACTGATTGAAAAGCAAAAGTTCACTAACTTAATGCAATACAGGTCACAATAAGCTCTCAAGGGATAAAAGCAAAATTGATGAAGTTAAAATTTTGGAAGAGAAGGAAAAAAGGGTTCTTCTTGGTATGCCTCAGAAAATGAAAGAACCTAAATCAAATCTCATGCGGTCATTTATTTTTTAAAGCCAAGTTAACGAGAAACGTCTAACATCATTACAGCAACAATACATGCGTTTTAAAAATAAATAAATATAATAAAGTCTTCGTTTGTAATTTACGTTTTATTCATTTGAATAAGTTCCAAGATTTGCATTTTTGCTGAAATAGAAGTCACGAACAATTTTTGCTGAGTTTAAATAAAATATCATTTGGATTTATTTGAATAACAATGCACCTATCTCGAAAGATGTAATGCATTTTAATGACTTTATGTAATGCAATTAATTTAGCTTTATGCAGAGGAATCGAACTTATTTTTAAAACTTAAGATAAACCGATTTGCCTTTTGATAAACATCGTTAAAGATAAAACAGCGCAACTGCATTTTTCTTTAAAAACATTTATTTTGACATGAATAGCAAGAGAGCTACTTAAATTGCCAATACATTTTAAAATTACGCTGTAATCCCAGAACGAAACAATAGGTAAGTTTCGAATGCGTATGCCCAAGTGCAGTACAATTAAATCGTAAAGCTTTCGGCTCGCTTTTTACTTGTAATATTGTAAAACAGGTTTGAAAAGGGGAAACAAAATATAAATTTATAAGAAAACAATTTTGTATACTTTCTTAAGAGTTACAGAGTCAATTTTCTGAAGTAGCAAAAATTGATGTTGTAAAATACCCGTGTTTTTCCATAAAAGTTAAAACAGGACGCCGTGTAAATTCAATGGTAAAGTTTGTTTTTAAAAAATGTTCAAAAGTTCAGAAAAATGCGAAAAAAAAAGGGGATACAACTAAACGAAAACTGAAAAATTAAGTTATATGTATTCTAATGACACCATTACACTGAAATTCTAAAAATAAATTTCAAACACAGTCTGAATACGGACATTTGTACCCTCTTTTAAACAATTTTGAGGCACATTTTTTGAATACTCTTTTGGTTCAGTGCACTTTTTTGAACTCTTTTGGGAATGCATTTGAGAGAACATTTTATCGCACACAATTTTAGAATATTGATAGAACACTCATTTTTTCAAAATGTGTCACATTTTTTACCAGTTCTTGCTGTTAAGTTTAGAGCAATCTTGAGGCTACCAAAGTTCAAATAGTTATTACAACTTCGAAATGTTGGAAGGTTAAAGGAAAGAAAGAAATAACTAGGTCAGAAATGCAAAACGTAGCAGTATACTACGATTCTAAAATATGCTTTAAATATAGGGAATGCATGAACTTACTTTCCTTCTACAGAAGTTCTAGTCTTGTCGGGAAAAAAAAGGATCTTTACTCTAAACTCTAACAAGAATTACCAAAAATTCACGTCTAATTTATGTTGTCAAACTAGAAACACAACTAAAAATGTTCTTAGTAGCTTAAGACTTAATAGTTGATATTGTTTTCTCTTCGTGCAGCATGAAAGAACAAAAATGTGAGAGGTCATTTTACCCTCTATTACGGTATTGAGCCATATCCTCCAGCATGTTTTTATTTTTATGTTAACTTCTATGTAAATATGTTATGTTTTACGTTACCCTCATTTACAGGGCACGGAAAAAAAAAACCCGGAGGAGCAATTTTTTCAGTAATTGTATTGAAAATAAATAAATTAACAAAACCGAGCAAATAGTAATAGGAGTCGATCTTTAGTAATCGTTAAATTTAATTTGATTCAAATTGGCCGCTTTTTACAGTGATGCAGAAAGCTTCGGCATTTAAAACATTTCAGCCGTAGGCCGCAAGTCTTAAATTTATAGCAGCACATTCCAGCCAAATGAATTGCCTTAGAGATTTCAAACTTTTGTGTAATTTACGGCAGGCCCTAGACTCTAAAGTAGGCTATACTATGCACTACTCCATGGGATTGAAGTCTAGTGACCAGGGTGTCCACATTACAGAGGACTTCATGCCAGGAAAATGCGCCTTGAACCACTTTTATCTTTTTGGCCATGCGAGTTGGTGGAGTCTCATTGTAACGTTCAGTCTACATTTCCGAAGTGCTTATTGGTGCATGAAGTACAACAGCTTCTAAAATGCCTCCACTGGGGCCCATTTTGATTCATTTTAACGCTCTCGTCCACAAAAAACAGATACTTTTTGTCGCTTGTGAAACTTTTAACACAAACCAAGACAGACGTCGAGTTTTGACGATTTTCAAAATTTACCATTTTGCACAGAGTGTTTTGAAGAAAGATCTTATCATTCTGAGAGTTACAAGTTGTTAACCGGTAAAGAGCTGATCATTAATGAAAGGAATCGTTCTCAAAGCTGATTTGCTGCACGATAGAAATGTTTTTGGCATCTTTGGAGTCGCACGAATTTGTTTTCTTCAAAAAAGGGTGAACTTTTTTCAAACTTGTAAAGCTTCTGTAGACGTTCTATTTTTCCTTTTAGCCGCGCTGGTAGGTCACACCATTCCCGTTTCGCAAACGACCTCTCATGGGAGCCCGAATATTTCATTAAACTAGATTTTTGACGATCTTACGATTTATGGAAGTATTCATTGTACGTTTTTGTACACCTTCTGAACGTCTACTATCATTTTCAAGCTCCTTGAAACGACTTATTGCATGAAATACTTTTTGCCGAGGCACATCAAGCAAATAAACTATCAGTTTCTTGGTTAGACCACTTTAAAACAGCAAATCTTTCACTAGACAGCGTAAAAAAGCCAAAAAATAAAAGCACATAACTAAGAAATAATAGATTACGCATTATTTTCTAGTTAAAGGGATAGTCAGAGAAATAAACACAGTTATTAAAAATAAATTAGTTTACTTCCATTCGATGATGCAAAGTTTGTCAGGGTTTTTTGCCACACACTGTATGAAGCAAAGGAGCACAAAATAGGATCAATGATCTGATAAAATAATAAACTGTTTTGAAGGTCAGGGAGAACTAAGTTGAGATGTGGTAAACTAAGTTTTTTTTTTTTCTTAATCGGTATCAGATTGTACTTTCTTCATTCGTGCCATCTACCCTACTCCATAAGCAGAGGAAACCTCTCCTTACAGTAAGTCTAATGATCCATTTCTTAAGATTGATTGAGCGGTAACAAATTTTCATACATTACTAGCTGCGTGCCCGGCGTTGCACGGGCTACTTAAAAAATGAAGGAGATGTCCAATTGATGTTTTTGTATTACTCTGACATCAGTTTCTAAAGCGCTAAGGACTAAATAAATACACGTAATGCAAGTGCAAAACACCAGTAGAGCATATTTTTCGCAAAATTCTCTTTAACATTAATCATAGTTATCAATGGTACAAGTTATGATATTTTCAATTAGCACAAAAGATGAAAATATATGCAATATCAACTATAATCTGTTTTCACGTTAAAATGAATTAATTACATCTGATAGACTATATCTGAAATAGTTATGTACAATTACAATCAGCTTTTTACATAAATGACACACACTTTTTAGTTGATTACGTGAAACTAAAGCACCAAGACTAAATAAATGCCAATAAGCATTAATTTAATACCAAGTCATCAGAATCCATTTTAGCTTTAGTTAAAATCCTTAAAAATAATCGTTTTTATTCAACTCTATTTCACTTCAAGAAATCCAATCTTAATTTAACATGTTCTTTTAACGATACAAACTGTATTTCAAAAACAGAAGCAGAAAAGAAAAAGCGAGTTATTACAATTGGAAAACTCACCCATGTGACGGGAAAAAGTCCAACAAAATAAACATAATTAGTCGCACACCTAAATGTACCAAAATATGAGGCCGGTGAATGATCAACTTACACTACAATCAATAAACATAGCTAAAGAAACAACAATCATATGCTGAAAAGAGTTAAGAACGTTTAATGTAAAAATTAAAAAAAGGACAGACGATAAAATAAAGGCTATGTCCGAATAGAGCAAACAATTTTAAATAATTTAAGATGGAAACGCTGTTTTAAGATTTGGACAGCAGCCAAAAAAATCTCTTTTAAAAGAATTATTAGAATTTTACTTGCTCACCCGTATGCAAAATGGCAACAGGAAAGAAATAAAAATTCCTGAATTACGTTATGTTAATTAACGTTTTAATTAATATCTCCGGTAATTAAAGTCGCACAATTACGAGATCGGTCCTATTGTTTTCTTTGGAAAATTTCAAATTGATCGGTATCTCGTTTGACTCTCGATTCGCAGCGGTTCTCGAGAAGATCGATCTTCAGACAGACAGACAGACAGACGGACGCAAACAGATTTTACTATATAGTAGATAGATAGATTAAAATACTAAGATCATTTTTTCGTGAGGATCTTAAAACTGAGCATTCGTTGCTTAAGTTTTGATTTATAAAAAGGATTATTTCTCCAAGCAACCATCACTTTTAAAACGTCTACTCTTCGTCAAAACTTCTAATGTTGAAACCTGAGAAACAAAACCCTTTTATTAAAATTTAAGACAAAAAAATTGCACTTCGAAGTGACGTACTTTCATAAAACTCTTCTTTTTTTAATTTCGTTGACGTTTTGACGAAGAGCTTTAACTCAAATTACTAATTAGTTCAGTTTTGAAATATTTACTCCATTTTAATTAAATTTGAAATTGTTAATGCCTTAAGACCTCTTTTACTGAGAAACTTTCCTCGCTAATTAGAATTCCTTTCTATATATAATGTAGTTTACTTTTTCTAAAAAGAAATTTAATACTTGCTCCTAGGAGAAAAATTAAAAAGAATAAGAAATGCGTGTGTATAGTAGTTTTGATGAAAGAAATACTGCTTATATTTCTCAAGGCGTAAAGGGTTGAAAATTAGTAAATTCATTTAAATGCATGTTTGACTTTTGTGCCAAACTACAACCGATAAACTATCCTTAAACCTCATAATGATTTAATTCAGGAATTAACTAATTTTTACAGAAGCAGATAGCTATATTGAAGGATTAAAAACGGCTAATCTATAGAAGAAAAAAATAATAAGAAGAATTGATAAAATTTAAGGAATACTACAAGAAAAAAAATCATAACTTTTAAGGAAAATAATAGGAGGTTCTTCTAATTTCCTAAGTGTCTTCTTTCCTCTTGAATCACTACTTCTTCCCAAAAGCTTCTTTTTCTTGAACGTATTAAATCTCATATGCTCTTATTTTCAGTTGCTGTATTTTTATTTTTCGTTTTTACTGCAGATGCAGAGGTTCTTTTACGCTCTAAGTCAGGTAAGATTGAAGCCAAAAACTCCTGCGTACTGAATTTAATTTTTTTCGTAGCAGCCGGAAAAAAAGCATGAAAGATGGTTTAATGTATCAGAAAAATGTCACTGAAACAATTAAAAAAAGAAAAACAAAACAAAACTTACTTAAGTTAAATGCTACAGTGGCCGCTGCTTATATGAATCACATTTGTTCTAAGCAATTTTGATTCCATAAAGCGGCTGATTCAATAAAGCGGCAAATTCAATTATGCTGGATTTTATTCTGTTTTTGACAATTTGATTCATTAAAGCGGCTGATTCATTCAACCACTGATTCAATTAGTCAGCGTCCACTGTAATGTAAATTTTAAAAAGTTAAAAAATAAAAATGCGGATTTGAGAAACATAACAACGGTTAATAACAATAAAAAATGCAGTTAACTCCCGATTATACGCGCAATAAGGTGGCACGGTAACCGTGGATAAGCGAGTACCGTGGATATTCCGAATCATAGACAAAAATGACACTAATGTATTCAGGCAAGCCCGCTTAATAGACATTTTTCCACGAAAGAATTTATTCTAATAACCAGGATATTCCAATAAACGGGATTAAAGCAGAGATGAGCAAAAGTTTGATCATTGAAAATGTATTACTTTAAGCGGGATATTCTTTTAACCGATATTCTAATAAGCGGACTTGACGCACAATAGTTAAAAATATGAATAATATTCGCGTATACATTTAAATTATAGCTATAAACGATGACATTGTATGTAAAAGAAAAGTATAAAAGCTAAAAACAAACAATAACACAATTATAAGTTTAAAAAACATTTAATCATTGTAATTTTAGTACATAACGTTAAAAAGAATCTTTTGAAAAGACCCACGGATAGTCTGAACCGCGGATAATTCGACCGCCAATAATCGGATGTTTACTGTATAGTTTAAGTGCGTTGCACAGTAGCACACTCAAAAATTTCTGGCACCAAAAATTAATCAGCGTTAATTTTCTTCATGAACCGTTTATGCAGCGAAAATCGTGCTATTCTTTGCATTCTTTGTGAGTTAAAAATTCAAATCTCACACAAAACTGGTATAAAAACCCTTTAAAATGCGTAAATCTATTCCATCTCGAAAATCGAAAACTTTGGTGAATGGAATGCTTTAAACTCTATACCTTCAATGTCGAAAAAAGTAAAAATATTTTATCAAGAAAACGTACTTTTGAGATACTCCTGCATGCGCACGTAAAATGTTGTCAAAATCAATGTTTTCTGCGTATGTTTGACGATATTGAATGTTATGAAATATGCTTCAGAGAAAGGTCGAAGATGTTCCTGACCATAGAGTGATTGAATTCTTCAGAATTAAAGTTTTATCCTTTAGAAAACGTGTCGACTTCTTATCCTGCAGAAACAGCTACGAGTGTTATTTTTAGAAAATTATGATTTTACACATACTGAAAAAAATACCTAAGTGAAGTAAACTCATGCGTAAATCTGTTAATTAGTTCACGAAATTCAAAGTTACAACTTAAAAAGAAAAAAAAATATTTACAGCATATTAGCCTTCTGTAAAATGCTGTAAATGAGCAAAAACAGGTTATTTTAAATAACTTCAAATGCGAATTTCGACAGAGAAATTCTAGTTCAAAAATAAATAAATAAACCCATATAAACAAATTGAAAAAAAAAAAAAAAAACTAATTTCAGGAAGTATTTTAGAAAAGTTTGTTTGAAGCGAAATGATTCTTATTAGAAATGTACTTTTGTAATATTATATATAATTTTTATTGAAAGAAAATTATTCAATAGTAGAAAAACGTTAGTAGAAAACCGATGTTGAATTAATACTCTCAAATTCTACAGGGTTTAGCACAGGGACTAAATTCGGAACCTTGCGAGAAAGTTACGTGGCGGTCACACAAGGTTCCCCTTTGCGTAAACGTTAGGAAACGTCACTGTATAATGAATAACAGGTTGCGGTTCATTACAACTGTCAGTCTGCAATAATGGAGCAGTACGCGGTATAGAAACGTTACTGCACTATTGCTGCTACGTAACGCATCAAGTTACGTTAATGTAACGTCTTCACAAAGTGACAAAGATACCGTTTAAAAGTTATTTAAGTGACTGCATAAAGTAACGTTGCAATAACGTTTTCATAGAGTCACAACGATACGGTTCACAAGTTTAAGTGACAGCATAAAGTAATGCTGCAACAACGTATTTATAAAGTCACAAAGATACCATTTAAAAGTTATTTCAGTGACGTCACATAGAAGTCACTTGAAACAGTCACAAATAACGAATAAATTCCTTTGTGCTGAAAATTAAAATAGTCAGTAATCCAATGTTATGAAGCACAAGAATTGCAAATAATTGCAATTTTTGTTCTTCATAACGTTGGATTACTGAGTATTTTAAGTCACAAATGTGTTACAGATATTGAGCCACCTGGTATTCTATAAAATTATTTTTTCTAATTAAGTTCGTGCGAAGAAAATTCTCCCCCAAGTTAATACAGACTTTCAATTTCCCATTGAGTCTAATGCTTGGGGGTATTTGTTTATAGGTTGTTGGAAGCTTTTTCCGAATTTAAAAAGGGGAAAATGGGAATTATTTTCCTGGTCAAACACTTTCAGGATTCTTATTTTATTAATCAAAACGTTTTCTCCAAAAAGATAGACTGAATCAAACACAAAGTTTTCTTGTCTCAAAACCCTACACGAAACTTTTGCTTTTTAATTATTTGTTCAATTGCCTTTCTTTAAAAAAAAATAACATAATATTAACTTTTTTTTCATTCTTTTATTTATAATTTTTCAGGGAAAGTAAGTTAGTTATAGCGTAAATGATTGAAGTTACAAGCTACCTAATAATAATGACACAAAAAGAAGAAAACTACACAGGGAAAATGTAATAGAAAATGAGAAAACCATTTTCAAGAAAAACAAACTGAAACGCTGTAAAGTATATGACGTAGTTTCTTCTTAGCTTCGTTAGTTTAAAATAATTAAAAAAAAAAGAACTACGCACAGAAAATGTTATAGAAACTAAGGAAACCATTTTTGAGAAAAAACAAACAGAAGGTAGGCATGTGTGGACATACTTGCAACAAGGTATGTGTCGTAGTTTTTCTTTTCAAAATTATTTTATACTAACGATAAAATGAGTAAGCTATATTATTATCTAGAAAGTCACTGATTTAAAATTCTGAACTGCAAAAATATTTTATAGCAGTTTCTGTTCAACAAAATGTAGACAATTGCAAATTGTGTGAAACAAAAATTTTCAGCAATATTTTTGCAAGCAACATCTCGAGAAAGATAACACTCTTTCTTAAACTGTGTTTTTATGCAACCCGAATCATCACCTTTCAGAAAGTATATCTCTTTGCATAAGTGAGAAAGAAAATTCTTTGGACAAAAATTTTCCTGAAGTAAAACTAGCGAATGAAAAAACTTTTTTTTTTTGTGAGAAGAAACGTTTTTATATTCACTTTCTTAAATCCATGCTCCGTCTTTGTGTACCCCATTTTCGTCTTCATGCTCTTCTTTATATGCGTTAAAATCACCGGAAGAGATCGCTAGAGACAAGTAGAGCGTAGAGGCTGTCTGCAGTTAAAGGCTCTATTAAAACTTCGTAAAAAGTAGTTTCCGCCTCGTGAAAAAGGGCCTCGCTTCTTCTAGCACAAAATCTCTACCATAAAAGAAAAAAAAAAGTTTTATTCCAAAGAAAAAAGTTAGTAAAAGTTTGCTTAAGATCACGGTGAAGGCTGGAAACTTAAATGTTGCCAAAAAAAAATTCAACTACGTTGCTATAATGGTTCCTAGAAAAACAAACTTCTTTGTAGTTATAAAAAATGTGATAGAACTTCAAAAGCAGCAAACAAAACTGAACTAACTTCCTTAATCGTAGTTGATAGAGTAAATATTGCTTATGTGGGCCAAAAAACTGGAGAAGATGAGTATCTAACACCCCTGAAAAGTTTGACTTAGGCGTTCAAATGTTTTGTAATGTTACATACATGGTTTTATATGTAGGGGAATGTGGAGCGAAGTGAAATGCGGGCAAAGTAAAATAGTCAAATACTTACTCTGCATTTAGCGCCATCTATTTCGTAATATTTTAACTATCTAGTAGCACATGTAGTCTATTCCAGTCAGGAAAAATTATCTTTGAAGATTAAAGTTAATGATAATACACTATGAAAATTGCCTGTAAATTTACTCCAAAAAATTGGTGGCAGCATAGCAACCTCCACTACTCTAGAGTAGTTTAATTGATATAACTGGTGTAAAGTTACCCATCGTTTGTGGCAAGGTTACACCATGTTAATGTAACTATAGTGTGGCGTCTCACACATTTCTGCGTAAGGTTACACCCGAATCGTTTGCATGCTTACAGTTAAATCACATGAAAGTTATCACAAAAGCAAAAATTAAACTTCCATCTGACTTTCTTGAACGGGTACTCATTTTTAATTGCGTTTAATTTGTAAGTAGACTTATACCTCTAGCTAACTATTCGATGGTTTAAATTATCCGGATATATTAAACGATCAAGTAATAATTTCTTTCTATACGTTTTAAAATGAAGGAACAAAAATTAGTTAGTAGGTTTCAATACTTTAAATTTCGTTATAACAGTATAAGAAAATATCACGCTAGAAACCCTTTGTTTTGTGTCTTCTTTGCATCTTTTGCTTCCAATAATTTGTTTATTCGATATTTATTAAGTTCATGCTTCTTCACAACTAATATACACTTTTTTGATATACAAACAATACATCTTTATTGCACTTTGAGAGTAAATAACCTGAGTGGTGTCTGAACCCACAACGCGAATCTCATAAACAGGTCGTAAAGCAAGAGGCCAGAAAGGCGGGTTTTCGTTTCGCTAATAAGAGTTCGCCAGCTCTACGCCGATGCTAATCTTTACTCATGCACTTTACTCATGCAGGTGGGGCTTAACGCAAGCCATAATGCAAGGTTCCTCCAGCTGTTTGAGTTTTTAAACAATGATACTACACACTCCAGAATTCGTGTAACGTTACACCCATTACTATTCTGATAATCTTACACAATTTTTTAAAACTGTACAGGCAATTTTCAAGATGATACTCTTATTGTAAAATTCTGTTGAAAGTCAAAAATTATTTTTGTTACTATAAATCGATAAAGTTCTTGCTATTGACATTGTACATATTAACGAAGACCCTCTAATAATCGAAGCAGTATTTACTTAGATAATATTAAGCTGATTTGTATTTTACATATTTTGCACAATTAGTCAAGTAACCGCGGAACGTAATGGATGGGACAAAGTAAAATAGTTTATTTCGTTTATTCATTCAGTCCTTTGCAAAATCACTAACGTATTTAAGTAATAAATTATTAATTTACATACCTTCATTTAGTGATTCATTTGCTTATGCATTCATTCATTTCTTTTCTCATTCATTTACTATTTTGTTTACTTATTAATTTTTCACTGTATATAAATAAAGTATTTCTTTAATTATTTGTTTATTTCTTCATTATCCTTTCATTTATTCATTTAAGCATTTATTTGCTGATTTATTTGACCAAAAAATATTTTGTTTTATAATCAAACAGAAAATATTTTATTAGAAAATTTATTTTTCACTTTTCTGTTAGAAAATAAATGGAATTTTTCAACTATTTTTTTTCTTTGAAGGCGCAAATTTACTGTTAAAGTAAAACATAGTGTTGCAAAGGAAGTTTTATTATTTTATATATACTTTATTAATATTATTCTGTATGTAGTCTAGTTTTCAAAGAACATTACCAATTTGTTTATTTTTGAAAAGCTGAGTCATCTTAACTATTTTACTTTCTCCCTCATTCCCCAACATGTATACTACTTCAATTGTATTTACATAAATATTCCAACGAATAAAATATTAGAAATTTTCTTAATTTAGTTTGCTAAATTTTATGAAATGCACGGGAAATATAACACGATGGCGTTACTTCACCCTACCTCACGACCATCTTCACAAAAAATAATATCACTTTACCTGATAAGGGCTAAATTGTGCTCCGAAATTTACGAAAAGTGTCGATGCCACATTACTATCTTAATGGATGCCTTGAAATATCGATATTTTATGAACGATGAATTATTATAACATTTTTTAGTGAAAGTCTTTGTTATGAAATATCTGATATGATTTCACACTACACATCGCAGCAGGTGAAATTGCCAGTCTGTAAACTGTCCGCTTACGACTCTTTGAAAATGAATGTAACAAGTAATTAAGTTTAGAGAGAAAACATAATTTAAAAAAAACATCAGCTAGCCAAAAAAAAGTCTAACTATTCGGTTATGTGCCGTGTGTTTAGCTTGGAGAACATTTAAACAATAAAAAATATCTGCTTTATTAAGCAAAATTTTTAGTAAGTAAAATTATTATTAAAATAATGTTACATAAAAACGTTTAATGAATGATGGACAAGGCCCTGATTTGGCATTAGGACATACTTTGACAGACATAAGCCCCACAGTTTAACTTATACGTAAGATTTCTAAATTTTTTAAACGAAGTCAAATCAGAAAATACAAAATACAAAGTCAATAAAAAAAAAGTAGGAAAACTTTTTTACTTTGAATTGTTTTGATAAAATATAAGTGTCTAATATGTATATGGTAGACCATGGCACGTTTACGCAGTGTCCTTTTTTCAAAACGAATTATAACTGGAGAGCCATCAGTCATAACATATTGATGTTGCTCCCCAGCAAATATCCTCACAAGTTTTTGAGCATCAGTCGAGCTTTGGTCTAGCATGCAGAAAGAATAATCTGTTTTCTACCAAGTCGAGTAAATTTTGAGTTGACCGTTTTGAAGCTTATTGTGAATAAATAATACTTAGTTAAAAAATAACAAACATATAAGGGTCATTCCATGCGAAATGAGCAAATCAGCTGTGGCTGACATGTCACAGATTTCAATGAAAATTTTAATTTAGGTAAACCATGCATATCTATGAGGAAATGCTAAGTATGAAAGTTTAAAAACTATTTATTGCTTTGTTATTGAAGTTAGAAGTTGATGCTTACGCTAAGCCTAAATTTTCAGAGTTCATTGCTGCCAGTTTGTGACTCAATAACTCCATATGTTATAAACGTACATTTAAAAAATAAATATTTCCGCATTCTATAAACACATCTCTATTGAGAAAGAGCAAAGTAAAATTTACTCGGATCTTTTTTTGAATCTGAGATATTAATAAAGATTGAAATTTTGCCAATTTACTTCAGATTTTAAATCACTCTTCTAGCTCTTTTAATGAAAAAATAACAGTAAAAATGATTCAGTTTGAAAAACTATCTATAAGTAACTATCTGCTCTAATTTAGTAACTGTTTATGAATTTCTTGATGACGAAATTGTACTTAAAAAAATCGAAAATTTCCAAAAAATTTCATTTTTTCCTCTATTTCAGATGTTTTTTTGAAGATGAGGGAATGCTCTAAATTTACTCATTTTTTTTTACATAACAAATTGAAATGTCTTTTAGATGCTACTCAATTTTAATCATTGGTATCAGCATATTTTTGTTACTAGAGTAACTTGAACTAAGGTAAAATTTCATTAGTTACTTTTTTTTACTTTGTAAGTTTAGCAAAACTAATCATTTCTTTCGTGTTTCATTTTCTCAAAAGCATGTTTATGAAGTACATGCTGAAATGTACATTTTTTTAAATTGAAATAAATGTCAATTTTACTTGCTTTTGTATCATTTAGTCGTTTATCTAGTTCTTTGAATTCTCGTAATTTCACATAAAGGTCAAATCCTTACAGGTTCCATACAGTATAAACTCCTCATTCATGTCCAAATATTTCTAAGTTATCAAATTAAAATAATTATTTTGAAAATTAAAACATGTTTTTTCAGTATAATGTATTACATAGGGCAAAATATACGTAATTTAACACTAGAAAGACGGCGTTTTGCGTATACCTAGAAAGACGAGCAGCGGTCACTTTGACCACCATACTTAAAATAATAGAAATTTCCTCCTTTCGGGATTTTCAGCCATAGAAAAGATTTGTTTCATAATATCAAAGTTTAATTTAACAATTTAATCCTAATATAGTCTGCAAATAAGTCTCAGATAGCTTTTTTTTATTTTACGTTCGATCAAGTGAAATACACATGCTTTACACAATTGGCATTGAGAAAGAGGAAATTTGTACAAAAAAGAGGAAATTTTCTTAGCATGTAATAACTAACAAGTACTATAATCAACCATTCATGTGTTTGATTTAAAAAATATCTTAATATCGCAAGATACCGTACATTACTATCTTTTACAGTATTTCGAAATACTTACGTTATCACGTCACCTGTATATTAGTCATTAACAGTTTTTTGTTTGGAAGTTAGAACAAATGCTCGTAGTTTTAGTTCCGCATAATTTAATTTCACACTATTTTAATCTTTTTCCTGAGGTACTTACTTATTTATATGCAGCAAAATTGATCAGTGGGGATGACTTGGCGGAAATTGAAAAAATAGGAGTTCTGTTTTTGAAATTTTCTCCTTTTTTTCGGCGTCGGACCTTTTTCATTCTTTCTTTCACTACTTTTTAAATTTTGAGCATCAGTTTTTATTAGCGAGGTTTCTTCTCATTCTAACTCAGAAGAACAATCCTTTTCTGCAAATCTAGGCTCCGAAAAATATTCGCAATAATCTCATGAAAGCAAACTATTCTCATTGCTAGAAATATATTTCTCTTCAGATAAGTCAGACTGTTCATTCAAACCATAATCTGTTTTAGATATAAATCTGCAACAGTTTCAGGAGTTAATGTTCCTATAAGTTTTGCCTGTCAACGGTTCATCTCGACATCATGAAGATAATTATGTGACTGAGCACTTCATTATCACCGAAGAAAATAAACGTCAATGCTTCAAGCAAAGCACATGTTTTGGTGCAGAAAAGAATTCCAGCAAACATTTTTGTAATTTACCTGTTTATATTTACTTCCCCAAAGTAATTTCACGTGTCCAGTCACATGCTTTTCAAATTTACCTTTCCCAACTTAGCCCCCTGTGCAGATAGCAGAAAACTGAAACCATGCAACCAGCAGGTGTTTTGCATTTTCCTAACAGTTCAAAGAATTAAACCTGACCAACAGGTACTACTCAAGCTCAAAAGAACATTACTCACCCTGACAACTAACAATAGTCCATAGTACACACAACTGATAAGCGAAAAAAGAAGAAAACGGATGCATAAAGAAAGGTTCACTTAGCGGTCAAAATGACCGTCGTCAGTCTTTCTAGGTATAAACATTTATAGCGACTATAATAATAATCCTAAAAGGAAAAAAATTACTGTTGTAAAATCTTAATAAATAGTTAGGAAAAGTCAATGAAGGAAAAAAAGTTTGAAAATTAAACGCAGCAAATATGAGCATTTGAAAATCGTTTGCGGTCAAACTGACCGCTTCCGTCTTTCTAGTGTTAAGAAGGTGCCATGAAGTTTTCACACTTTTTATTTCTGTTTTAGTGTGTGGATTGACTAGCAAAATTGCTTAATTTCAAAGACCTGTATCTTTTTTACAAACCAAATACAAAAAAAACAATATGTATAACATGTATAGTACTTGAATGGAATATTCAATTGGCCAGGAAATTTTATTTGTAGTTCAATCCCCTTTTGGTTTACATGGGTCTAAAAATGTCATTTTTCCGATTTTTGAGGGGCTATAATCTATAAAGGGTACACAAACACACGGCAACAGTTATATTATTTTTAGCATGGTTCCAGTGATTAGTTTTTGCCGTATTTCATTTTGTGTTTCCGTCCCCTACGTGAGTTATCCCCCTTTGAAATAAGTAAAATTTTTACATTTGGCCTTGAACTTAACCTGTTGCCATTATTTTAATTAGTAACGTACAGCTATGTAACTCAGCATGTAAGACTATCAACTTATGCACTTTAAGATCAAAGCGTTTAATTAACTGTCATAAATGTAATTCAAATAGATTTTGGCCAAAATGCACAGGTCTGAAAGTCCAATTTTTGACTACGAAAGTCACTTTGGATGACCTCTAAAAAATCAAAGGTCCAATAGAGAGAAAAAATAAAAACGGTTTTAAACATCTTTCATATGCAGCTTTTAGGGATATGAATTTCAAAAAAAATAAATAAATAAAAATGGTCGAGCGCAACCATCCGTCGAACCTGTATGGATTGACCAGTAAAACAGAAAGAAAATGCTATTTTTCTGAATTTTATTTTACGTTTGCAAATCAAAAACCAATTTTGAGTTTCTTCAAGGAAATAGTAGAAACACAGCTCTATATTCTTGAAAAATTTTAAAGTTGTCTGAATTTTCCCTCATTTGAATTTTTGTGTGTACGTGAAGGGAAAAATCATCATTTCACAAAATGTCTCTAAGTTTAAAACTGATTTTGAAGACAAATGAGTTAAAATACAACTTCAAAAGTAAGGTATTTCTTTTATGATACTTAGCACATTATTGGGTATTAATGTCATCAAAACTAATGCATTCCTTAAAGATTGAGATTAAAAAATGCAATGCTTAATTATGAGAAAATTGAAATATTTTCAGTTTTTGAAACTCGGTTAAAAGTTAACTATAATAACTTTGAAAATTTTACTGATATCAGATTGATTATCCTACTCCATAGATTGCAAAAACATATAACTTTTATGTTTTCATTAAATAGTTAATAAGATACAAGCCTTCAAAAGTGCAACATTTAGCATTTATGAGAATGCTGTTCAATTTGACCAATTTTCAATCGCATGTAACTATTTAAATAAAAAATTTTAAGCAAAAATATTTTAGATATTTTTATATAGGCATAAAAGGAACCTGTATACCGAATTTCATAAAAATCTGGTACCATGCGGCCACCACTTTTTTGCGAATTTTGCTCATTTCGCATGGAATGACCCATAAAAAAACAGCAGAATTTAACTTTTTTGAAAATTGTATCCGTTTGAATTGAAATGTTATTAAATTTCTTTGCACGTTAAAAATAATTCCAAAATTGGCGACGGAGCAAGTTAACGCATTGACGTTTGAGCACCTTTACGCACGTTCTTTCTGTGTCGTACTTCTAAATGTGCCCTGACGCTTTTTTCGCTCCGAACTGTCTCAAAACTTTTCAGTATTTTCAAGCTATTTAGTTTTGAAAATCACGATTTAATTTTTAATTAAGTTACAAATTCGTATCATAAGCTTACAATCATGTAGTGCTGTCTTCATGCCTGTTAGGCTTTACTTTATACACTATTCAGTCTGCAATAAATTTGCTTTATTTTAAAAGGATGGCAAGACATTATATTCAAAATACTTACAGAACCACGTAAGATGTCAAAATAAATATGCGTAAACGTGTCCCGTGTCCCGGGGTAGGTTCACGCAACCAACTTAGCCTCAAAAGTAATTTTTTAATGGTTAAAAAGGCAAGATGAGCAACAACTGAAAATACCAATTTTGACTCCATCAACTGCTTCATAAAACCGCAATGTAAAATTTCCTAAGTTAAAGCGTAAAACTTAGAAAATTCATTGAAAATAAAACCGCGTAAACATGTCCCGGTCTACCCTACTGAAAAAATAAACGCTTCAAGTACCAATACAATCTTTACTTAGGTAATACAGTAGAGTCTCGAAATCGCTAAGCCAGAAAAATGGGCTACACCGTAGCAGGACGAAAAACCCTGCGCTAAAAACCTGTTACCTGCTGATTCCGGACAACCCGACAGTTTTACAAACTCGGATACTTTTCGGTTCACACTAAGACACGTTTTCGGAACTCTACTCTACTTATATTTTCAAAATTGAATAATGTAGGCATTTAAATTACTCCTTTTCGAATACTAATTTAATGAGTGCTGACAATTCTGTAGAAAAATTTTACTTCGAAACTTAAAAATACAGAAGAGTGCTTAAAATATTTAAAATACAAACTCATTAGCACAATTAGATAACAGCTATTTTATTTTTTAATTTGAATAACGTGAAAACAAACAACATTGATTTTTTAAAAAATGTGAACACATAAAAATTAAAAATTTGAGAGCAACTTCATAACAAATCTTTTAGCTAAGTTTTTATTAAGCTCCAATGCTAACCAATTTTTATTTTTTAACAGATCTTTTTTCGCTCTAAAAAAAAACATTGAATACGCAAAAGTACGGACTTTTACTACTAAAAAAATCTACTTTAATGAACTGATGTCAAAACGTGAGCATTCGACAAAATGATTTTTTTTTCTGTAACCTATCTAAGGCCACATTCATTAAAGCATCGGTATTTTAAAACCACTGGCATCGGATGTCGCATTCCTTAACGGAACATATTTTAAATGAGCAAAAATAATTCTTTAGTTCTTAGAAGTATATTTTGTAATTTAAATTTTTCTACTATTCCTTATTTAGTTAGAAATTTAAAAGAAAAATGCATTTACTTCATATTATTCATAACATGTACTACTTTGATAAGTCTATTGTGTCACTGAGAAATAAAACATTGCCAAAGTGTACTTATTAATTTGTGACGAAAGTTAAATGTTTTGTGATTTTATTGTTTATACATTTGGTACTTATTCTTTTTTATTAAATAGTGTTAAAAAAAAAGATTTTAGTTAAACCTATTTTAACAGGTGAATAATCGTGTTTTCAATAACAAACTCAACAAATGGGATGTTGGTCCCCTCTTCTTCCCATCATATGAGAATTTTATTAGATGATTATGTAAATTAAACTGCATGTTTCTAAACCAGTATTTTAGAACAGTGGTTCTCAAACTTTCAGGCTATGTTCCTATTTTAAACGTTGAACAGGAATTGAATTTAGAATCGACCAGAAAGTCTTGCAAACGAAAAACAAAATGCACATTTGTGCTGTAAAAATAGTAGTTGGTTCTTTGGAAAGTATGAAAATATATATCCAGATAACAAATAGTATACTATTTAAAAACATCTTAACAACATAAAAAATTTCACACACACGCAATAAAAAATCACACTGGGCACAAAGAATTACAGACACGTGCTTCGACGCATGTTGAAACTGAAAATGGAGAAGTTAAATATAGTATTCTCAATGTTTTGTGTTCACGTTTAATTACTAACGTTGTTAAATTATTAATGCTTATGCAAATTAACTTTGTTCTAGTTTCCTAATACCTTTACTTTTGGCGTGGCAACAGTGTGTTGCCTAATATATAAAACTGCCGGTGTTGTGGTAGTCAGGACTTATTTTTTCATTTTTCTTCACGCGTGTGTAAACTAACCATGGCTTTAATTTGTTTTTAATAAATAGTTTTGTTGAAGTCTAGTGCTGTCTCTCGACTTTAAATTCAGTAAAATTATGATGAAGTAAGAATTTAGGACATGGAATCAAAATGTCCCGTACCTGCAACAAGTTAAATAAATTTAGATTTAACAACGTACTTTCTTTTCATTGTCTTTTATTGGATGTCTCTTAAATCATTAGCTTATTTTTTTAACATTGAAAAAGCGTCTCTTGTGCATTTGAAACAAGTGTCTTAAATTCTTACTGAAATTTGTGCACAATTAAATCTGTTATACCATAGTTCTGAAAAGTTAAAGCTTGACAATGTTCAATTCTTTTTGGGAAGCTCAGTGAAAAAGTTTTGTTGGCGAGGATTTGAGAAAAAAATACCTTCAAAACTACTACGAATGTCACCCAACTCAATTCAGTGCCAATTAAAGTTCCATATTACCTCAAAAAAAAGTAAACACTATCACGGTCAAGCTTCAGTTTATCGGAGGCACACTGTACCATGCTTTTAACTTATTGAATAAAGATAAACATTTCATTTTTATTACGCTTTGATCAATTTCAGATCTTTCCAGGAAACCACATGTTAGTGGAATATTGAAAAAAAAATGAATGAAATGAATGAAATATAATGAATGAAACATCAAATAAAAAAAAAACTTAATTGTTAACATTCAAAAGAGCATTGTAAAACAAGTTCCTGAACACAAAAAATTATTTTCCTTGGGGTCCTTGTTACCGAAATATGATATCTTAAAATCTGCCGACATTTTAGGAAAAGTTGTCAAATTTAACGAGTTTCAGTGAGCACTGGAAGACATCTTTCGCACGATTTGTAGATGTATGCATTCAGAGAAATTGAATGATCAATAATCCAGCTAATTCCTTAAATTTGGTGCTTTTCTTAAAATTTTGACCGACTTTACGATCTTATATCGCGCTGAAGGTCGGACAAGGGCAAATAGTTTTTTCGTTAAAAATATATGTCAAGATGCTCTTTCGATTCACACCTATTTAAGCGTTGTGTGTGTGTGTGTGTGTGTGTTTAAACACTATTTGTGAGATTTCATGGTAAGAATCAGTTATACAAGCAAGTCGAAAAGTTATGTTTTAGAAATTGCGCAAACACTATTTAGTACAGTACGATGAATCTCGTTCGATTTATCAAATAAAAGACATCATTAAGCACAGAAAGAGGAAGTAATAGATAATAATAAATATTTAATGTAAAAAAAGGGTGGAGGTTCATCAACGCAATAATGAATGGAAATCTGACTCTTTAACTGGTGGACGAAAAAGAACTATTTTACCGCCTAAGCAACAAAAGCAGCAAGTAAAAAAAGGATATCCTGAATACCGAATTAATATCCGGGAAAAGCTTTTAATTAAATCAGAATTAATTACAACATACTTCAAGGTAATAATTTTATAATTAAATAAAGTGAACGAAAACAATTGAGTAAGATAACAAATTCGTTCAAGAAGATAAAACTACTATTTTCATGATGCAATGTAACCGATTAATTACAGTATTAAATTTCATATAAAAACAAAGTGTTTTTAAAAGCTTTTAAATCTTCTCTTTCTTATTAAACGTTTCATAATTGAACTCAACCCTTCAATTACCGTTTTCTTTGTTAAGTTTTCAGTCGTCTGGGATGAGTATTGTCTTAATCACTTGTTTCTGTGGAGCTTTCAAAGGGAAATCATATCCTGCTGCCAACCCAGAGTTGAATATAGTGCGTAGAACTGGACTTGAAAGCTTGTTTACTTTAACTTTATTTTAATAAATGAGAAAACTGACTCTATAGAGTTACAAGTCTCGTCATTAGCAAAGGATTAAAATTTAATTATGCAAAGGGAATACTAAGTTAAAAATGGGTAAAACTCAGTTCTAGTTTTTTCGTAATCATTTACTGTCCGCCTCTGGCTAGTTGAGCTCCTCTGGTCGGCCGATTAAACGATTCCATTTGTTGACATAGGGGTGAGGAAAAACGGCTGAAGTTCAAAAGGCTTAATGGTAGCCCAGTAGCCCAGCTCTGCGCCTAACAGTTCCTCTTCGAACTGATTGCTCTCTCTTGAAAAGAATGGACTTGCGCAAGGCCATAGCTCAACTTCTCAGAGGCGGACCGAAATACAAAACCCTTACCTTTTATCCAGCGAGTTTTGAAGGACGAGTTGGCGGTTGATTCTATTTTTCAATATTTCAGTCAGCACATATCGCTCAACTTCTCTCTAATAGATGAAAATACTGAGGTGATATTTAGAAAACAATATCAGTTAATCGCTAAAAAAGTTGCTCTTGCTTATTGCAGACAATTTGTTCACACTTTGTAATGTTTTAAAGATTAGAGACATCCGGAATTTTTTTTTTCATGAATGCAAGATCAATTTCGTTTTGTCAAAGTACATTTTGTTGAATAAAAATTCGAATATCAAAATTAACTTTGTTGTGTTAGTAGCAAGTTTGTAGCAGCAAAGAATTTTGTTTCAACAGATCAATGATGTTCAACCTGTGGTCTGTGAACACTTTTCATGTGGTCAGCAGATAGATAGTGAAAATTAATCTGTATCAATGAATAGTTCAAAAAATAATGATTATACATTTTTTTAATTAATCTCATTTCACCTAATATTATTGCAGTGAAAATATTATTTATATCGTATGTGGTCTGCTCAGGATTTGAAAGGGTGCTAACCTTCTACTCAGAAAACTTTTAGATTCCTCTCATTTCACCTTAATCTAAACTGTAGTGAAAATATTATTTATATCGTTTGATATCCACTTAGGTTTCCGAGGGGTATCAACCAGGGTTCGCCGATATATATCGGTCAATATATATCATGATATATATCACGATATATATCCGATATTTAAACTCTCTCTTTCTATGTAACTTCTCTTTTCGTGTAGGCTACGGGTATCTCTTTAAATGCAAACTATCTTTCTATGCAAACTCTCTTTTTGTGTAAGGTACGAGTACATCTTTGAATGCAAACACTCTTTCCATGTAAAATATCGTTCTTGCTAAGAAAACTGATTAAGTATCCACTTCTAATATCTTAATCAGTTTCATACAAAATTAGCATTTTGCATCTGTTTCATGCATACTTCTAAAATAAATATTTGTTTCCTTTGATACATTTTTGCTCCCCCTTATGGAAGCAAAACACACAGCACAAGCTAGAGAACAAGTTCCTAGTTTATTTCTCCTACTACCCATATCAGCGTTTCTTAAACTATGATCTGTACGAAGTTATAAAGATCCAAATGGCTATCCATTAAATTAAATTGAATTCTATTCTCAGAAAATGGAAAGTAGAGGAATCCATTCATAGATCTTATCTTGAACCCGCAGCATATTGAACACCATATAAGAACTACCGTGTAAGGGGCACAGATATCGATTATTACATTCTGAAAAAAAAAAGTTATCGGAATGTCGATGCGCTGTGAGATCTCTTTATTCAATTTCAAGAAACGTTCCTATGCGAAAGAAAGTGGAGAGAGATATTTCTTAGAAGTGAATTCAACCGTCTTAGATAAAATTAAATTGAGAGTGTTTAGTGGTTTCGGTACAAGATAATTGATCCATGCACAAAATTTTTGGAGGGTTTTTTTTCAGTGGGATTTCTCATATATTACTTCCTTTTACAAAAAAGGAAGTATTGTATTCACAAAAAAATTTTCACTCCAAAATCGACCTTAATTTCCATTTTAATCATCCCCGAATAAATATTGAGTTTTTTTTTTTTCAACTCGACCACACGTGAATGCTTAAGAACGTATAGACACGCGAAATATCCATGATGATGATTCCCGAGTTAATTACAACGAATTTTCTCGTGACGTCTGTATGTACGTATGTATGTGTATAAGTGTGGATGTATGTCGCATAACTCAGGAACGGTAAGTCCTAGAAAGTTGAAATTTGGTACGTAGACTCCTAGTGGGTACTAGTCGTGCACCTCCCCATTTGGTTACATTCGGGTGTTTCTAAAGGGGTCTTTTGCCCCTTTTTAGGGAGAAATCATTGTTAATTTCGATGTTAACTCAAGTGGTATTATAATTTGGCGGACACTTGGTGATATATCGCCAGTCTTTTGGTCGCTAAGTTTTGTCGCCAACTTGGCGACAAATTTGACATTTTTTTTTTTATTTTTTTTTTCATTTGTTGCAATTTGGCCACTATTGGTGATATTTAGAGAGTAAACTATTGAATCACATTAAAATTGCCAGTAATGTGGAAATGACATTAAATTGGAATAAAATGAAGTCATGTGATGCACACATCAGCTCCTTTTTTTTTCTTTTTTTTAGTTTAAAGTAAGAGATTTTCACAGAAAGACTAATCTCCAAACACGTCCTACCTTTTAGCTCCAGGCCTTAAGTTTGACAGCAAGATTGATGAGGGAAGGTAAAGCGCAGTATCTACACAAATGAGGTTTTGAGATATTTGAAGAAACGCACCATATTAACAATAGAGAAATGTTTGAATCTGACGTTTTTTCTTTTTTTTTTTTTTTTTTTCGTGCATAATTTTCATCAGAAACCAAATAAAGTCTTGCAAAATAACGCTTAAGTTAAGTTATAGATGACAAAAATGCATAAAAATGAAGAGTTAGTTTTCCTTTGCAATCTCTGCGAACGTTAAAATTAAAGGTAAGTCTGTGTACCCTTTTTGTTGAATAAATGGAAGACCATATGTGGCATTACAAAATTAAATTAATTCGTCACACTATATAGTGAAATTTAAGCGCGCGTTAGAGAAAAGTATTTTTAAATCTGCGCATTTCTGTTATATTTTTTTAATTTTTTTATTTTATGCTTTCTTTCAATTTAATGAACAAATACTCCAAATATATATACTGAAATTTCCAAATAAATATAAATTTTCTGGATTTTTCATGATTAAAGATGATCTGTTGTGTTATTGGCTTTTTAAATAGAGAGATTTAAAACTGAATGAGGAATATAAGTAAAAATTAGTAAACAATTGAAGAAAAAAAAAGGCAATAAATGCGTAAAAAAGATTTTTTTTTATTTCTTTTTATTATCCATAAACAAATGAAATTGAAATTTGTAATGGCACTATCTTCAGGCATTTTGAAAACACAGCATTTTAGCTTCTCCAACAGACCATTGAATTCATAAAATCGATGTATTTGAAGAGAATTTTTACTAAAAATACAGTTGACTAAAGTGTTAAGAAGCTTTTGAAATGAGAACAGAATAACATACTTAAAATAATTCTCTCATTCGAAAATTAAAACAACAGTTTAGAAAAGTTACTTGGTGTTTTTTTCCCCATTTGTGTTACAAAAAGTATTTCAAATCTGAAATACAATCTCTGTTGTTTGAAAAATGAGATGACTTTAAAAGAAAATTTACTTCGTAATTACCGTCTGCTTCGCTGTTTGAAATTGTTTTGTGATGCATAACCTCAATATAGTCTAAGAACTCATAAAATATTTGATTGCTAGTATTTTCCCTCATAACTTTTATGTTCAAAACACTTCAAAGAAGTAATTACTGGTAAATGCTCAGTTTTAAAAATTACTTTCTTCCTTTTTCTAATGAAAAATAATGATGTACTTGAGCAAACAGCTTTGTTATTTAATTTTTCTTTAGAGACAAGGCAGAAAACTGAAGCGAAGAAGTTACATCTGTACTTGGTTTCATCAAAAGAGAAAGCATAAGAAAGATTTCACAGATATTATAAAATAATGAGTTTAAAATTGAGATCATTTTTTAAAGCTGCTTACGTAAATTCAAAATTCATCACATCCGTAGTAAGAGAATACATGCAAAAGAAATAGACACATGGACATTTTGTTCGACTTAAAGATCTAAAAAATACATTTAAGTAACTGGGATACTTTTGATGAAGGATTATTAAAGAATAACACTGCTAATGTAGCCGTAGAAAACAGAACTTGATGGAACAACGTATTTATTAGCATGGTTTGAGCAGGGCCCGACTAACTAAAAGTGAGGCCCAAGGCCCACAATAATTTGGAGGCCCCCTGAAGGCTATTATTTTTAAAATGTGTGTATTTTTTGTATAGTTGTAATGCTATGCATAATTATTTAAGCAATTTGGGGCCCCTTAGGAAGAGGGGGCCCCAGGTCCAGGCCAAGTAGGCCTGTGCGGTAATCAGGCCCTGGGTTTGAGTAGTCATGCCTTTAAAAGTTTACGCAAAACATTCTAATAAGCATTGAAAAATAAATGAAAAAATAAAATTTATGATCCTATTATATGTTTAGAAAACATGTACAGTAACTCGTTTTAAAGTTTTTGAAAGAAAAAAATACAGTTCAACAATAACTTGGGTAGTTATTGATAATAAGCAAGATATAGGAGCAAAATATAAAACAGAAAAAAAAAATGTGTTTTTATCATTCGAAAGAGCGCTTTTTTTTTCCACAAGGAAAAATGTGTTCCAATTTTCTTAGCTAATTAAGGCCTAAAGCCATAAGCGTTTCCAAGTTGGTGAAACTTCTAGGCTGAACTCAGTTGAAGAACTGCGCCACTAAGCAAAATGTTGCAGTTCGCGTTTGGAGATCGCTAATCTGAAATCACGAACTGCAACATTTTGCTCAGTAGATCAAATTTCAAGCTAGTAATGACAGATTTTAAATTAGTGACGTTTGGAGGCTACTAATTTGAATCTGACACAATGACTTTTTTTTTCCTGTTCTTCGTTTTAGTTCTGTTTGTAGTTTACCAATTTGTCAAGTTCTCTGCCATTTGAAATAAATAAATAAATTTGAAATCGACATTTTAAGCGCGTTTCTATGGTTGTTTTGAACTATTTAAGAGCACTTGCGGAGAGCTGGGACGGGAGGGAGGGTTACTGTTCTTATTATATTGCGTATTTTAATTAAATTTTTTTATTTATTACTTCATTTTTAAGTTTATTTGTATACTTATTTATTTACTAATTATTTATTTATTCATTTCAGAATTTGGCAAGCAAATAGTTGCAATTTGTGTTTGGAAACGAACCAGCAACAAAGCTCACGAGAGTATATAGCTTTTTTGTCGTCTTCCAACATAGGGCCCATGAGACCGTATTAATTCAGTAGTAGTATTTTGAAAAGCCTTTTGAGCAAAGAATTCATGACGCAGTGAAACAGCAAAATTTGATAACAGTTCATTCATACTTGAATAAGAAAGGAACAAAAGGAAGAAACTATACTTGCTTGCAACTTAACTTGACAATGACGTCACGATGCGCAAAGGAAAAAACGAGTTAACAGATAAAACGTCACACTTACTAACTACCTTCCCTACATACTTCACGAACAAGAGGAGATAGCCGCCTGTCTATGAGCTGCTATTGGCTGGCGCGTTTGATTCAATGCTCCGCGCTGAAAATTGAAAATATTTAGCGATTGACAAAAATTATGACGAAAAGAGGTTACGTATGCGTAGGTTTAACTAACTAAACCAATTTCGAAAGTGAAGACCGTAACTTCAAACGAATATCGGACAAGTCGCTAGGAACTATTTCCTTCGCTTGGCCTCAGCTTATTTTTCCAGTGTCAAGTAAGCTTGCAGTCCAGTATGGAATCAAATATCTTAAAACAACTAAACGTGACAACCAGTTTTACAGTGCAGTAAGCCAGGTGATTGCGAATTACTTCACTCCACATGGTCGCATCACATAGTCACTCACCTTCACCTGACATAGTCGCCTTCTTTCGCAAACTAGTTACTTCATTTGAGTACAGTACACTCCCGATTATCCGAGAGTCAATCAACAATCAGGAGCAAGTATTTTCGCCACAAAAAACAAGTACCAAGAATTTTTTCGAAAAATTGTAAATTTAAGCTTACTTGTTTTTATTTTATTTATTTGGTTATTTATTTATTTAATTTGTTTTGATTTCTTCACCGTACATACTCTTTTTTTTATTGATGTTAAGTTCTATTGTGCAGAAGTACAAATCAATTTTACTACACTATATATATATATTTATATTAACTGTTTGTATATATTATGCATCAGTACTGCCAAATTTTAGAGGAAAGACAATTTTTAACTCATTTGTCCCTCATTTTAGCCTTTTTGTGATTTATCCGTGATTTTTATTATACGCAGCACTCGTGCCATCCAATTCCGCGGATAATCGGGAGTTAACTGTACTTTCGTTCTGATTCAATGATAAGGATTATCTTCACACGACGCATCTTAGTTGAATAAACTTTTCAACGGGTGGTTATTAGGAAGATTAAATAGCTAGAAAAGCGGAGGAATAAATAATCTGTCATCCTTCGCATGACAGTCAACTGTGCCGCTACCATTTCCATCTCGATGAGTGTGATCAATTTTTAGTTGAGAACATTCATCGGGAAATTGGGTTTATTCTACTCACGAATAAACTAGTTGACTATCAACTCGATTAAGTTTTAACAGCATTGTGGAAGAGCTCGTCAAATAAATTTCGTTTATTAGAAGAAAAGGTAATTCAACAAGGTGAAGACAACTAAAAACAACTGTCAACTAGATCAGTGCTTCTCAACCGGTGTGCCTTGGCACACTGGTGTGCCGCGACAAGGTGTTTTCGGATTTGTAGGAAAAGGGAGAACAGTGATGCATTTTACTTGCGCAAGAGATCAGATATAATGTTGCTTGTTTTTTTATTGTCATTTTGCATTGAAAACCGCCTACCAAGTGTGAAACATTTATTTTACCGGCATGTAAAGAAATCTACGGGAGAAGACAGGTTACGATGCAATGCATGAAGCGGTCGTCAGAGACGTTGACCACAACTTCAATTCTAGATAACGTTTTCAAGCGACGAATTAATGACATGACGGGTGACATTGAAAGAAAAAAACATTGTTGCTGAATCAACAGACATAAAAGGTGCGCTACTCTTGGTAATGACGACGGCATATAAGATCATTATATTTTTGCAAAGGACTGTCTCAGCTTTCACTTGAGGATGAATCATTCCAAGTTACACCTAAAGAAATGAACTCCATTGTTATAACTGCTCAAGCGCTGCAGTGATGGAGCAATTTCAATGATGAGAAATGTTAAAGGGTTCATGTTGGATGCAAAAAATCAAAATCTAAGTGTTCAAGTCAGTTTCCTCCATCCTCAAACTCGCCTGGGAAACAATATGCCAGATCATCTGAAGTCATTCGTGGTAGAAGTAGTAAAAATCTTCAACATACAATCAAGACTACTTGATTCTCACATTTGCATTGTAGTTTCTCACAACATAGAGTTGAATAAAAAGTGCCTCTGTCCCTCAAGATAGTCATTAGTGTCTTAGTCGTGTTAAATGAATGTTTGGGACTTGACATAACAAGCACAAAAATTCATGATAAACTTGAATTCTATTCCTAAAAAAGTTAAATTATTTCAAATATTTCAAATATTTAAAAGATTAATTATTATATCCATATGGAAGTGCTGTTTTTTTTCTCTTCGTTGCTTTGACAAGTGAATGACTGTCCATATTGACATCTGAAATTTGGTTCACTGTGCCGAAAGAATTGAGCCATCTATCAAACGTGCCGCAAAGTAAAAAAAAAGTTGAGAAGCACTGAACTAGATGACAACTCACAAAATTGATTCCACTACCTCCTAGTGCCTGAGACTACCTCCTACATTATCACCGCCTTGTGTGTTGCAGGCCTCAAATTACACCTTCTACTACCTCTTCAGAAAACAGAAAATGCAGGCTGCTTCCTAATGAATTCACGGTTCATTTACAAGAAGATAATTTATTGCGACTACTAGTGGAATAATCCTTACAAAATGGAGCGCGGCTTAAGATTGCGCTGACCCAGGATTCTTTATAGTGATTCGGTACTGATTTAAGAAGGGAATTCCTGGCAAGCAAATGAATATAAGTCTGAGCATGGCTGCACTTGATTCTTACGGGCATTGACAATTTATGACTTTTATCTACATAGTATGAAATGAAGTCTCCAAAAAGCGTCTGTGTGTTTAAACTCGCAAAACTCGAGAACTACCCGGCCGATTTCGCTGAAATGTTCACAGTTTGTTCCCTTAAGTCCTGAAAAGGTTTGCAGACCAGTTCGAAAAAAATTCGATGAACAGTTCGTTTTTTGTTCGAATTTAGCCCCAATTTTCACGTAAATTCCCGAATATGGGGGTGAAAAATTACTTGCACACATATTAATATTATATATCGTCGCGTTCTACGCAATTTGTTTCAATGCTCTAAATTATGGCGTGAGTTATTTGCTTTTTTAGCTCGAATTTGTTAAGGCTTAGATGAAATTTAGGCACTACGTTCTTCATTAAATCTATCAATAAAAAGTGAAGAAATTGTCCCACAGTTTTTTTTTTTTTTTTTTTTTTTTTTTTTTTTTGACGCCATTGGAAAGAGCTGCTTCTTTTTTTACTCCAGATCTAACACGATCTATGGTTGAAAGTTTAACCCTCTATCTCAATAGAAAAAGAATTACAAGCGAATTAAATGAAGTTCAAAAATCTGTTCTCTATTCAAGTTTTTAACCATTTTATTTTGCGTTTCCACGGTAACGTTTTTTGAATCTGTTTATTTCCATCTTTCTCATTTTCAAATCTTAAACTTATTTTACTTTGGGTTCCCTTGGTTACGCTTTTTAAATCCTTCTTTCTCATTTTATTTAAATTTCTTAAAAGTATTTTAATATGTATCGGCATTGTTTGGAGGGGAAATTTTGCGTGATGGGTTTTTTTTCTTTAATTTAAGCCTGGTTATTGAATACACTTCACCTGACACAATGATTATTTTCAAGGTAGACCGGACATGCCGAGCATTGCAGCTAGTATGTGTTAAACCGGTGCAATAGCCTAATATGATTTGCTCTTGAAATTCTCGAAACATGAGAAAACTTTATATGCTGCCCATTTTGACCGCAAGAGGCGCTGAAACCAATCCTGTGTATTCACCAGTAAATGGACATTTTGACTGTAAGAATGGAAAACTGGGATTGCCTGTAGCGCTATATCTGTTGCTATGAGTTTCATTGATTGTCGCGGCCTATAAGCGTAAGTGAATCAAGTGTGGCCATGGTCTGATCGTGAAAAACTTTCTTTTGAGCTCTTACGAAACATGTTAAATGTTTCGATCAGATACAGTGCACCCAAAATCAATCCATATGCTAATTTTCAATTCTGCAGTTTTCAAAAGAAGAGATAAAAACTGATATTTAAAACCAAATTTAAAACAAATAACAACCACGATATAATACTGATCTGAAAATAAAAAAATAAAACCGACCTATTTCTCTCGATTTTTTTTTTTTTTTAATTATTAGCAATATTGGAAAATAATTTACTTGTCAAATTCTTAGTTTATGCATTAACTTCACATCACTCTTTGACATTAGAAATTATATTTCCATAAAACTAGAAATTGGAAATCTATCCTGCAAAAACTCCACATATTAACTTTTACGCAAGCGATTATTTGTTCAAGCATCACCAGTTTTCTGTAAGCCATTTCTTTTATGAAGCAGAGTCATAATGACTATATGACTTTCAGAAATTTAATATAAATGCTAATTTAGAGCTAGTACGTGAGATAATAAATGCCAATTTTACGAAAAAAAATACTTTTCCGAGATCTAGTTTTACCGGAACAGCGTGTGTGAATCGAAATGAGAAAGAAAATTATAAACTGCTGAATTTCTTCGCAGCTAATTATGATATAGGGACGAGAAGTAAATCATATTAAAGCTGATAAATATGCAGTTAGGCTGCAATACTTTGAGACACACTGCTGTAAATATTAATATAATTGGTATTGTTGCAATAATATTTTTTGCAGGGAATAAAAGAGAATTTTGGGTTCTAAAAATCGTCCTTTTTTTATTTCAGTGATATTACTTTAGTGGGGATTCTAAAAAAAAATTAGAAAAATGGTAAAAACAAAGCTTTAAAATGGATCCCAGAAACGAAATTTATGAAAAAACTTAAGAAATATTGAACGATTGTAATAAATGACACAGTCAAGGGTAACAAAGACTCTAGTGCTTTTATATTTTTACCTCTTGCTAAATCTCTAAAGCTTCAAAATATCATACTATTTCTTACTAACTAGTATTTCATTCATTTTCCAAAAACGTTTTTATATCTAAAAAAACACGAAAGAAGGCTCAATGTTTCGAAAAATTGTGCTAAAAACAAATAGGAATCAGAAAGAAGTAAACTAAACCAATCAAAAGCTGAAAAAGAAAATTTCTACGTAGCGGTATTATTGGTCAGTTTTTCCTGTCTGTTGGTATGTCGGTCAGTTTTTCCTGTACGACGGTATGTCAGTCAGTCTTGTCTGCTCCCTACCTTAAATAAGCTTTGATACTGTCTGACCATCGACTACATGGAAAGGCTAATATCCGGTTTATAGGTGGAAATTGACGTGTCTATTAGTTTATAGGGGTGTTAGTTGGTTTGTAACAGATGTGCACTTTTGTCTCGCTATTATTTAGCCTTAGTTTTGTAAAAATTAAAATTTGCTCTCAGCAAAACTTTTTTAATCTAAAGTATATTCGATCTATATTCTCATTCCAAAAATTAATTGATTTATTTCTTCACAACAAAATTTTGAGCTTACCATTTTGCTTTTACGTTCCTGAACGAAATGAAAAAACGTTTGTTGTTTCCATGGTAACTATTTTTGTTTCCCTCATTTCATTTTAGAGAATGCAATAAATGAATAAAGCATTAGTGACATTATAAAACGGGTGCATCAAAATCCCATCGTTATTTTCCCTTCTCCCTAGCTGGATTCATTCAGATGGAATATTCTTTACTTGGCAGCTTGCCAAATTACATACAATCCGTGGTCAAACAGTAGTATAGATTGAGTTTTTTTTTCGATTGAATGATTTATAGAAAAAAATTTTGAAAAAAAAAATAGAACCGACTTCAAAATTGCTCTAAAAAGTGAAAAATAATTTTATTCTTTAAACACCATCGATAATACTTTTAAACATAATTTTTGAAGTTGGCGCAAAAACGATCGATAAAATCATTCACAGCCATAACTCAACTACAAGTATAAATTTAACCAGGTCCAGTTTCTTCACTACCCCATGCATTACGCATTGATGACAGCATATTTGAGTAACGATATAAATGTTTCGTTCCTAACTTTGGATGATTTTTTGATAAAAATATGAACGAAGCATGGTTACAATGGATTTTACTTTTTGTTTTTGCGCCAACTTCAAAATTATGTTTAAAAGTATTATCGATAGTGTTTAAAGAATAAAATTATTTTTCTCTTTTTAGAGCAATTTTGAAGTCGGTTCTAATTTTTTTTTTTTTTTTTTTTTTTCAAATTTTTTTTATTTTATTCTTTTTAGTGTAAATGTAGATATTTCAGTAAAAGTAAGAAGTTACCTAGCAAGAAGTTCGGCTCTATATCACTGTATTGCTTTAGAAAAGCCTTTATTTAAAATTATCATTACAGTTACTATTAATGTTACTGTTATATGGCACCAAACTTTTATAACAATGAGTTTCATATTGTCGCGTAGATGAAGATAGCGAAGACAATGTGAAAGCCAAATGAAGCGAATACTCCTTAGTCTCAACTCGAGATCTTTATTCAGAACCACGAATGAACGTTACATCTCCTTATATACAACTTGAGAAAGTGCTGGAACTTTCCAGACTTGGAAAGATACAGAAATTAATAGAACATTCGAGAAAATACGGGAAAGAGTAGAAACGAAATTTTAGTAAAATTCACTTTGTCCTAGTCGGGATTTGAACCCGGGTCGCTCGTGTGGGAGGCGATAATTCTAACACTGAGCCACCGTTATCCGCGGATGAAAAGTGCGAACTTCGCTACAATATCATTTAATAGGGAAATTGCATAAAAATTACTGTTTTTTGCCGATAACTTTTTTTCTAAAGAACAAATATGGTCAAACAAAGTAATGGAACCTAAGTTGAGCCATCCCCTATCCATTAAAAAAGAATCATCAAAATCGGTTCTCTAGGTGAGACGCTATGAGTGGACAAACGAAAAACAAACATACATACGGTATGAACTGATAACCGCCTCCTGTTTGAAGTCGGTTAAAAAGTAGTAGCAATTAAACAAGTTAAATAATACATATCCTTTCACATACACCAGTTCATCAAGTGGCTCTTTAATCCTGAGTATTACTGTACACACAATTTTAGCGAGAAGATGCAAAGGATTTATAGTTACATCCTTTCTTCTTACTCGAATAACTACAGGTACCTCAAATTATTGTAAAAATTATCGAAAAACCATTGACTTACAAGACAATGCAAAAATGAATGAATAAATGTAGTTATTATTAGTATCATGAAATTTATTCGTTCATTTTTTGCATAGTAGTACGCAAAAGATATTGAGTAATATTAAGATAAAATAATTAAATAAATTATTAAATAAGTAATAATTGAAGAAAGAGCAACTTCGGAAAGTCCAACGAACACAAAAAAAAAAAAAGGGAAGAAAGAAAGAAGAAGAAAATAATAATAAACTCGAAAATTCGGTTGTTATACTGCATAATGATGTCAAATTCTTTAATGATTTGTAATGTAACTTCATTAAAGTCTCTTGCCCTACGGAAAACTTCCAAATACTTTAATGGAACGTTTTCATAATTTAACTTTAATTGCGTTTTCTGGCGAAAACTAGTGTTACCATAGAACGAATTGTGCATACCATAGGAGCAAATTGAAGGTAGACATCACACTCCTTTTTTTTTTTTAATCGTTTTTGAGATCTTTAAAAATTTAAATATTTCAACATTTATCTTTTAAATTCATGAAGATTTTCCGGTCAAAAACTTATGAAATAGACTAGAAGATTTTAATGAAGTTTGTACAGATTATATTTTCAAACGAAAATTTTTTCCTTTTCCTTGATTTTCGAAGTTTTTATTTACTCAAACAGCTGTACCAAAATGAGCATTTGATTTATTCATTTGAAACTTTTGAAAAATGTTAGTTGGATATCACTGTGCAATAAGCTTCCAATATCGTATCTATCTGCTATACCTATTTCTCTAATAATGTTAGGTAGAAATTAAGCGGAAAAAAGCACGTATTTTAACGAAAAATTCAAGTATTTGCATTCATTTATCTCCCCCCCCCCCCTTTTCTTTTCATTTTTGACGGCTCATAGTATTTTCTGGCAAATAAAGATTTAGACTCAAAAGAAAATCGAACTAAAAATGTTAAGATTAGGTGCGTTACGGAAGTATTATTATTTTTCCTCCCTCTTTCTTTCCTTCTTCAAAAAAAAAAATCTTCATCTATTTCTATAAAGGTGACGGTGTTTCTTTGAATCTTTATTTGTATCGATGGCCAGAAGACCCCATAGCACCTACTGCCCTGAAACTTCGCACAAAATTCGAATGTACCTCGGGGTGTGCACCTCGAAGCCCGAATTTGAAATTTCGAATGTTTTTTTCTAATTAATTAATTAAGCTAAAAGCAGCCTCTTGGATGATTACTTTTATCCCCGGAACTATGAGAAATATTTAAAAATGATGGAGAAGAAGAACGATACCAATTCTTCACAAAAGCAAAAGATGATGAGACAGGGAGAGAGATCCGAAAGATATAAGATGTCCTCAAATAATTTACCCAAAAATTATTAAGATCGAATGAAAGCTGCAATTAATTTAAAATGACATTTTAATGCTTGAAAATATTCTGTACCATTATTTTGTTTCAATATTGTGCTAATTCAGGACGTTATAGCTGAACATATGGTATAAGATAGGGGTCTTCAACCAGTGGCCCAGCGAGGGTATTCTAATGTCTCGGGAAGCTTTTTCTACAAAATACAAACGAAAATTCAAAAAAGGGAAAACAAAAAAGAAAAAAACGTTTTTATTATGCGGAAGTACGTTGGTTGAGTTGGGGGAAGATGCTTCACTGCTTGATTTCATTGAGCCCCGAAGTTATGCAATTCGTGGAATCCAAAGGGAAATCAATCTCAGAGTTCCTGGATGAAACTTTGCATTTTCTGTCGATATTATTGTTCATTTGAATGATCTAAATTACCGCTTACTGGGGAAAGATTAACTTGTTCATAATAGTTATGAATATAATGAAAAAAATAATCCCATAATTAGTTGAAATTAAGTAATTAGTTGTTCAGTCAAATTAGAAGAGTACGAAAACAGGAACACGTTTTACTGATCAACATTTAGAGGCTACATTAGGAATCGCACTTACACAGATTCGTCCGAATATTGAAAGGTTAACAAAGCAAAAGCAATGTTAAGTTTCTCATTAGAAGGAAGAAGCTTAAGTCTCTCCAGTAATGTAAGCGTTTTTCTTATTTTTTATTGTTGATGAGTTTTAAATCATCGTTATGTATATCACCATTATTCTTTTTCGATATTTTTTCAAAAAGATGTACAAAAGTATATTAACTCATATTCCACTGAACTTATTTTTTTTTTTTTTTTTTTTTTTTTGAACACAAACAATGGGCAATTTAAAAACTATGCACCCTACATTTCCCCTTTGGAATTACTTAAAAGGTTGTAACATCTTTCCATTTTAAAATTTCTGCTTATGTTTTTAATTCGACTGTTGTGTTGACAGCGATCTTTGTTAATTTTTTGGTGTGGCCTCCGGTGACAAAAGGTTGGATACCCCTTTTATAGGAGGAAACTTTAAATTCGGAAATTTAAACACGGATTTTCAAGGATCATATGCCATTATAAGTTGGACAAAGCAAAGCTAATTTTAATAAAAGACAAGACGTATCAGAAAAAAAAAGAAAAACACTGACTTGATTTTGAACCAAAACAGTCTGAATGGAAACATAAAAAAATAATGAAATGAAGTGGGAAAAGTACAGGAAGTAATTAAATGTTATAAATGGGTATTGTAAATCTATGCATCCATTTTCGGAGGTAGGAGAAGGTGGCTCAAAGCGAGTAGGTTAACGAAAAACGCCCGAAAATTGTAGTTTTTACATATTTATCGCAACAGTTTCGGTTTCATATCCCAGCAGGGTTCTTGAACTTCAAAATACAAAGTGATTTTTGTATTATTGCAAAACCAATATTTACTTATTATTAAACAATACAAACACATATAAATCCCACTTTGCCCTACCTGGGGGCCCAAAGCGGATAAGCTTAACTAATTGTGATTTGGTACATTTGCCAATCAAATATGAAATTACTAGGGGCCCGTTCCGAACTTGTTTGGGTTGAAAATTTATGTCTTGAAAAAATACTATGCAGATTTTTTTGTTTTGAAAAATTATGGTATACAACATTTGTTGTTCCGTTTTTATGAGGTTTTCAAATAAATTGATCAATTTCATTTCCTCATCAGGAGAGACGACCTCCTTGTTAGAATGTACAAGATTTTAATACGGTATCAAAACTATTTGTTTAAAATTTTCATGAGAATTTTTGGAGAATAAAATTAGCATGAGTAGTTTAAAGTTAACAAATATTTTTTGTTAACTAAAGTGATTTGACATTGGGTATATAGTGAGAATGGAACAAAATAAATGCTGTGTATTTCTGCAAAAGTTTTCAAAAACGTTTTAAAAATACGAAAAAACAGCAACTTCAAAAAATACTTGTAAACATTTTACATATTTATACATTCATAAGCAAATTTTGCATACTTTTCTGTTCTTTGCATACATTCTTTCAAAAACGCAAAACTCAGAATCAGTTCTTATTTTTTGAAAACGTTGGATTTGGAATGTACAAGATTTTAAGACGGTATCAAAACTATTTGTTTAAAATTTTCATGAGAATTTTTGGAGAGTAAAATTAGCATGAACACTTTAAAATTAACAAATATTTTTACTCCCTTTTACAAAAAAAGAAAGTATTGTATTCGCGAAAAAATTTTCACTCAAAAATCGACCTTAATTTCTCTTTTGCTCACCCCCGAATGAATGTTAAGGTTTTTTTTTTTTTCCAACCCGACCACACATGCATATGTACCTAAGAAAGTACAGAGGCCCTAAATATCCATTTTAACGATTCCCGAGTCAATTTCAACGAGTTTTCTCGTGACGTCTGTATGTACGTGCGCATGTGCGTATGTGTGTATGTATGTCGCATAACTCAAGAACGGAATGTCCTAGAAAGTTGGTCTAGTTGTGCACCTCTCTTTTTGGTTGCATTCGGGTGTTTCTAAAGAGGCCTTTTGCAACTTTTTTGGGGGAAATCGGTGGTAATTTCGATGTAAACTCAAATGGTGTTATAATTTGGCTGACACTTGGCGATATATCGCCAGTTTTTTGGTCGCCAAGTTTTATCGCCAACTCGGACAATTTTTTTTTTTTAAATCTGGTTTAATTTAGCCACTGTTGGTGATATTTAGAGAGTTAACTATTGAATCAAATTAAAATTGCAAATAATAGGGAAAAACATTAAATTGGTGTAAAAGGAAGTCATGTGATGCACACATCAGCTCGTTTTGGTAACGAAAGTGATTTGACATCGGACAAATAGTGAGAATGGAACTAAATAAATGCTGGGCATCTCTGAAAACGTTTCCAAAAACGTTTTAAAAATACGAACAAACAGCAACATCAAAAGAAACTTGTAAACATTTTACATAATTATACATTTATAAGCAAATTTTGCATACTTTTCATTCTTTCAGCCATTTTATTGCTTTTCTTTCCGTCAATCTTTTGTTTCGAAAACATGCTTATAATAAGATCCAAACAAAAAAAAAAAAAGACAAAGGGCACTCTTATAATATCCTGCCGGATTTCGAAGAGATTATGTGTAATCAGCTTCTAAAAATGAGATGCATCCAAGAAAACGTGAACAGAAGACAAATTCCGTGCTCATAAATTTTAATCTTTAATGCTAAAAGCACCTCATATTAAGAAAAAAAAATCACTGACAAAGGGCGGCAGTATTATTTGTTAAACAGCGAACCTTCATTTTCAAAGAAAGTATACTTAAAAGCACCTCGGTAGTAAGAGAATGAATATTAATATCCCATTATTACTACGTTTGAAAAATACTTATGATCTTTCATTCTCTTCGTCACCCAAAAATGCTAAGTAAAAAGACAAAAATTCCTGAACATAAGAAGGAATTTCTTCAATTATATAGAAGAAATTTAATTTTCAAAAGCTTCTACAAGAACATCTTTGTATTTTGATCGACACTTATTGGTAACTTCAGGGAAAAGGGGAAAAAAATCAAAACAGAGTAGTAGGGGGTTTTTTTCCTTGAATTTTCTTTTCGTCTTTTAATATCAATTTTCATTCTGAATGTCAAAGCTAAAAGTTTTAAGTATGATTATTATTACTGAAGAGTTCAGATCTCTCTATTTACCTGCTTATTAAGTTCTGCTGGTTTTCATATCCAGTTGTTCAGTTAAGTTGCTGGACAAAGGAAATTTTTAAAATTTTAGAATAGAACCTAAAGTTCCAATCACTTATAGGACTCGACCGATGCATCGGCCTGGCCGATGCATCGGCGCCGATGGTTCAACAATTTAGCCATCGGCATCCGATGCTAACTTGCAGGAAACATCGGTCCATCAGCCATAAAAACATCGAAAAACCGATGGAATAGGCCGATGTTTTCGAAAAAAAAAGGACCTTTGCTGTTTTACTTTTTAATGCAAAGTAAAGGGAGTTACTGTTTTCATATAAAATTGTTTACTTAAACTTCAGTATGAATTTCTATTTTAGTCACCTCTGAAAAAGTTTTTAATACTGCATTCAGGTACCAAACAAGTTAATTATTGCGTTGTTTTTTGCGGCTGGATGTACGGATGTATCTCTCATAAGTCATAACTCAAAAATGGCAAGCTGTAGAAGGGTAAAATTTCGCATGTGGGGTGTGCGTACGTTCCAGTTGTGTCCTTCCCTTTTTGTTTTCCATCGATTGTTCTAAAAAGCCTATTTACTCATTTTTTGTGGCTATTCATTACTTATTTCAATACAAAACTAATCTATCAGTCAGCGTCTCAGACTGACTATCATTTGGTGATACACTCTATAACAAAAACATCGGCGCACCAAGAAGGAGTGATCCGATTGGGACGAAAATTTCTGGATAGGAAGACATTGCACAGAATAATAAATGATTAAATTCTTAGAAAAATTGAATAATTTATGTCAAAGTTACAGTAACAAGTTCAATAAGGTACTGACCCGCCTCTAGCCTAGATACAAGCTGAAGCACGACGTGGGAAACACCGATAAAGCTCCCGGAGGTTGTCCTGCGGTATTTCCCGCCAAATTCGCTCCAATTGTCGGACGAGGTTATTAATATTCCTTACCAGATGCAATCGCCATCCCATCATATCCCAGACATGCTCGATGGGAGAGAGATCTGACGATCTGGCAGACCACGAAAGAATTTGACAAGCTTGCAGACAGTTCATAGCAACACATGAGCACATGCTGTATGTTATCTGGTATTGTCCTACTGAAAACCAACCGAGGGTACTGCAAAAGGAACGGCAACAAAACAGGTCTTAGGATGTTGTCAACTTACCACTGTGCAGTAAGTGTACCTCTAATTACGACCAAAGGGGTCCAGTTATCAAAGAAAATTGCACCCCAGACTATAATGCCTTGTCGAAAGCCAGTGTGGCGTGCAAAAGTGAAACCAGGATCCCTCCTCTGCCCTGGGTGTCTCCAAACACGTCTTCGATGATCGTCATGACACAGTTGGAAGCGGGATTCGTCGCTAAAAGCTATATATCCCCAGTCGGCACCATTCTAACCTGATCGAGCCATGCACCCTGTCATTACGATCTGTTGTGACCCTAGGTCGACCGTTAACATCATGACGCTGAACTCTGCCATTTTCCACCCATCCTTGCCAGCATCTTCGAATCGCCGCATCGCTTCGACTCAAATGACGAGCGATTCTCTGATTTGACCAACCGGCCTTTTTCAATCCAATGATATGACCTCGTTTAAACCCTGACAGTTGCTCGTAAATGAGCAAGAACCATGCGGCGAGGCATTTTTTAGTTGTTTGAAAGGTAATCTCAATCGCAATCAAACTGAAAGTTTTAACAACTGTTGAAAAACTGCTCTTTATATACATCTGCTGGATTCGCAGTTTCGATGCGCTGGATATCAAACTATTCATTCATTGGACACTAAAATTTAATCATTTGCACATCTGGTCAAAACAATCATGCATACAAAATTTCAAAGCAATCGGATGATTGCTTCTTGATGCGTCGATTTTTTTGTTATAGAGTGTATATTGCCGAATTGGAGACCATGGGAACAAATATGAGATGGCGAAACCGGTTTTTGTGTCATTTTGTTAGATTCCCGTTGAACCGACGGTAATTTTTAGAACACTTGAGCGCCCCCTCCCCCTCCCTGTATTTCTGAAATTAAACTCTAGTTGTACTTCCGAGTTGTTTAAAACTAACACCATTTATAAAATTACAGACTTTTTTTTCAAACTTAATCTAATGTTTAGGAAGAATTTAGAGCATTAATGTAAGAAATTGATTAAAGACGTTTTGAATGGTGACATAATTCGGAAATGAAGGGGACTTTTGAATTTTTTCTTTGGAAGTGCTGAAGTCGACTCAGAAACTCTTCCGAGGCGTTGGTGGTTGCGGTTTTGTATTAAACAAATGAGGCCGAAGTTGGGAACGAAGTTTGATGTTGTGAGTTATTCCAAAATCAGCGGGTGATCCCCCCCCCCGCCCCTCCTCCGTCGTTTCAAACATTTCTTAAATATCTAGCGATTATTTATTTTGCTCAAGAAATGTCATTTTGCTTATTTCTCATCCTTGATTCATCTTTACTTCGTAATGCGCCATTTTTTTTTTTTTTTTTTTTTTTTTTTTTTTGCATCATTTATGCTATCGATTTTCTTTTATTGTAAGTAAGAAAAGTTTCAAGGATTTTCTATTAAGCAATTTTTTAAATTTCAGCAAATTATTGTTAAATTGAAAAATTTAATTTGAACTTGTTTGTAGTGCTTCATAAAAGAGTTTAAACAATCAAATTGTTTAATATTATGTGTGCAAACATCAGATCAAGTAGTATATGTATTCAGTTATTATCAACTTGGAGTAAATATAGAGTTTGTTTATTGTAGCTCTGCGTTTTAAGAACCTCACTCTTTTCTTGGCTATTTTTTTTTTTCAGAAAAAATTATGTCACTGTCATAGCTTTTATGAAAAATGCAAATTTTTCTATTCATAAACTTTAAATAAGTATAAAAATATTCCTATAATGATTTAATATTATAATTTATCTGCTACCTTTTTTGTATATTTTCATGACTAAAAAATGTCTACGTGCAATCTTTCCACTTTAATTGCGTAATTTGTTGACGGTTTCATATTTTTATTCTTAATTTTTTTTGAATGATTGAACAACATAATTTAAAGTTTTTTCTAATATGTATAGTGTACATAATACATACATTATTACAATATTGCTGAAATCTTAGTTATATGTTCAATTAAATAAAAAAAATCAGTTGGTTATTAAACAATGTCTTTGTTTTTCTTCCTTTTTTTTCTTTTTTTGGCTGTTGTTCTTTCTCTATCATCATACAACAGTCAAAAAAGAGAAGCATAACTGCATCCTATATAGATCAAAGGGTCACCTTGAGGGATTATGTACTTGTGCTAGTGTTCATATAACTTTTGGAAACACTCCTGGAAGCCTTTTTCGCAACCTACTATGATGTAGCTTTACCTTCTCCTGACGGAAGAAAGTGGCATCTATACAAATGTTTTTTTGCTCGGAACAGGTAAGAGTCACCTGGAGCTAAGTCCGACGAAACGTTACATTATTTGTTTGTCATATCAGAGCATTGATCAATCAAACCGTGCATCCTCAACATGAAAGTCGCCTTCTTCCCCACGATGAAGTTAAAGCAGCAGCGCAAGAGGCCTTACAGGAGGTTGCGAAAAATGGCTCCCAGGAGTGCTTCTAAAAGCTATACGAACGTTTGCAGAAGTGCATAGTCGTTCAAGGTGATTATTTTGTAGATAGATGTGTTTCAGTAATGCGAACTATTCAGGGTAAGGTTTTATGCTGCTTGTCCTCTAACTCTTAGATCATACTACGTAGGTATGAGTTTTCAACTTACTACTTCATAACGTTTCTGAGTGGCGCAACTTTACGCTTATGAAGACATCACAAGAGAGCTTGCGATAATTAACTAAGGAGGTGTTCAAAATGGATATTTTGGTCATCTATATGTTCTTTGGTACATATGCGTGTAGAGATGTGCCGAAGAAACTTGTGAAGTTTAAATTGGGTGATCGTAAAATAAAAATTAGGTTGAAATTTGTTTTTTTTTTTTTTTTTTTTTTTTTGATTATAAGTCCTTATTCGTAGAAAGGAAGAAAAGTAAAAAATAAATAAATGATCCTTTAAATCCCTGACAATCTTATCAATTTATTTCCTTTATTTATTTTATTTTTTTTTGCCATCGGCCAACGGCATCGGCCATCGGCCATCGACCATTTGGAGGAAAACAATCGGCAATCGGCCATCGGCCATCTTTGAACAATCGGCCAACAATCGGCATCAGCCCATCGGCCAAAAAATGCTATTGGTCGAGCCCTAATCACTTACCAGCTTAACTCTCATAGCCAGTTTAGAACCAAATACCATCGCAATTCATTGCCAATTCTTTGAGCAACATGCCTGACTCAACATCATCGTGTTTTTATTTATCTTTTACTGTATTACATTATTTTTATTACTTGTCAATTTTTAGTTATTTTTTATTGATTTTCATAGTTCTATTAATAAAAGCAGCCTATGTTGTTAGATAACACTTGACGTGCTCTGCTAATATGTTCTCAGTTTCTGCTACATGCACGAGCTCTGGTAGATTTTGCATTTTCCTTTCAAGCACAGAGACACATGTAGCTCAACATCGTGTCGTCGCCTCATAGCAACAGTAAGACATCTAATCCCAGGAATAACACTAAGATATCCTACTGCTGCTTTGAGGCGACGATGTACTTCCACTGAGAAATTGCTGCATTATTTTCTTAACTCTAACTGATTCCACTTATTATAGAGTCACTATACAGATAGGTCGACGCATAAGCTGAAGTTTAGCCATTTTTGATCGGATTCTTCATTGTTGCGGAGCTAGGGTTACCACAGCAAAGCTTCGTGTTTCGCCAAATTTGCCGTAAATAATATTTTATTTAATAAACAATATATGTGTGTGCAACTAATTATCGCTCGCAGTGAAAAATCACCTAACGCGATAATTTGCCAGAAAAGACAACCATTCAAACACGCGCTCCAAACCAAAAGGGCTGATCTTAGGCTGATGCGCCGGCTCGTCTATATAGGGACCTTAACTTATTCGCAACTCCAACAAACTATAGGGGGCACTGCAGTCACCGTCTAATGACGGATGAAAAAGGTAAAACAAACGCACGCCGTTGCGTAGAAAATGCTAATATGCCTAGTAATTTTTGTTTGTATGCATGACTTTTTTGTTTTATTTTTTTTAAATCAATTTTCAAAGTCTTGTGGTCTGGCCCATGTAAAAAGAAATAAGAATTCAAGAAGCATTACTAAACATTAGAAATTAATAAAAATTTTGTAGTTCGTTGTTGTAAGCAGCCATTTCCACGATGTTGAATTCGAAATTTATCAATTCTTGATGAAACTACATTTTATTGTAGCCATATGAACACTATAAATATTTCATGTAAATAAACCTTTGTTTATCTATGTTATCAAAAGAGGAAGATGAAAGTTTTTTGTTTTGTTTGGCTAGCGCTAATTGTTTTACATTCGGTTTCGTATGTTTCTAATCTCTGAATTATGATTTAATTCTGTCATGCATCATCAATAAAATTCTCACGGTAGATGTGTTGGGAATTCCAAATAATATTATCAATAGTTCACGTTTATTTTGATATATTTGGCATTAATTAAATACCCATTTTCTTTTATCTTGCAAAGTCAGAAATGCTAATTTCAATGTATGTAACGTATTTCCCGATCTTAGACACGTGCGTGCCTTACGTCATGAAATGACGAATTTCCTTATCCACTTGATTGGCCGCCGTTCTAACATCGGGAAATGCGCATTTCACATGCAAATGACTCTGGCTGACTTTATATGTTGCTTCTGTAGCTCAGTTGCTGTATCTCTCTATTAATGCGCCGTATTTTAGTTTTATAGTCAGCCAAGTCGGCTACTTGCCGTCATGCTCTCGATTAGGCATTTTATAACTGTAAACATTATCTGCAAACCTTAAGTTCAAATAATTGAAACTTCGATTGCTTAAATGATTCTTCATTTGTCATAATGCAAATTTACAAATAATGGTTTTGCATGTTTTACTAAACTATATATGCTTCGAGAGAACTTATTTTTGCAATATCATATTTCATATGTAAATATCTCGCCTAGGATACCACTCTATCATATCACCAAGGAGGAAATAAAGACATAATTTCAAATACAGGTATTGATTTCTGAAAAGGACTCCAGTTACACTCTGCAACTAAAAATGCACTAATTAAATTAGTCATCGGTGCGATAACTTCATTGATAATACCTAATCGCACAATTTCCTTTTCAATTGATCTTCGATTATTTCTTTAAACTTATCGAATTCTGTTATCTTTCTACCATTTAATTCCACACATGATAAAAAATAAGAATGGTTTACAACTGACATGCAAAATCTCGCCAAGTGTTCCTCGCTCGCACAACACTAAAACTATAACCCTGAACTATAATCGCACTATTTTGGCGATGAAAATTCTCAACACTTTAAACATTTTTCCATTTCGTTCTACGATAATATATTCAAGGAATTTAATTTCTATTTTTTTGAGCTTAAAATTAAAAAAAAAAACATTCTTCAAATTCACACAAAACAATAAAAAAATTACCTGGTATAAAGTTATCCTCTTCCAAAAAAAAAAAAAAAAAAAGCTTCGAATAGACTTGCAAAAAATGCGAAGTTTGTAAATCCAGAGTTTTCTTGTGTTTAGGATTTCGCGCCATTTACGACAGTCAACTCACTTTTTAGAGGGAAATAATAAAGACTAACATTATTTTAAGGAGCTCGAGAATACCATTAAGAGACAAAACACTTTCTATTGCTGAAAGCAATCCAAGACTCATCGAATGCGTTAATAAATACTCATAACAAACTGCCTATGTTTACGTCAACAGACACACGTAGAACGCAATGTTTTTGTCTTTTCGGCAGTTATATAAATCACCGCAAGGTAGCGTATTCGAGCCCTGGAGTTGCGAATTACGTTGTTATCATTTGAAATTAGTATCAGTTTGTCGAGTGTGAAGACTGATTTTTTTCCTTTCCGTTGAAGTTTCCATTGAAGTAAAATTTTTGGTGGTGTTTTTAAGTTCATCAAATGTGGTTTGATATGTCTTTGCGATGAAAATAATGAATATTTCAATTTTTTTTTTTTTTTAGTTTGATAATACTTTTTCGCATTTTTTCAAAGTTGGACTTTTTGCAGACCCTTGTTCCAAATAATACCAATTTTCCTTTTTTTTTTTCGACAAACAGAATTTAAACTTAAATTTTTACATGGTTTTTTTTACTTGTATGAACCATTTGATGAATGTACTATTAGAAATGACTTTCCAATAGTGATCTCTGAAGTGAACTGAAGACGAACCTGGCTAAACGCAAACCAAAACTGTAAACTGAAACGCGAACTTTCAAATTTAAACCAAAACTTTCTTTTGTTCCGCGTTCGCGTCCATATTGTAAAACAGTCAGCCTCTCCCGAACCATCGTAGCATGTAGATATGTGATGTAACGTTAGCTAATAAATGTATTTAATTTCTTTATTAGTTAAATTATTGAGCAGTGACTACATAAAGCATGTAATAATGACAACACTACACAATTAAAGGAAATATAAAATGATTACAGAGAGAAGGCCCAACGTGAACTACAGATGAACAAATGAAGGTAAGCTCTTTGCTTATCTATTATCATCTTGTTTTATTTAAATTGATTTCATATAAATGGATTAATTATTATTAAAATGACCTACCGAGTCATAACATGTACAAAGCTTGGAAGGAACTGAACAATTAATGAGCGGGATATTAGGTCCTTAACCTTAGATTAGCTTTATTGGGTGCATTTACCTTACAAAAGTAAGAAATAAATAAACATATTTGCGCTGAAAAGTAAAGCAAAGTAAATGTACAACAAAGTTAAAAAATTACAAATTTGCAAGAAATTGCAGCCACTTGTTTGGTATTATAAAGATAGCCTTTTTCAATCAAAAAAAAAATCTGAGCTTTTTAGAAACTAAAATCAATCTCATCTACGAAACTAAATACTTTTTTATTCATCAGTTAATTTGTATGATTTAAAAGTATATTTACGGTAAGAAAATATTGAATTTATTGGAAATGTCAGATTGATTTACTTATAACGTGTTGTAATTCATGAACAACGTTTAGTATAGACAAGAAAGAACTAAAGATTGAAGTTTATAATTTCAATTGGTAGAAATTGTAGAGTATATTTTAAGCTGAGACTAACCTTATATTTATTCGTGGTCTACATACAATCATGCGACTAATGCTCTTATTACAATATGAAACAGTTTTCTGTTAAAAGGTATTTTTTAGCCAAAGGACGCCACATTTGCTTCTGCACCAATGCTGCTGCAGGCTAGTTTTCGCTACTTGAAATAAAGATATTTCTAAAGTTTCTGTTTGTCTTTATTAGCACCAAATATGTATAATTTTTGTTTCTCACGCTATACTGTACTATACAAAACCTTAGCAGTATAGAATTCTAAAAGCACTACTCCAAAACCACAAGATGAGATATTTTCAAAGCATTTCATTGCAATACATCCCGAAACATAATACTACATTTCTACGAAAATCACCATATGAATAGATTTTCAGAGCAACAGACAACAATTCGAAATAAATTCCTTGTATTTCTGAAAATGTAGGTAGGTATTGTTTGAGGCTTTTTAGAAATCGTTGAAGCCTGCTCAGATTGTCGAATCCGCTCTCATGGTGGGAAATAGATTTTGCACCTTTTCTAACGGTAAAGTTAAAATATTGTAAAATTTATTAATGTTTTCTTTTCTGGTTTCTAAAATCTCGAACTTTTTGCGTTATTAGCTGTAAGAGAAATAACACCATATTGTATAGGTAAATTCGGCAATTTTTATTTTTGAAATTATGAGACTAAAAACGCTTTCTCAAGAGAAACTTTTTTTCCTTTTACTCTTTCTATATATTAATACCTTCTGTTTTTCATTTCAGCAGCTTTACCACCGTTTCTTGCTAAAACTCTATCTATTTATTAGAAATTATTGCATAGTTAACCCTTTACGTCATCTAGTTGCATTTCTTAAAATAACCACAAAATTTTTTTATCTTATTCCCAGCGAGTTGTGAATGACGGTTTCGGCGATTTTTTCTATTATTATTATTATTATTATTATGAATTAAAGACTTTTTCTTAACTTTCTTTCTCCGTCATCATCCCTGCGTTTTTCTTCCGGTTTTTGTCTGTGTTTGGTTTCCGGTTTTAAACTGCCGCCAAAAACAATGAAATGCAATGGAAATTTTAAAACTAATTAGTAAACAAACTAATTTCAGGTCTGGACCTAAGCAATGTAGGTTTTGGGTTTTCCACTTGCTCGCTATAGCGCACAAACATGTTTGTGTCGTGTCTCATTAATAGATGGCCGTTTGTTACTATTTCGTAAACGATGATAAACCTTCTACGAGTATAAAAAAATAATAAAATATTATAAAAGCTGAATGTAAGCCTTTCATATAGATGTTTTTACTTATATTTTATAGATGACTAGCTGCGTTGCCCGGCTTTGCCCGGTCGACCTTGAAAAAAACCATTGCGTCAAGTGAAGTATCTTCAATAACCAGGATTAAATGAAAGAAAAAAGCCATCATGCAAAATTTTCTCGCCAAACAATGACGACAGATACTAAAATACTTTTAAGGAATTAAAATAAAATGAGAAAGATGGATTTTAAAGGCGTGACCATGGAAACACAAAATTAAATAAGTTCAAGAATTGAAAATGAGAAAGATGAAAATAAACAATGGATTCAAAAAGCGTTACCGTGGAAACGCAAAATAAAATGGTTAAAAACTTGAATAGAGAAAATATTTTTGAATTTCATTTAATTCGCTTGTAACTTTTTTTCTAATGGAGATACAGGGTTAAACTTTCGACCTTAGGTCGAGTTAGATCTGGAGTAAAAAAAGCAGCTCTATCCAATGCTGTCAAAAAGAAAACTGTGGGACAATTCCTTCACTTTTTATTGATGGATTTAGTGAAGAAAGTAGTGAATACATTTTAGCTAAGCCTAAAAAAAATCGAGCTAAAAACGTAAAAAACTCCCGCCGCAATTAAGTTAGAGCATTCGAACAAATTGCGTAGAACGCGGAAAATTCTTCCCTTTCCAACGATATATAATATTACTATTTGCAAGTAATTTTTCACCCCCATATTCAGGAATTTATGTGAAAATTGGGCCTAAATTGGAATACAATAAGAACTACTCGTCGAATTTTTTTCGAACAGGTCTGCAAACCTTCTCAGGACTTAACGGAACAAACTGTAAAAATTTCAGCGCAATCGGCCGAGTAGTTCTCGAGTTTTGCGAGTTCAAACAAACAGACGCTTTTTGGGGACTTCATTTTATACTTTGTAGAGATTTCGATGCTGAAATACTTTATGAGTTCGTTTGCTCGTGTGACTGCATTTTGGAAAAAGAAAAATAGCAAAATTAGTTAGTAATTCAAATAATTCAAAACGTAGTAGCTGTTTTACTCAAAAGAAAAATGTAAAAGTTTAAAATGAAAAACTTAAATTGTTTAAAAGTTCTTTTTTTTACCATACTTGCTCAAAATATCTCTGAAATTCCAGTAGGTAACAGGTAAATATATTTAAAAAATGTCAAAAAATCTCGCCTGAAATAAACTTCAAAACTAAAAAACTTCAAAATTAAACGTATAAAATGCTTTTTTTAAATCTGAAAACTAATTTTATAAGCTTGGTCTGCCTTACAAAATATTAAGTAAAATAAGTATATGACTTCTTGATTGAAACACTAAAAATGTGCAGTTATCTTAATATCTTTATATTTAGAACAATTCTAAAGCAGTCCATAAAATTTAAATTAAAAATTGAGAAAAGAAGTAGAGGCAGTATAGTAAGAGCTATTCGTATAAAGCTGCATACTGCCTATTTCTTTTTCTCTCAATTTTTAATTTCATTTTTCTTGGTTTCTTCAGAATCACCCTAAATATAAAGATATTGAGATCAACTGCAGTCTTTTTAGTGTTTTAATCAAGAAATCCTACATTTATTTTATTTCTTACTTTTTAGTGCGTACCAAGCTTATAGAAATAGCCTTAGATTTAATTTTCTTTTCTTTTCTTTTTTTTTTTTTTGAGCAATCACGATTGCTTAAAAACCGTCTCCAGGTTGCGTCACTTATTTGCCTACACTTACACATACACCTACACACTCACAAACACATACACACACGCATACATACAGACACCTACACACAAACCCAAACTCATACACACAAACACATACACACACATACATACACACAACTACCCACACACACAAACACACCATACACACAACTACCCACAAACACACAAAAACACACCTGCCTACACACACATACACATACCCCCACACCCAAACCTACCCCCCCCCTCTCCAATACACGCACAAACACACACGCCGACGTAGCACACACTCGTGATTGCGAAAAACATAATTTGAGTTCAAGATTTCAAAGTTCAATTTTTTTTTCTTTTTTTTTTGTATTTAATTCAACATTTCAACTAGGTCATATTGCTCCATTTCTCTCTAATAGAAGAAAATGCTAAGGTGATTTTGGGAACTAAAGTTCAGTTTATCACTAATTAGGTTGCACGTTTTTAATTTATACATTTTGTTCACATTCTGCAATGTATAAAAGATTTCAGGCATTCAGAAAGTTTTTTTTCCCCATGTATGTAAGGTGAAAGTCTTTGTGATAGAATATTTTTCTTGCACAAAAATTTTAATATCTGGGTAAAATTTGCAGCTTTGTGTTTGTTAAAATAATCAGTTTTGTTTCAATGGATTAAAATTAAATGTTTTAAATAACTTTTTTCTTGCATGGACTAATGTATTGTAGTGTATCAGGATGATTTTCTTAATTGAAGTTGTTGACATATAATGGATTAAATCACACAAATTGGTAGTTTCTGTCAGATATCTAACCATACATAAAGTTATTTCTTTAGGTACATAACAGGTTCATAACTGTATTTAATACGAGGAATTTACGGTTATTTCTTTAAAGGTGGTACAAAAAACAACCTTTAAGCTGTATATTTGCTAAGGGTTTTACCGCCGAAATTGCACAAGCATTATTTTAAGAAATTTCTGTAAAGCTCTTTTTTTTTATAAGATACCAGTTAAGTTTTTTAAATGTCATAAGTATGACATTTAAAAAACTTAATTTTAAAGCAACTTTTTTATTTTTGAAAAAAAGTTCAGGAAGATGATTGAAAATTATTTGTATTTTCTTAAGGGGTCATCTGTAAATGATTTTACGGTTTTAGGGGAGAGCTTTCTTTTTATTTTTTTTTTTCAATTCTCTTCAGCAACCAGTTTGGTTCAGTATTTCTGAATTTTAAGCGTTTAGTCTCGCAAAATAAATCAAACATTACTCAGAAAGATAAAGGTTTGATTTGAAAATCTCGTGTTTAGGGTCATCACACTCCTATCCTTCAGATCAATCTCACAATCGGAAATGTTGTTCGTAGGGACTCTATTCTCCAGAAAATTTGGCCTTTCTGGAGATACTCTCATGGTTCAACAGTATAATGGTACCGAAAAAAGCTCCTGGTAATTTGAAGAGAAACAAGTTTTAAAATTGTGTTTCACGGAAAAGAAGTTTCAAGCAAAAACTTTTGTTTCTAAAACTTCTCCAAGACGCCTAAACTTTAAATTTCAGTTTTTGATTCGAATAAGGAAAAGTTTAATAAATCTTTTTTTAGATTCTCGGTGATAATACGCTGCAATGAGATTTCGCCGCAATATGAAAAACATTATGAGAATGTCGAAATACAAGTAATTCCTCCGCCATTATTTCAAACAGTTTATTTACCCTACACTAAAAAAAATCCGGAAACGTTTCTGAGTATATCGTGCAGCTGCGGTTCATGAAATTTTCAAAAACGTTTCCGAGTATTTCGGAATTCTCTTTCTGTAATGTCCAGAAACGTGTCTGAGTATTTCGGAATCCTCTTTCAATGTTTCTGAGTATTTTGGAACACTCTTTCTGTAATTTTCAGAAACGTTTCTGAGCATTTCGGAATCATCTTTCCGTAATTTCCAGAAATGTTTGAGTATTCTGTGCAGCTGTGGTTCATGAAAGTTTCGAAAACTTTTCCGAGTATTTCGGAACTCTCCAAACAATTTTCAAAAACGTTTCCGAGAATTTCAGAATCCTTTTTCCGTGATTTTTCTAAAATATAATTCTTTACTATAGTATTGCATACCATATCAGTTTCAGTTCTTTCATATCTAACAGCAATGAAACAAGCAATTTTAGAATCATTCGTGGATTTTTTTTTTCTGAACTTCCAATGACAAATAGCATGGTTAACAGCATAAACTATGCACAGTTATAAATTTTTGAAAATTTATGAAATAATATAGTAGTTTCATTCCTAATCACAAAGTCGTCAGGGGAGGGGAGGGGGGGTGCTTTCTCAAAAGTGGGATTGTTTGTTAAACAATCTTAAACTTTAGTTTTTCTCTCAATATTTTCAAGACAAAATTATCAACATATTGTATTTTTAATGAAGAACTTAAAAACATATCTTGTATCAAACTTGATAGCTTTTATTTTCGGATAAAATTTGACAGAACTTACCTTCCCTTCGCGTCAAGTCTATTTCTCTGACGAACAAAGTGAACCGAAAAGTGCAACAGAGAAATTGGTGAATTTAGATATGACACCAAGTCCTCCTGTTGGAACCATTCGGGTTTATTCTTCTGTTCTTGCCCTTTTCCAGTTCATTACAAATATAAATACTAAATCAAAATAGGTTACTGATCTTATTTTTACAATGTGCACAAAATGCATTATATATTTTATTTATTAAAACATTGAATTCTATTGCATGATTACTCCATTTCATATATACGAGATTCCCCCCCCCCCTCTCACACCATAAGAGTGATGGTGAATCCATAAAATGCTATAAAGCGCACCCCCCCCCCTAAAAAAAAAGCAATCCCTGAAAATGTCAATGGCAGTCTGCGTGGTGAACGCCCCTCGTCTTCTCCCCATATGTACATTGTATATTAATAACATAGTATTTAAAAAATGATCCCTTTTAAAACAATGACATGAAATAATATTTCTTTTTATTTCGGCTTGTAAGTGCAGCTGTTCCATTTTTGCCACTGACTCATTCCTCCTGACTGTCCTATATTAAACTAGTATATCCACGAAGGAAATGTTATTTAACGAACAACTAATGTCAATGAATTTTTTATTGTCAACCATATTTAACAAAATGAATAAGCACATGAATTGATTGTATAACTATGTTGCTTACTAATAGATAACTGGGCCATGTTCTAATGGTATAAATATTTTCAAATAAATGAATAATTATAATAAAAAAAAATAAATAATACTGGCACATTTTTTGTGAAGCATATTACAATACTAGAAAACATTTGCATTACCATATTTTTAATGAATTAAACAATCGATTTTTTTTTCTTTTTGATTCAAAATGTATGTACACCCAAGTATTTCGAAATAACTTTTCTGTGATTGCTTCTCAAATATAAATCTTCTTTCTTTTGCGTAATTAATCAGTTTCAATTGGTTGCAACAAATAGTACACTGCGCACATAGGTATGTAGGATAACTTTAAATTAATTCGATAAACCCAAAAACAGTTACAATTGGAGCCTCATCAAATGCAAATCAACAAAAATATAAATGTATATAACAACATGCTTTAAAATATTCATTAATACTTACAAGTGAACATGAGCGGAAGAAAATCTAAGTACCTCCATTACAACTGGATTAGTAATCCAAAGGGAGTTTCATTAAGTATAAAAACGGGTGTTGAAACTATTCACGCTTGAACACACAATACATATGTAGTCATGATCTCATCGGAAATTGTAAAGAAGCAAATCCTTATTAACTAACTTAATAGCTGCGTACAATGTCTAAAAAATCAAGGGCAGCCCAAAATGCAAAGGCGTAAAATTAGTTTCGACACAATTTACTACTCTCTAGACATGAAATAACAAGTAATCCAATGCTAAACAATTGCTGACTGCAGTAACCATAGATAAGGAAAAAAATAAGCTCTCGTTATTTTCGACTCACTGGCGCCAATGTTGGAAGGATAAAATACGTTTCGAAGTATTGCACCTCACTTCCGCTTCTAAATTTTTTGAAATAACAAAAAGCTTTCTGAATAATGAGGAGTTCGCTATTGGATGAAGGATTCTTATTATTTCGGAAACGTTTCCGATATACCCAGAAACGTTTCCGAAATTTGTTACAGTGTGCGCCAGTTCTTTTAGTATCTTTTAGTTCTTTTAGTTAGATAATCCCTGACTTCGATTTATGAATGGTACATTTGATTAATAAAGTAGCTCCAGCGGATTAGCCTTGGTGGTATATATTGACAAATCAAATAAAGCTTTAATTCTGAGAAGTATGTGGTTACAGTAAGCTCCATCCCAACTGGTTAAAGTTATTCTAGTCATTTACGAACAAAACTGGACAGTAAGAAATAAAGTTTCTGCATAAATCCTGAGTATTTTATCCTTTTGTGACACTTGAAAGAAAACACTTAACTTTAAGGTAAACAAATTATCATGGGAGAAGAAAGTATAATGTTTAAATTTGCAATTTTAAACCTAAATTCTAAATTTAAAAGAACAAAAACTGTATTTTGATTAATAATAGAACAATTTAAAAATGTTGAAATATTTCTGCAGAAAGCAAAAATTGTGCAAAAACAGCACAATGAACACAAATCTCACAATATGTTTCGCAAAAGTGTTTCTTGTTTACGAAGAATCTGTTTTTTTTTACATTTTAATGCAAAAAAATAAAGAATTTTGGGGTGCAAAGCATTGAGAAGAAATAAAATGGAGGGAGTGAACACTTTCTTACGTGAACCAAATTCCCCAAGTCACGTGATAAATTGTAAAGCAAAGCATTGGAAGAAATCGGCACGCAAAACGATTCAACCATTCGATGTTGTTGAATCACGTGTCTTGGATTCGTAGCCTCTGCTTTTGTTAAGCCAGTGATTGGACTTGCACCCTCCATTTATATTCCTGCTCTAAGTTGCAAAGCAGTAGTCAAAATAAAGATTTAGTGCTGACTATAGATGGGGCAAACCTAACCTGGCAGCGTCGTAATGCTGTGATTAGGATCTGCGCTGCCTTCACAATGCTGTCAGGTTAGGTTCGCCTCCATTCTTGTTGTTGTAAATGTATGTTTACTATTTCTGTGTTTCAGAGCTGTAGTTTTATGTCAAAAAGTTTATGTATCCTCTTATATATAATAGCCGATGATCGGGTAACCCGCTTGTTTCAACTATGAAACTCGCGCTACGGCATGATGATTTTATAATGTGTTTTGGTAATATTTAACTTATAGAAAGGCATTATTGTGACAAGGCTGAACTCGATCCGGTAACTTAATTGTTTTTACTGGTAAGACTGTCATTTCAGGGGAATGAAGAAACGAAAAATCGGTAAACTAAAGGGTGTCCCGAAATTAACACAGGATTTGAATTTGTCACCATTTTTTTCCATAAATTGTTGGCAGCCATGAAAAAAGAACAATATGACAGTTGAGAGTTTAGGGTTAGTAAAAGTGGGGTGTTATTGTACCATACAGCTAGAGAGAGTGAAAATTTCAATTACTGCATAAGGCATTTCCTAGTCGCGTACTCTCTCATTCCGGTCATCAGAATTGGCACCCTATATCGTGTGATTTAACATTTTTAAATTTCTTCTTATGGGGTTATTTGAATTCAAAGGTCTATGTCAACAAGCCCACAACCACCCGTGCATTACCGTGTTGCGATACCGAGCGCCAACAACAGTAACTGCTTGACCAGCCTCAACTTTCATTATTTTTGAAACAATTGTTCAATAATGAAAGCGCGTTATTGTATCGTGTAACGCTCCTTTTTTGTTTACCCTAAACTCTCAGCTGTCAAATTGTTCTTTTTTCAGGGTTGCCAACCATTTATTGCAAAAATGGCGTCAAATTCAAATCTTGCGTTAATTTTGGGACACGCTTTATAAACGCTATCTACACGAGTTTAGGGTTAATCCACTGGAGTTAGGGTTTAAATTTCAACTATCAAAATATCACCAAACAGGCAATTGCTTCGTTAAAATGTAGAAGAGAAGCAATTTTCACCCGTCATATCTTGACGGGCGACTTTCAAGTTTTAAAATAGTCTTTACTGATAATTATTTTAGTAAAATGCATAAGAATTTGTTTAAGAGCTGCCTATAAATGATGCCACACTTTTTCTCAGCATATTTAACCCCATTCCCCCTTTTTTTTCTACAAAGCATCACGTTTCACCTAATTCAATCCCTCGCCTTATAACATGTCACGCTATTTTTAATCACGTATATTGTTATTAAAAAAAAGTATTAGTACTGTAGTACTGTCACACTTTGTGTCACTCCCTCCGTCACACTAGTCACAAACTGTCACAATTTCATGGACCCCTCTCTCCTCAAAACGTGAAATCATTTATAGATGACCCCTTAAGAAAATACAAATATTTTCAATCAACTTGCTGAACATTTTTTTTTTCTTTCTTTTTTTTTTCGAAAAAAATATATAAAAAGTTGCTTTAAAATTAAGTTTTTCAAATGTCATATTCATTGGTATCTTATAAAATAAAAGCTTTACAGAAATTTCTTGAAATCATGCTTGAGTCTTACGCGTAGAACTTTACATTAACTTCAATTTTTACAAGAAAACGCAAAAGGAGCAGCGGTCATTAGGATGTAACGCATTTTTATCCAACCAACGCAAAGAAAACCTCCTTTTCAACTATCTTCATTAAGGTTGGCAGAACATAAAAGCTTTTACTCTGCTTACCATTATGAAGATAAATTTGGGTGTTTGCGGGGTTTCTTGTTAAAGCTTGAAAAATGGGGACATTTCTCTTTGTTTTGTCACACGGAAAACAGGTTGAATCCAAGCCATTTCATTTTCTGAATGGCCAAAAAATATACTATATATTGTATGAATTTGTGTTATATTTTTCTTATTTTGCATACTGCAATTTAGACTGAAAAAAAAATAAGGATCATATCATAATCCCAACATTGAAATATGTGCTCTTTTATTGTGATGAAACGATTAGCTATGTACTTGACATTTACGCAATGAAATGATACAACTTTTGTAATTAAGTATTAATGAAGATCTACTGCTACACAGTGCAGTACTTATTTAGATAGTATTAGACCTGTTTTGATTTTAAATGCTTCATGCAATTCAATAGATAGAGGTGGGGCGAGAGGAAATATACGTCAATTCGGGTAATTATTCATTAATTTATAAAATTACTTATGCATTTATTCATTTATCTATTAATTTATATTCCTTCATTTATTCATTCACTCTTTTTTTATTTTTTTATTCTTTTTTTTTTCAAAATTATTCATTCCATTATCCTCATTTATTTTTTCTTACGTATAATTTTTTTTTCTTACGTACTCATTTATCGTTTCTTTTTTCATTCACTATTTTATTTACTCAGTCACTTAATTAAAAACAGTTTTACTAATAAAAAGCAAGCTATTTCATTTGAAATTTTTTAATTTGTTTTTTACTTTTTGTCCTTTAAAAAAATAAAATGAACATTTCCTACTTTTTTTTCGTTTTTTTAGGCACAAATTTACTGTCAAAAATGAAACAAAAATGTTTCAAAAGCAAGTTTTATATTTAAAAAAAAATACACTATCCTTCCTCAATGTACTGTAATTTTCAAAACACATTTCTCATTTTTTTTCATTTTGAAAAAAGCACGTCAAGTTAAATATTTTACATTGCTCACATTCCCCGATATGAACTTATACTATTTAAAGGTTTAACAGCAATGAAACAAGACCAAATTAGTTCGTATTCTTAAGCATTATTTTGTAAAATCTCCCAAACGTTTTACTGCTATTACGCCAGGCATTGTTCTCAAAGTTAATTTTGTTATCTTCTCGAAACGGTCAAGCATTCATTGAAAAATAGTGTTCTAAATTGTTTCTTTGCAACACCAAATTTAGAGTTATTTTATTTTGTCCATGTCCTCTATTGCATATGTAACCAGTTGTTACAAATGTTTTGGAAAATCAAGGCCTTCTGCAGAGCTACATGCTTTCTGATCATCCCATGCTTCACTACCTTATCTTTATGTTGCAGTCTGAAGAACAGACCCCATCACAAATGGTCACCAAATAGCACTTTCTTCGAGTTATTTTCTTAAAGTCTAGTTATCTTTAATCCACTTTAAGCGTTTTCTTTCTAACGACCGTGATAATTCTAGTTCCGCTCGTGTTTTATCGCACAGGAATTAATTCTCATTCACTCTTTTTCAGAGATTGAATCAGATTGCTTCCATCCACTGACCTATTACCCTTAATTACATTCAGAAACATTTTTCGTAACATTTAAGGGTCATTTCACAGTATTTTTGACATTTATGTAGAGTCCGTAACGTGACAATAATACGTGTTACGTAACTCGTGACGTGACCTTTTTTTGCCATAACTTTTTAATTTACTGCTTGATTTGCAAATTATTTTAATTTGAGTTAGTGTGCCGATAGGAAAAGCTCAAAATAAAATAATAAGCTAATCAAACAGTAAATTAAAAAGTTGTGGCAAAAAAAGGTCACGTCACGAGTTACGTGACACGTATTATTGTGAAACATAAAAGAGTTGGGAAAACCATTGACATTTAAATGGTTCTAACTAAATTAGTGCACATATAAATCCTGAAGCGAAACAAAGACCAGTTTTTAGTGTCAATCGTATAAAATGTAATGCGCAATAAGATTTTTTTTCTTTTTTTAACTGACTTCAAAAAAGGCGTTCTCATTTCCTCAGAATCTTTTAATGTATGTCCCCCGTAAACTCAAACACGCATAGCTTAATTTGAAAAAAAAATTCTCTCGTTTGAAAATGTATATATATACTTCCCAAGTGATCTCATGGTCATCAGGTCAGTATCTGAAGATGGCATCCTTGAAAAATCAAGAAAACTCTTCAAATTCTATGGGCAAAATTAAAGCGATTTCTGTTGTTTTTTTGTGACTCGTGATTTTTCTTTTCGGAAAGCATACTTTGATAAAGTCAAACTGATGATGAGTTGGGCATTTGAAAAAGCCTTTCATTACAGTCTTCGGAAGTCTCCGAGACCCTACGTACTTATTTTATATTTACACCACTAAAAAGCAAAAAATAAATAATTTTCAAATAAAAAAAGAACTGACTTCAAAAAACAAAGAGGAACTAAAAAGTAAAAAATATCTGGTCATACTTACATACGATTTCCTACTCAAACGTATAAATCAAATTTATTTTACAATTCCAGTACAAAAGTCAACTAAACTAAAAACCCAATTGTAAAATAACACTGATTTTAATTACTATATACGATGATTTTTTAATACCTATCTAATTATATACGATCTCTTAATTTTTAGTAACCAGTAGAAGTCGGGGCTTCCTATAAACTACTACCTAACGTAACTGACAACCCACCAAATCCTGAGTTCTAATCTAACATTAATCTTTCACTAATCTAACAAAACGCGGAATTCTTTAAAACTAAACCTACTCAGTTACGTTAGGTAGTAGTTTATAGGACGCCCCGACTTCAAATGGTTATTAAAAATTAAGAAATCATATGTAATTAATTAGGTATTAAAATAATTCATCGTACAGTAATTTAAATCAGTGTCTATTTTATAATTGAGTGCTTAATTTAGTTGATTTTTGTACTGGAATTGTAAAATAAATTTGATTTATAGGGCAATTCCACAGAAATGGGGAACTGATGACCAATTTTTCAAAATCATATTTTTCTCACAAATTAGGTATCATTTTGAAGCTTATGAGTTGCAGTATAAGAAAATAACACAAATTATCACAAGATTTCAATCATTTGAGAGTTACAAGCCTTTAAACAAAGGTATAATCGACACGCTACCACAACTCATTTTTTGATATCTTATTGAACTTGGTATTTTAAGCTATAATTGCAATATTTTTCAAATTGTAACTACTTCAGATTCTTGCCACAACACTGTAGAACAAATGTAGCATAAAAAATGAGACCTGAATGTTTTTTTTCTGTAGACGCCCATTTATAATAAGCACTTTGATGAAATTACGTCCGACACCAAATTAACTAAATCTTTGTGCTGTGTAAAATTGGATAGAATATTTTACAGAACATTTTACCTGCAAATCAGAACATCAGTTACTATTGAAAATGTGCAATCCAATCGAAATTCAAAATAATAGTTTTTTGTTTTTTCATGGTGTCGGACGTAAGATAAAAATTACGTCCGACACTGCATTACGTCCGACACCAAAATTTTAAAATTTAATACCTAGTTCTAGCTATGGGATTTCTCTGAATTCAAACAGAGGAGGTGAGGGACTGCAGTAATCTCATTTATTTGCACTGTAGTCATTAAAAATGTCTTTATTAATAGTTGTACTTCCTTTAAAAGATTTCTTTTTAATAATGAACCAGGAAATAGATTAACCATTACTCATCCAAATTTTTACAAAATATATTTTTTTCTAGAAAAAGTTAACTTAAAAAAGAATTATGAATATACATTTTTTTTCAAACATCTCAACTCAACTCCACAAAGTTCAGTGTTGAACATGAGTTAAATCAGTGTTCACATTCTTCGGCAGTATATAATATCTACCGCACAATGTATGCTTTTGTATTTAACATGAGAATGTAAGGCTGATCTTACAAGCGCTGAAAACATGCGGCTCAGACCTTAATGTAGAATTCTCAAGTTTTATTGAGCAAATAACTTGCAATCCTGGAATAAAAACGTGCATGTACTCTGAATGTGAGGTTTGCATTAATAAAATTCACTTGTTCATATCAAAAGCAGACATCCAATCTACCCCAATACAATATTTTCAGTGGCAAAAAGGTGATGATATAATGTCAAAAGTAGAATTACTTAGTACATGCAGGGGGACTTGTAAAACAGAAACGAAATTTTCTCCTTCACACGTTTGTTAAACGAGAGCAAGCTCAGACTTTTGAGCAGTTAAAATCTCAAGTCAATGGTGAAAATGTTGTAAGACAGCTAGATTTTTCTGAAAACCCTGCAATATTACATCAAAATGAAATTCAATCGGCACATTGGGCACATGCCCAAGCCAGTCTTCACAGCTCGCGCATGGATTTCCAAAGAAATCACTCAAAGTTTTGCCATAATTTCCGATACTTTAGATCACACTAAAATCACTATACATAAATTTGTAAATTACCTTTTAGATTACCTTAAAGCCAACTACCCAAGTATTCAAAACATTCAAATTTTCTCAGATGGGCCCAGTTCCCAATTTAAACAAAGATATTTATTTGACCAGAAGTGCAATATGAAACTAATCTGGAATTTTTTTGCAACGTCCCATGGGAAAGGGGTTGTCGATGGTATAGGTGGTACAATAAAAAGAACTGTTTGAAGGAATGTAAGAGCTGGAAAGGTGTTCATCAGTACACCGCTAGAGTATGCATCTGTGGCTTCGTCATTAATTAAAGACGTGCATGTACACTACATATCATCGGAAGAAATAATGCAGGATTCCGCAACTTTGCTCCAATATTGGGACAAAATCCTTCCAGTTCCAAGTATTCAATCCGTGCAACTGTGTCAAAGCGATTTTGTCCAATAAAATTTGTATTTCAGACACCTCTTCTTCAAAAACGTTTAAGACTGTTATGCTGTTTACAGAAGAAGTGTTTGACAATGATGTCTCCGACGAATTTGAAGATATGGATTTTATTTCAAATCTTAAAATAAATGACTGGGTTATCGTTCGGTATGAGTCTGTACGTTACCCAGGATGCATCACTGAATTAAATTTTGAAGAGATTGAAGTCTCAGTGATGCATAGGGCAGAAGGTCACTTTAAATGGCCTAAGGAAAGAGGATAAAATCTTTTACTTGAAAGAAAATATCTTTAAAAAAATTTCTCCACCTATCCCAATAGGAAATAGAGGACAATTCACATTTAATGAAAATATTTAAAGAAATATTGTAATATATCTCATTCATTATCCTTTACCATATTATTTAAGATTCAAAACAAAAATAAAATTTATTTAACTTGGTATTTAAAACTTTTATTTACGTCCGACACCATGTAGTTTTGTACATATTACGTCCGACACCAAGATTTTACGTCCGACACCAGTACCAAATTCCATATTTCAAGTCTCAATACTTCCAAAATTAAAATTTTTTCAATGTGTTATTTATCTTTCATCATTGTTCTTTGGCATAAAAGTAGTTACAATATTATGGATTAAACCATTGACCTGAATCTTAGATTTTAGTTTTGCAAGTCTCATTTTTCATATTCAGCTCATACGTCCGACACCAAAATTTGATAAATTTTTTTTGTTTAAATAAAAATTTTTGTCAGAAATTCTTTTTATGGTTAATAATTCTACACATATGGGTAAGTATTTAAAAAAATATTTTGATCAGTTACAAAATTGCATACCAGCAAAATTAATTGTTTTTTTTAAGCAAATTTTGTGCAATTCTTACGTCCGACACCGTGGAATTACCCTATACGTTTGGGTAGGAATCGTATGTAAGTATGACCAATTATTTTTTACTTTTTAGTTCCTCTTTCTTTTTTGAAGTCGGTTCTTTTTTTATTTGAAAATAATTTATTATATAACGATTCATGAAGTATTATGACTTGCTAAAATACGATTTATAAATTCATTAGACCATGAAATGATCTTTTGACAAAAGTGTCAACTTTCAGATTTAGATAACCTTTTTTTTTTTCAAATCTGAATCAATAATAAAGCTAATATTTAATCCATTGGTAGGGATCTAATTTTTTTGAAATGTTCCTGTTTTGATAAATTCGTGATTAAAGTACACTGGTGTCAAAAATTATGGACGAAGTCGAAAAATTAGCATACCAGCTGAACGAAGAGGCAGAGCGAACAGAAAGACCAATCAGGAGATTAAGTAAGGTGATGTACGGTAGCACATGCGCAGATATGCAGGCTGACGTAATGGGGGAGTGTCTGAGTAGTATAAAGCTGTTGTCGGTGTAAGATCAGTATTTCTGGCAAAGAGATTGCACGCCGTATAGCAGTTAAAATCACACCGAGTGGCTGCCTCAGCGAGAAATGGCGAATGATCAATCTGTTAGACGACATCTGGAAGCTTTTACCCGAGGTCGAATCATCGGGAAGTTGGAGGAAGGCCGCAGTGTGACAAGTGTGGCTGCAGAGTTCGGAATTGCTCACAGTATCGTTTTTAGACTTTGGAGACACTTTCAAACTACAGGAACAGCTATCCGGGGGTTCAGTAGTGGTCGTCCACGAGGAACCACACCCGCAGTTGACCGGTATATTGTCTTACAGGCCAGAAGAAACAGGCGGCAGACAGCGGGAGAAATCGCTAGACACACGACACAGGCGACTGGACGACCGATATCGCGTTTTACCGTGGCCAGAAGACTGCACGGTGGTGGTCTGTTTGCACGACGCCCTATACGGTGTGTACCTCTAACGCCTGCCAGTCGGAGAAGGCGTTCTCTGTGGTGCCGGGAACACCGGAATTGGAGAGACAATAAATGGGGACGACTACTCTTTACAGATGAGATCAGATTCAGTCTGAGTAGCGATTATCATCGCATACTCATCTGGAGAGAGCGGGGAAGCGGCAAATCATCCCTCGAACATCATTGAAAGGGACAGGTATGGAGGGCGCGGTGTTCTCATTTGGGGAGGTATCATGCTTGGTAGTCGTACAGACCTTCACATCTTCGACGCAGGTTCAGTCAACGGGACCCGTTATTGTAACGAGATTCTTCTTCCATATGTGCGTCTTTTTAGAGGCGCTATGGGTCCGCAGTTCCTTTTCATGGACGACAATGCACCATGTCATCGCACAGTAGCTGCCGAACAGCTCTTAGAGAGTGAGGATATTGAACGTATGGATTGGCCGGCACGATCTCCGGATCTCAATCCCATCGAGCATGCATGGGATTTTCTAGGCAGACGCTTGGCAGCTCGTTCCTTACCACCAGTAACGATTCGGGAGCTTCGATTGGCGCTGCAAGACGAATGGGCAGCAATGCCTCAACAACTCATTAACACCCTCATTCTCAGCATGGGCAGACACTGTGAAACCTGCCTACCAGTCGGGGGAGATCATATCCCCTACCAAAGACCGGATGTTTCTTGCTGGACACCTATCACAGGGATGTTTCGTCCTTCAGTCGCATTGCGCTCCATGCTACTTTTTCAATAAAGCTTCTTTTTATCCGTCTGATCTCTTTTTTAGTAAGTGTTGCTTACATTACACATGTCTTTACGTATTGGGGATCCTACGGTATTAAACGTGTTGATTTGGAAAGCTTTTGTACAAAGTTATATTGAAAAAACCGTCTCGTCCCCTATTTTTGCACACCAGTGTATTTTATGTAATTGATGTATTTTAATGGCGTAAGTCTTGGTACTTTTATATGCCATTGACTTCTCATTAATGAAGTAATCCCAATTTTGTTCTATTTTTTAAAAGGTAAGTGAAAAGTTTCCCCATTCTGTCTAATACATCAAGACTTACTCCATTGAAATACGTGATTATATGCTATATTTTAAGTGCGTATATCTCGAAAACAGAAAAATTGCGAAATGCTAGACCTTCACCATCGAATTCAGTGCCTTACCCCCATATATAAAAATACGAACCATGTTTTTTTTTTTTTTTGAAAAAAGTAGTTTATAAAGTCATCTTGTTAGTAAAATTTGTAAACAATCGTAATTCGTAAAGCTTTTTGTTAAAAAACAAAATGCACTTCCTATGATAAATATTTTTATTCACAGCAATCAACTACAGCTGTGATGTTTTTAAACTTAAAATAGAACATCAAAAGCACAGTAATGAAGGCAGACAAAGTAAAATAATTTTGTTGAATGCATTTGATAATGTTGTATTTGTTACGCTTCCTTTTCCCTCAAACTTTTTTGTTCAAAAAGGCGAAGCAAATCGAACCTAATGTGTTCACATTATTTATGCGCGTGGCGGGGGGAGAAATAATTTTTATTTAAATTTGTTTCCGTTATTCTGTATGTTTTCCAGATCATATAGATTTGTTCCGTTCTTTTGTTTCAGAATTTTCGAAGAAAATGCACAACCAACAAGAAAGGTATGTAAATTGCCTTTTCAGAACACATAATTTAGGGGGAAATTCCTTTTGCATCATGAAGATTTAAATTTATTTTATGATTCATCTATTACCCAATAAATGTTCCTTGCAGATGATTTCCTTTTCTTACCGATATTTTTCTTTCATTTCAATTCGCAGCTGTACTTCTTTTTTTTTTTCAAACTGTTAATGCGAATGGATGTAATGGAATAGCAATGCTGTACAAAGAGAAAGGTTGGATTTTTTTTTCTTGTTTAAGAAAAATGCATTGGTTAGAATAAAATTAATGTAAGTAAATAATTTTACAATTTAAGTTAAGTTTCAGTTCCATGATGAAACATTTCAATTCTGTGCGAGATCAAAAGTAGATTTACTGCATCATATATGGTGGTTGAATGTTGAAAGTAAGTAACTACACAATTCATTTTTTTCTCAAACTGCCAAATTCATGTTTTTTTTTTTTTTTTTTGAGAATACAAAGACTTTATTCAAATATATTTCAACTACCATTTCTAAATTTTTTCTACTTAGAAGTCTCTGTGTACTCTTTCGAACCAAAGTTTTCAACATAAGTGAAACAGTCTCCCCCTCCCCCCCCCCCCTGCAAAAAATTTACAGCTACCGAGTTTTAGAGCTAAGCAGACAATATATATTTAAAGGCGATTCACGCAAGAACGCAGACTGCATTAATGTTCGAATCCTGTTGAATATTTACACAGATTTCGTCATGTTATGAAAGAGTGACTACAATATGCGTCTGAATAGCAAAAAAGTTGTTTATCATTAAATTATAGTTTCTTAGTACTTTTAACGATGAATGTTAGGCGAAAATATTTCTTTACTGCTTTAATTTTAGTGTATCGCTTCATTTTCAGGTATAGGACACTTACCGAATAGGTCCGAGTGGGGACACTTTGGACTTTGGGACATTTGTACCTTGGGACACTGCTAATTTCCAAGAATCTATAGCCATGTTTTTGCAATCTCTAATAATAACCTTTACCAGTAAATGGAGCCATAGTAAAAACCAGCATCAAATGAGTAAAATTAACGATTTTGTGAGAGAAAGAAAATTTCTCTCCCTAATACATATTTGCTCCATTTTTATTTCGTTTTCTGTCTTTGTATTTGTAAATTTAATCAACTGAGTTTTATTTTGTTACAAAATAGAAGTACTTTAAATATTTTGCTTATGAGAAAATAATTGATAATGCATCTAGATTGACCATCTTTTTGGTTTTTCTTAAACCACGTGGCGATTGTACCTTGGGGCAGTCAAACATTTTATACCTTAGGACACGTACCAAGGTACAACATATAATTGGTTCTTAATAATTAAGACACGTTTAATAGCATGAAACAATACTAATCTAATTTAGTCTTTTAAACACATTTAATGTTAGATAATGACTCATAATTCATTATTCAAAACTCATAATTAATTATTCATGATTAAATTCACCACCATGAAAAAAATACCTTTTTTTTCTGGTGCAATATTGGTTTAAGTATATGGCTGTTTCCTGAATCATGAAGACTTTCCCATAGTACAATAGGATGTTGTACTTTGGTACAGCTTGGAACTTTTAGTTATATAATGGCTGGTAATATTATATTTTCAAACTGTCTGAAATTTAAAAAAATATTTCGTAGAATTACGTTGGGGTATTTTAATGTGACTTTTAGATTTTAAATTTGATTCAAACAATCGACGTAAAAAACTAAAATATGAAAAGTGTCCCAAGGTACAACATTCTCCCCTATACTCAAATGTATCATATTAGTTAACATAATGCTTTCAACTTCTACGTTAAACGTGACTGTGGAACGGCCTAGGGCAAAAAGCAATGGATGGGGGATTTATTAAATATTGAAGCCGTAAAACATTTGCTTCAAATAAAAGAATGTTTTTTCAATGCGTGGTGAAATGTACAGAAAGCTTTTGGACGAGGAAAAGTTGTTGGATGCTGGATAGCATGTGGTCTGAAACTAAATTCGTTATAGCTTCTTTTTTATGAGTCATAAAAGCTATCTTGAGAAGTACTATTTAACTTTGAAAACCGTCATGATTTTGGATCAACCTAACCTGGCAGCATTGTAAAGGCTACAACATTTCTGTCTGTCAGGTTAGATTCGCCCTAATTACAATTACGGATGAACTTTGGTTACCCTTTAGTTCCTCAATTATGTGTATTAATTTCTCAACAAAAGAAAAACATTGAAAAGTATTGCCTACTAAATGAACACAAAAATTGTCCAATAACTAAACAGCTGTTCAAGTAAGAATAGCAGTAGTGTAAGTCGGTTTCCATGCCGTCAATTAAAACAGAAGTATGAATCTCTGCTTTGAGGACAATTGCTCTATCATAACCGTTCTTCCACACATTGGACTTTCTTTCAGTAAACCCATCGTAAGTCTTATAATGACAGAGTATAAGTCATCTAAGTGAATTAAAAACGTGTTGCAATATTACATTTCAGAAAAGTTGATTTATGATAATAAAAAATACCTATGTTTGACTACAAATCCTTTCCTATTGGTTTGTTTTCAAAAAATAGTTTTTTCTTAAAGAGCATGGTCGAGTTCCTTTTTTTTGAAAAACTTGTACCTGTTTTCTTTCTAAAAAAAATAGTCTTACAACATGTTCACTCGCTGTTTTCATTTTTGCTGCTGACGTCATAAGTGAACGAGTCGCTTGGTATACCAGAACAAAATTTCAGGACATTGCCAAGCTTCGCCGAATGAATATATTATTTAACTAAAAATTATCCATCCGTTAATAATTGAGGCAGTGAGGAGCAAAGGGATGTAAGTGGGAAAATGAAAATTTTGGAGATAACCAGTACAAATAGTAATAGTAGTGTTTAGAGGAGAAGTATCTCTCCTCTGTCTTGGGGCAAGAGATGGTACTAGTAACCCTGGTAGTTGCTGCTATACAGCATGGTTTACAAAAACTTTTCAATGAAAGCCTACCTAGGACCATATCTTCAAACGCGTTTTACCCAAAACTTGAAGAAGTCCATTTACATCCCTTTGCTTCTCACTGCCTTAATTGCTACCAGTGAAAAAACACCAAAAGGCGATATCGTGCCAGAAAAGATGACCACCTGATCCGATCCAAGATACCTATCCTAAATTATGGCATACACGACAAAACATCTTATTTTAGAAAAATGTGACTTTTTAAAAGACTAATTAAAAATTAAATATTGGGAGAATAAAAGCATTTCCTGGTTCAATGTTTTTTGCTCAAAATTTCAGTGACTAAAAGTAGCACTTTTGTAAAACCTTCAATTTTTTTAAGTATGTTAAAGATGACTTACGGCACGTTTATTTTAACTATGACAAATGAGGTCTAATGCCGCCGATGCAAGTGTCACATGAAAGAATGGATGCCAAATCTTGAGGAATGCACTAGATCTGAAAATATTTTTTTATATTACGCCACCCCACTACCAACAAAAAACTTTTTTATGATCACTTTGTAGAAAAAAAATGAAAGGGGAAGTCATCCGTCCTGTTGTAATCGATGAATCTGACGCTCACTTTTGTGCAATGAAAAGGGGCTTCCTTGAAAACCCGAAACACTGATTTGAAGTTATCTGCAAATTTGCGATTTATCGTTTTTTTTTTTTTTCTTTTTTTTTTTTTTTTTTTTTTTGCCTTTTTTGCACAGAGGCATTTTTTATTTCTAACTTTACCGAAGTCTATTTACAAGAACTTCATGAGGGTTTCACTGGAATTCACCATAGTAATAATAATGGTAATTATTAGTAATATATTTAGTTTTTTTATCAATCACGAACTGCTAATTGCTTTCATTCGACCGTTGAGTGACGCCCGTGCTTTGATTTTGTTTTTCTATGCTTATAATGCAGGCATTCATTTGCCCCGAAATCGAATTATTCATAAACGATCTTCTCAACTTGACAATCCTTTTTACACTAAAACAGTATCCAGCTCACAGCATCCAACACATAACACCCAGCATTCAGCCCCTGGCATTCATTTGAATTTTAATTCCTTGAATTCAAATTATGGTTACGATAAAAGCCGTCAGTAGAAGCAAGAAACCCAACGAGTAGGGTCCTATCGCAATTCCTATTGCGAAAAGCATAATTTGAATTTAAACAAGATCTCGAAATTCGAACCAATTTATTAATAAAATTATTATTATTCATTACATAACATTTTAATCATTATTTCTCAAGTTTAATTGCATCTTATATTGTTTCCAAGTTGTATACTATCCTAAATTGACCTACAAAATTAACCGCGTATTTGATGACGCATGGTTAAAACGCCAATTAGTAATCGAATTATTAATAATAGAGCCTATACCTTTGTCTACTATTTAACGATAACGATGCAGCTTCATGTATTTGGAGAGCCGGATTTCGTATTGTAGTACCCACTACATGATTACGAAGCAAGTTTCCCAACAATGTTATGTTTCAATTCATCTAGTGCTAGCAACAATGATCCAAGAGGATACGTCGAAATTCCTCACGCAATCTAATTGAGTTAATGTATGCAAAGTTATACATTGTTCTAAGCGCTATCAATATATTGGATGATTTAGGTTTTAAACTTTGTTATGTTGTTACTCTCCCTGTAAAACGTTAAAGCAGTGGTTTCCAAACTTTTAAACTTGGCTCCTCCCCCTTTGTTCATACAGAAATTGGTTTGCCCCTTTTCAATTTTCTTAACTACTAAATTTCATACTGCTATCCTGGAGTTATATATAATATAATGTGTCGGAAAAGCTATAAAATTTTTAATATAAAGCAATCTTTGTGCACCAAAGCGTATTATTGAGCGATGACGATATGCTTATTGTCCTCACTTAATCAAAGTTGATGTTGCTCTGATTTTTCAGATTGCCATCAACGCGGTTGCTCTTAATATTTATTTAGAGAGTGAAAGTTTCAACGTCATAGTGACAAATCGTCTGCGGTTTGATTTATTCATATTTTTTTCTTTTAGGATTTAACTCAAGCTACATTAAAAAGGGGTTTTTTTTTTTGTTTAAAAGTATGTTTTTTTAGAGAAAAAACACCTATAGGGATGAACTTGTACAGCAAAGTATAGCGGCCGGTGTCAATAATATTAAACGATTTCGGGCTGTTGTGCTGTGGTCTGAAAGTACAGGGTTGTCCAAATTAAAGTTCCCCAACTCAGAGGCCTGTGCAGGATGTTCTATGGGTCATAATGCGATGAAATTTTGGAAACAGGCACTTCAGATCATGCGCTCGTGATTTATTTTTAAAAAAATAGTACTAAAAGTTGCCGATAGATGGCGCTGTAACACAAGTAATTGGGAAATTTGCATTTTTCGACAAAGTGATTTGCAGAAATAAAGCTTCTGCGGAACGTATGCAAAAGATGAGCCCTACAAAAGTGAAAGGTGGAAGACAGGCGCTGCACAGGCAGTTATTTTTAACCTCGCTGGTATATAATGGTGACTTTGAAAGACAAAGCTCTATTGGTCAAAATTTTTTCCAGAATGACGAAAACTCATGTGCTGCTTTAAGAGCATTCCGTTGGCTGAAGAACATGCACCGAGGACCGATGTCACCACGCGCTTTAAGAGAGATGATGAGGAAGTTCGAAAGATCTGGACAGCTGGGAATTTTGCCAGGTAGAGGACGCCATGCTATGAATTCTGCACGCGTAGAAGGCGTTGCTTTGGCGGTCGTGGATACCACTAGACAATCGCCACATGGTGTTGTCAGTGGGCCACGTGTTTCTCGTGCTGTGGATATGCCTTATACGACCGTCTGGCGTGTGATGCGTCGAATCCTACGCTATTTTCCTTACAAAATCCATAGTCTTCATCAGCTGTCGGACGGGGACCCTGTGGTTCGGGAAACATTTGCGCTGCAGTTTCTTGCCAGAATGGAAGTCGATGCTGCTTGGCCGTAGAATATCCTTTGGACGGATGAGGCCCATTTTCACCTGAATGGTCAAGTAAATGCGCACAACTGCCGCATTTGGGCAAGTGAAAAACTCACGAGCAATTCATCAAGTGCCCTTGCATCCTGCAAAGGTTACGGTATGGTGCGGTTTCACTGCAACATTCATCATTGGGCCTTATTTTTTTGAAGAGGTGACTCCAAGAGGATTCGAAACCTGCTCTGTCACAGGAAGACGATATCAGGACATGTTGACAACGTTTGTGATTGCTGAACTGCAACAATGTAGCCACCTCCAGGACACGATATTTATGCAGGATGGTGCACCTCCCCATATTCTTCTGGGCATTCAACAGGTGTTACGGGCAACTTTCACTGATGCACATGTGATCAGCCGCTGTTTCCCCAACAGCTTGGCCTCCTCGCTCGCCTGATCTCACCCCATGCGACTTTTGGTTATGGGGATTTTTAAAAGATCAAGTCTACCGAGAAAATCCAGCAACCTTGGCAGATCTGAAAGACTCGATTGTTCAGAATGTGCGTGGTATTAATGTGCACTTATTGCGTTCTGCTGTGGAACACACTGATTTATGGAAGGAAAAAGTTGTGGAGAACCACGGCAGACATATAGAACATCTATAGAATGTCTTGTTGATCTGCAACGCCACCTATCGGCAACTTCAGGTACTATTTTTTTTTAATAAATCACGACCGCATGATCTGAGTTGTCTGTTTCCAACATTTCATCACATTATGACCCATATAACATCCTGCACAGGCCTCTGAGTTGGGGAACTTTAATTTGGACAACCCTGTATAACTCCAAACGCTTCTACCGCATCTGCGGTGGTCATCTTCAGTGGCATTCTGGACGAAGCTTCCAGGGAAGTAACTTCTTAGCAACTGATGCAAATCACTGACCAGAACGAAGAGAGCTCTAGCTCCAACCAATATGAGACGAGGGCGGACTTTTATCAGCCTATCCCGGACCAGAATCAAGAGGGCACTAGCTCTTCCTTCATAAATACTGACAACATTTCGATACTCGAATCAGTTGATCAGAAGTCGCTTCGATGGAAGCTTCGTCCACGATACCACTGAGGATGACAGCCGCAGATGCGGTCGAAACGTTTGGAGTTACTACACTCAGATTACGGCACAACAGCCCGAAATCTCTTCATATTATTATACAGAAAAACTTCAGCTAAATACAAAATTTCCAGAAAAAAAACTCCAGAAGACTTCGAAAGTTCGAAGTCACTCGTTGCAATGTTTGAGGCATAAACATCTGTCTTTGTAAAAACGAGTAACTTCAAACTTTACTTCGATTGCATCTTATTACAGCAGTAAAAAGTAACCTTTGCGAACCCAATGCAATAAGATCTGACCTCTATTTAAAAAGTACACCTTCATAAAAGAGCAATTCGCCCTACCTAGACCAGTAAACCCATACTTTCTAGAAATATGAAGGGGGAAAAAATATTTGTCTAACACTAGGCAATTACAAACACAATATACTCAATCAAAAAGTTAAAGTAGGGGAATGTGGGGCAAAGCGAAATGGTTAAGTTGACTGAGCTTTTTTAAAATGAGCAAATCGGAAATTATTTTTTAAAATTACAGTATATAAAGAAAGAATATTATATTTTATAATAAAACTTGCATTGAAATATTATTATTTTTATTATTTTGGCTGTAAAATTGTGCTTTCAAAACAAAGTGGAAATTTTACACTGTTTTTTTATGAGGCAAAGTGAAAAATGAACATTTTTTCGAATAAAATATTTTCTATTCGATTGGAAAAATATTTTTGAGCAAAATAATGAGTATAAAAAAGGGTAATTTAATAATTAAAAAGGAAATTAAAAAATAAACTAATAAATTCATTTGTTTATTGATTAATACATATGGAAAAATAAATGACTGAATAAAATGGAGAATGAATAACAAAAACAAGTGAAAGAATGAATTAATGATTGAACTGTTAAATGAAGGAATGTTCATTAGTTAATAAATGAATACGTAAGTGATTTAGTAAATGATTAAAAAAGTAAACGAAATGACCTATTTCACTTTCCCCGCATGCACTTGACTCATTGTGAAAAGTATTAAAAATACAAATAAGCTAAATATTAATAAATACTACACCGAATATTGAAAGGTCCCAGTTAATATTTAAAATTTTTATGAAAAGAACTTTATCATTTGATAATATCAAAATTACGTTTGACTAGGCTTGCCAGACATCCCGGTTTGACCGGGACAGTCCCGGATTTCAGACAAAATTCTGGTGTCCCGGTCGGTTTACTTCACGTCCCGGAAAAAGTTAAATTTGACTTTTGATGACCAAAAAAGTCGAAAACTAATTAACTGTGAAGGACTATTTAGGGTAATTACTTTGTCATTTACAACATTAATATGTAAAATTAATATTGAATCAGCTTGTGAAGGTTTTTACAACAATATTGAAACTAAAAGAGTTTTGGCTAATAAGAAGTACATGTAATTAGTGTTTATTTTTTTCCTTATCCAAAGTGTTTCTCCTTTCTAAAGTAATTAGAAAATATTAGCATGTAGGAAATAAAATGTTTAAATTTCTCTGTTTGAGTCCTGTATTATCACTTTTGGTTTTAGATCATAATTTAGTATCCATTTATTCATAGCATTAAGGATGAACTGCCATCTAAAATACTCCAAAAACCAGGCAAGGGTGTGGACCCTTTTGAATGCCCGCGGCACGGAGGGGGGGGGGCTCCTTTGGTATCCCGGTTGAACATTTCAGAAATCTGGCAAGCCTACGTTTGACCTATAATAAAATATTACAATTTGAGTATCAGTTTTTAAAAATCGTTTATATTATCTTATTTTTTGATTTTCAAAAGGTTTTTTTTTTCTTGACTGGAATAGACTACTTCTGTTACTACATAGTTAAAATATTACATGGTATGTGGCCCTAAAAGCGGAATAAATATTTCACTATTTCAGGTTGCACCTTTATTTTACATTGCCCCACATTCTCCTACTATTTGTTTAATGTGTTGATTATATTTGTATGGATTATTTTACCTTGTTGTCCACGACTAAAAGGGGAATAAATAGCAAAGGATACTTCTGAATTTTTGGTTGAAAGTATCCAACATGAAGGCTGTTTCAAAGCCTTTGATAAACTTAGCTAAGCATCACTAGAGAACCTTCCTTTCCCTTGGCATTAGAAACATTCGAACATGAGAGATTACAGATAGGATTATACACATTAAGGAAAGTCTTGGGCTTAAAAATGAACTGATAAAGATGTTAAACATCATTTTAATCCGTTTGCAACTTTGAGCGGTAGTTTGTTAATCCCTGTTAAATAGCTTATGTTGGAGAAAGCAGCATGCTTCATATTTAGCGTTGTTTAAGGACAGTCATTTTTGAAAGAATGGTTCAGAAACGAATACTTTCAGAAACCTCACATACTTTTGGACAATTTCCTTTTAATAAATGTATCATTTGTTGCACAAAACTCTCTGAAAATAACCACAAAAATGTTAGATTTGTGTTTCATGGCATGCAGAACATAGACTACTTTTATAAATTGCAATTAAATTACGAAGGCTTACAGAAACATTTCTTGAAAAATATGTTTTGACTCGGAAACGGATTTTTCTTATGAGATAGCTCCTGAGCAAAAACAAATACAGCGAAAACCCAATTTTACGTTTCTCAAGGGACTGGGCTGAAAAACGCAAAATACGGGAAAAGGTAAAACACGGGGTAAACAGAGAAAGCAAAAAGAAAAAAAAACTAAAGGCAGTAAAGATGACTCTTTCGATAAATAAAATACTGTCTGAACAAGGATTGTATGGAAATGCAAACATCCGGTTTACAGGCGGAAGTGGACGCAACTATTAGTTTTCAGGGATATTCAGCTTTTGAAGATGTATTGTTAGCCTCTAAATTAAGCAGAGTCTCATTCAAATGAACGGAATAAACATGTGGTTGAACTATCTAGATTTCATGAAAAGAGCGTTATAATAACTACCATTTTAAGATCATTTTGACTTTCAGTTGCAAAAACAGTGGTTTAGGTTGAAAATAGTTCGTAATAGTAGCTTACATTTAAATCATTGAATTAAAAGTGAACACATCACCCTCCAGAATTGAAATACTTTGCGGCTTTTTTTCCTTGTCTTAATGAGAAAGAAAATCGTCTTTCACAATGTGTAAGTTCTTCGATGCAATATGGAAAGCGATGGACTGCGCTTTCGATTCTTGTTCTTCAACCCTGGCGTCACACATTGAAGAGTAAACGATCACGTGACCTTTGCTGATTTTCGATGGTGAGTGAGTGACGAAGGCTTTTTTGCATATAATGTCATTTGTGAACAAAACAAAAGGTTTTAAAGAGTCCAAAAATGCGTCCTTTAAAAATAAGAAGAAAGAAAAAAACAGTTTCAGAAGACAGAAGTTTCAGAATGCATTTCTCTTTTTTTAGATTAAGTTTCAACAACGTGGATTAACTTGAAAAACATCAAAAAGAAAACTATTGTTTATTTTAGAAAAAAAAAAATTTCTTTTTTACTTCCAAAAAAAAAACTTAACCCATATTGTACCATATTAAAAAATAATTAATATTTTTCCGAAAAATTGCTATTACAGACTAATAAGAGCTCAAGAAGAAATATAAAATTTTAAAACTTACCAAAATTTTATTAGTTTCAGTTTAACAAGCTGTCCTATATATAGGACGATGGTACAATCCGCTACCGTGTAAGGTTTTCCAGTCAAGCATCCTGGTATGCGTGAAACGGAAGAAAACATTCCATGCAAAGTCCCAAATTACATTTTTTGCAAATAGTCACGGGTTTTTTAGTGCAATTTTTCAGCTGACATCTACGCTGTTTTCCATTCGGGTTTTTAACTAAAATATGATCACTCTGCAACTTCAAAAAAGCTGCGCTTTTTTGCTGAACACCCAGACGTCTTCCTGCAACATTTCGTGGTACACATAAACCAAGGTAAGCAATAGTGACATTTCTACGAAATTCAAGAAGTTCCAAAGATTGTTCTGTAGAAAAGAGTTTCGATATTTTCCAAGCAGCAACCAGTGCAGTTTCAAAGGCATTTATAACTAAAGGCCAATACCACTTTTTACCTTGTATGGAAGAGTAATATGTTTCCATATGATTGTCGAACAAGTCAACACCATTTTTATACTTGTTATATGAAACAACACAAGATGGGATGTCTACTTTTTGTTTTCCACCCTTCATTCTTCTTTCAACTTTTTTAAAACACCTCGTGTCTTCAAAATTTGTGATGAGTGATACTACTCTATTATCGTTCCATCGAACAGCTGCAATCTCATTATTCACGTCAAATTTCCTGTCGGATGTTCCGCGATCCATATTTTCCAGGATTTTAGAGGACTTTAAAGGACATTTTCCCATTCTGTTTTCCCTTACTGTTCCTGTAGCAAAGAATTGCTTGCTTCTCAAATGAGAGAAAAGATTATAAGATGAAAAAAAATTATCCATATAAATTTTATGCTTTGCTGGAGTTTCAATAATGGATAGCAACTCATCAACAACTGTTTCTGATAACAACTTCTGTCCCTTTTTCATCATTTTAGTTTCTTTACAACTAGTGGAACCATGTTCAGAAATGGGGTTCTCTTTTCGTGCCCCTTGATATGGTATAATATGAAAAGGATAACCATCAAAAGATGAAAGTATCCAGAGCTTGTAACCAAATTTCACAGGTTTCCCTTTCATATACATTTTGCATCCATGTCTTCCAAAATAACGAACCATCCTTTCATCAATACTTAAATGCTCCGAAAATACACCAAATTGTTGCAAAGCTTCATTCAAAAAATCATAGAGAGGACGAACTTTATAATATCGATCTAAATCAATAGTTGCATTGTCGTTGAAATGTAAATATCGCTTGATATCAGAAAAACGCTTTCTTGACATTGCTTGACTAACCAGAGTTGTTCCTGTATCAGGAGCATTTTCCCAGTACATTTTTTCTCTTGGTAGAATGTGATAACCACTGTAGAAAAGTATGCCTAAAAATTGTTTGAATTCGTCCGTTTTCAAACAAAAATCATGGTTATTTTTTTGTCCAGCATATTTGTTGCTTTCTTCTACTGCTTTCGAAATCATATTTTTAGCCAAAACCTCGAAAAGCTCCACGGGTGATTTTTCTGAAATTATGTCCAATATCTTCTGATGATTTTCATTAGAAAACTTTTCAGGATGTGATGAAAACTTTGGTACACGATTAGTCCATTTTGGTTTTGATATATTTATTTCTTCATTGCTATTTATTCCTTTTAAAATTTCAATTGTTCCAGCAGTTTCCTCTTGAAGTTTCTCATCAAAAATAGCGTGACCATGTGCAGTAATAGAGGTTTCATCAATTTCTTCATCATCAGTGACTGTGTCTGGATCAGGTGGCACTATTATCATTTCAGGATCACTCTCATCTGCTTCATCATCTAATGACATTAAATATTCCACAGCTTCTTCCGTTGTTAAGAATTTCCTACTTGATCTACTAAAAGTACTCATCTCTACTTGTTTTTGACATCAGCTCTCACACTTCGAACAACAATAACTGAGCGAATATTTTAACCCAGTGCAGAAGATAGCGTCACCACGTGATAAAATGCTCATGGTAAATTAACCAACAAAAGCATTCCCCCACAAACACCAGAGAAACCAGTTCCTGCTCACTTTGTTACAACAAAACTGGATAGTATTGACTTCTGGGCCCATCTATTCTGTGGGAGTTCAGATCTGTTCATTGGGAGCGCACAGTAGGGGATTTTACTATCGTCCTATTTACAGGACGGCTGAAAAAACTTCCATAAAACCTATTTAAATGTAGTTTTTTCTCTGCAAATTTTCTTTAGCGTTAACGGATACGACTAAAAGTAATATATTGTGGACAGAATTTTGGCATATTTTTTATGAAATGGATTTGATTAAAAATTAAATTTCGCATAATAAAACAGCAAGAAATCGCTAAATTCAAAAAAACAAAATAAAATCCTCAAAGTAGAATTCTCAATTTTTGTACTTAGCACTAATCAAGTGTAACGTTTATAACAGTAACAAACATAAGTTAAAATATGTGAAAATACTTATAGTATCGCAAAAAAACTGAGCTGTCCTATATATAGGACGATAGTGAAATATGGGTTTAAACTACGGGAAATTTCTTAAAAACAAACTTACAATCCGAGCTAAATTAACATTTATTTGTAGAGTACAGAAAAACTGGGACCTGACGGGAAAAACGTATATTTGGGGGACGTAAAATCAGGGTTTCACTCTATTTAAATATTGTTTATGCAAATCTTCAAATTTTCATTTCCTTACATAGAAGCCCCCAGAAGTAGAGTTCATATTGTTCATAAAGCGTCTTTCTAGGGAGTTTTGTGCAACGCCTGATGAGCCATTCCACGGAAAAAGATCATTTTGTCCCGCACGTGGCGCCTCCCCCCCCCCATATATTTCATTAAAAATATACCTTAAAATATTAATGAACAAATTTTTTTTGCTTAACAAATTACTAACTTATAAGTGATTTCTAAAGCGAAAAATTTAGTCATTACCCTTTAAAATAATTACTTTTTAATGACATATATGAACCGTCGCGTGCGGGACAAAGGGTTGACTTTTTCTTGGAATGGCCCTGATACGTTTCTTACCATGCAAATGTCTTTCTTTAAAGTAAAAGACTCTTATTTTAAAAATTTGAGGCAAAAAATTACGATTACTATTATGTATGGAAAAATTGACTTAATTTGCCTCCAAGTGTTTATTTTTAGCACACCTGAATCTAAGCAATGATAGTATTTAAAGTCATTTCCCTAAATAAAAGCGTGTCTCAAATGTAACGAATTTGGCATAAAGACGACAATCTGTGTTTGAAGGGACCAGAGGAATGAACACACGGTTAATACTAAAAGTTACTAACATCAATAGACCAATTTGAACTGTTCTCAGCTTGAAAAAATGCCAAAGTACTGAAAAAGACTGCACAATATATTTTACTTTTTCAAGATGAATGCTCCGTCACATACAATAAAACTGTTTCGCGGCATGTTGAAACACTCTATTAGAAAGTACTACCCATGTGGCTTACTTGCCAGACTTCGCTCTTTCCGATTACCACTTGTTTGCATCGATAGGTTTTGCACTTTAGAGCAACGCTTTGGTTCGTACAAAGATGTGAAAAAATGGCTCTGTGATAAGTTTGCAATAAAAGAGGTAGAGGTTTACTAACATGGAGCACATATTTTGAATGAAGCATGTTTATCGTTCTTCTAAATTTGATATGAAATTGATGTTTGCAAAACATCGATATTTTGCTGTTAATGTATCGATACCATGCATGCATTTAATTTTCATATTGATGTTTTGTCATTGATGACGTTCTCTGATCCCAATATTAGTGAGGAATGGCTTAAATCGCTCCGTAAGCTGTGGAGCAAAAATCATATAAAACTTTGGAAGTGTTACGACATAGGTTGAATAGTTCATTCCCCATGCTTGCACAATTTGTTGTTACAGCTCTGAACATGAACGTTAGTCACATTATGAAAATTTTACCGTGGAGAGGAAAAACTTTTTTTTGGCTCATGCAAAGAATGAGACGCGCGCTCTTTAACTCTGGTAAAAAATTAAAAAGGATTTTTTAAAGAACAATTACGTTCACATGGCTCGATGCGGGATAGGCTTCTACACATACAATGTACTGCCAAACAGAAAATAGCCATTTTTGGACTTACGTCTTTCTGGCTCTGAGGTACAGAACTGTTCAGTCAATTTATTTATCGTCAGATGTTTTTCATTTTATTTTCATCGCTTTTGTCGCAACAAAACACGAGCCGTACCTACGTAAATTGATTCCCGAATGTATGACTCATTTTATCGAAAACAAAATTTAAATGGCTTTAAATTATTTTAAAAACATATTTGTAAATTGACCATGAATCAGAAAATACAATAAGAAGTTTGATTTAAAGTATAATTTTCAGTTTCAAAAGTGAAAAAAGTACACCAAGTCTAAACTGTATGCAACATTACTTTAGCACAAGCCATTTAAGATAATTTCCAATACACATAACGCTGTACCTTAAGCTTTTCAACAAAATATTTCTTACTTTCTTTTTTGACTTTCTACTTCCAAAAACTTTCTAAAAACTACAAAACTGATGCATAATAAACTGATCAAAACTATTTTCTGCCAAATAGCTAAAACATAGTTCATGTTACAGATTTTACTTAAATGCAAACTGCGCAAACAAAAAAAAAAAAAAAGAAGCACTGTTTAAAAACTTCTAAAACGGACCATTAATATTCATTTTCTTAAAGCGTTGCAGCCTGCAACGGTGTACCTTAGAAATTTTCTTCGCTAAAAAGAGTAGGAAAGTTTACGTAACAAAGAATGATGATGCTAACATTTAGCAGCGATGCATCTTTTTCATTGACAGTGCCATTAACCTGACCATTAAAATGTAGCAGCAACTTAGTTACTTTCTCTTGTGACGTTTTCTTGGAGGTTTGAAATGCATAATTATGCTAATATTTTGCGAGATTTATGCTACCTTTTTCATTTCCTTTTACATAGGAAAGGAAGTATTGTACTCGCAAAAAAAATTCACTCAAATATCAGCCTAAATTTCTATTTTGCTCACCTCCAAATGTATGTTGAGTTGATTTTTCGGCCCAACAGCACGTGCATATGCACCTAAGAGCGTATGGACGCCCGAAATATCCATTTTGACGATCCCCGAGATAATTTCCACGAGTTTTCACGTGACGTCTATATTTGCGTATCTATGTATCTCGATAAACCTCAAAAACGGTATGCCGTAGAAAGTTGACATTTTGTCTGTAGACTCTTAGTGGGGTCTAGTTGTGCACCTCCTCTTTTTTTAACTGAAGTCAAATCAATTGTGGACTGTGTATGCAATTCCTCACTGGTTAGAAATTTAAAATATGTAAGGTGTTTATAAATTCTGTAGATAAAGGAAATTAATTGAAAAAATACTACTTCCGATTTAAACTTTCGTCAGATACCTTTACAGACAAAATTTACCAGCTAGGAGTTATGGTTTGGTCATAAAAGTTCTTATATACATGTGTAAACTCTCACATCGGAATTGGCAATATTTGTTATAGCCAAACATTCTCAAGCGTTGACCCTCAAAACCTCCCTCGTGGCCTCTTCCAGTTTTTTCTCTTACAGACGCCATTTTCAGTTTTTGATGTTAGTGCCGTCTACATTCCTTTAGCTGTTATTGCACAGATGGAAGACAAAATTATGAGATAAGAATTAAAATATAAAAAAAAGAATTGTGTACAGATCTTAAAGATTTTTTTTAAAATAAGTTTTCCGTATCAGTGCAAAATTTTATAATCAAATGACCTTGTATTGTGTACCATAAAGTCAATTCGCCCCTGATTGTTTGCAAGTTGATTTGTTACATTGTTTTGCCACAAATTGTTCGGTATATTATTGCAAAGAGCAAAAGCACACCAATTTGCAAACTTTCTCCATCAAAAATAACATTAATAAAAGCAAGACTGAAAATTATTTCCTTCCCCCTTTTTTACTATAAGTAAAAAAAGAGGAAGGTGGTTTTTAAAAAAAAAAATTCACAGACTTTTATTTTTAAGCCTTTTGGGGAGACTTGGACGGTTTCTGGCGGAGACTTACTAATGACTTAATATATCCTGTGGATTAGAGCTTTTTTTTTTTTTTCTATCTTCATGAACAAACTACTAGGTTAAATTTTTCAATGAAATATCGCTTATTAAAATCTTAACTGAGTATCAAGAGCTTAAGAAAAATCGCATATGTGAATGAAGAGTAAACTGATTTATCATCTGTAATCGGCCATGATCGGCCAGTCTGTCGAAATCAGCCAGGTTTCATCGATTAACTGGCGTAAAAATGTTTTAATTAAAATTGCTTAATGTATGCCTAATACAAGGAACTGCTGAATGAGTTCCTAAACAAGAAAGGAATGTAAGTTCATGCAAATAAAAGTAACATGTGATTATATATTAATAACAATAATGGCAAAAATATTGTTTTGAAAAAGGTTAAATTATTCATTTTTTAAATATGTACTTAATACATTTTTTTAAGTAGAAGATAAGATGATCACTTATAAGTAGGTAATGCAATACCAGGCCAAATATCCATACCGATATTCGGTATTTTTAAAACGTGATTTCGGAATACCGGTATTAATACCGGTATTTGAAATTTCTTAAAAGATGCTTCAAAACATTTCGTTTCTTGCCACATTTTACAATTTTGAACAAAAATTGTATAATTTATGAAAACTTATTGTGGACAAATATAAAATGAAGAAACAAATGTCATAATGAAAAATCAATAATGGTAAAAAATAGATTGCATCTATTGAATTATTTCTAAGCCTGGAACTCATTTTAGTGCTCAACTTTCCTACAGTTGAAAATACTCTTTCAGAATTCACGCAGGTCGCTGGCACTGTTAACGGTGCGTGATATACCTCCTCTTCCTCTAATTGTCTAGAAGTCCTTCATCTTCAAGTAATTCGGTCATTTGCGTGTTATTTTCATATAAACCATTGTGTGTGTGTTTCCTTTGTATTGCGAGTATTATTATTATTTTTTAAAAATTTATTGCTAGTTGTAATTTCTTTCCGAGAGACGACACTAAATATACTAAATATTTCAATATTAACATCATTTTCTCTTGAGCAGGTGAGGTTTATGCTTGCTTTTTATTAGCTCTTTGGTTTGAAATCTACAGTAAACTTCACTAAATCTGATCTTTTTAGCTTATCTTATTCTTTTTCGCTTTCTTTTCAAAATTCTTTGTATCAATAATTATGTAAACATCTGAAAATATGTTTCAATTGAGTATGCTTACCTCTAGGTAAATTTTCAAGGCACTATATAATTTCTAATTATTATATTGCCAAGTATAAAGTCAAATAGTAAGACAAGACAACAAACTAATGCAGGTGACAACAAATTACCATTTGTTATGCTAATAAAAAAAGTTTTTTTGTCAAAATTTAGAACAGTTGAGACAAATAATTAAAAAAGAAAGCTTAAAGTATCACTACAATTGATGTTTCCAATAAATTGTTCATAAAACATAAGACAAATGCATTCAAAATTACACTCGAAATCAATTTTCACAATAGGGAAAGTGAATGATCAAGAAAATGTAAAAAATAAAAAAATCGTGCACAAAAGAGCATGAAAATGCGATTCATCTCACCATCTAGTAATGACAATATCATTTTGCAATCTTTTGCTACTTTGGTTTAATGTTATTCTCTTAGTTCGTGCTTTTGAAGTGAAATTTTTACAGCATTAGATTGGGTTCGGACCTGTAGCACGGAAAAAGAAATGTACATTAAAAAATATAAGTAGATATTTAATAAGTTAAATTGAACATTCCTTAACTGAAATTATTTATAATTTTCAGCTAATACCGAAAATACCGATATTTGACCTCATCACTACCGGTATTTCGAAATTGCAATATTGCTCGAAATACTGGTATTTGGTATTCCAGTATTGCAATCACTACTTATAAGTTTATCTGTCAGCCCCCCCCCCCCCCAACGTTTTAGGAAATACTTGGATTTAATTTATCTTTTGTTTTCTGTTATTCAGTTACTTTATTTACTGTTTACGTAAGCAATTACAACATACATGAAATAATTATCTTTTATTATCACCGTTTCTTTTATTCAAGAAAATTTTTTTTAGTCTTAAATAGTGATGTGGATTGGGTAAATACCCAGCGGGTAGGTAAATATTTTTTGGGTATTTACCCGGGTATTTACCCAAAGCCTGGGTAAATACCCAAAAACTGGGTATTTTACAAAAAAATGCAAAAAGTGAATGGATTTTTTTTTTAAATCTTTATATAAAATAATTGGTAAAACTAATACATGCATATGAATTACACAGTTCATAATATTTTTTATTGAAAGACTTGATGAAAAATATGAAAAAAACATATCGTGAACCAAAGAATCTTTCTTTTCAATGTCATAATTAGAGAAGTATAAGCAATTCAATGATGAACTTTAGGATTTTAAAATCACAATCTAGGTTAGTCATATCCAAAATGAAAAAAAAAGAAAAGAAGCATGAAGGATGTTTGGAAGAATAAACTGAAAAGTTATTAAGACTATGATGTTATTTATTTATTTATTTTATTGCTGTTTAAGTGATAACGTGACAAATATAGAAACAGTTTTCACATTAATATGCAAAAATAAATAAATAAATAAAAATATTGTTTTCTGTTGCCTCGCTCATTTGCATTTGCTCCCCAGTACTTCATGATGAAAATTTATTTCAAACTATTTTTATTGACATTTCGTTATATTTTGATGTCACGCAGGGACATATTACTAGGTTGTAAAAGACTAGGACCTTAAAAAATTGATGTTTGCTTTTTTTTATAACCAGTTAAACTTTTTACTTTTTATACAATGGCTTTTTATATCTGAAATTTGGCTATCAACATTGAATAGGCATATCCAACACATTTAATGTGATTATCATATCAGATTGCTAAGATGTTTCACACAATAATTCTTTAAATATGCGATAAAAATATAATTTTTGGGCAAAAACTTATTGTTTTGTATATGGTAGGTTATACATAGTGGAATACATACTGAAAAGTCTTTTAGTTGAATATAAATTTTTGAAATAAATACCCAGGTAAATACCCATTTTGGGTATTTACCCGGGTATATACCCTGGGTATTTACCCCTAAAAATAAATACCCGGGTATTTTACATCACTAGTCTTAAATATGTTTCGATTTTTTGCTTTGAGTTTCATGAACGCTCGAAGCAATGTTAATTTTTAAACATAATTTTTCTTTTTGTATTGATTTGCACATCTGTCATAGATACGTCGTACACTCTTATGTGCCAATCTTTTTTCTCCACACCGTATATGTTTTTATCGTTCTTTAAGATTACCTTAGAGTTTTCATAAAAATAAAAGCAAAAATAGTTTAAAAAGTGATACTAAACGATACAACGGTATACTAACTAAATATCTAAATTTTCATCTCCAGTTAACAGCAAAATACAATTTTATAGACAATAATAATAAAAAGAGTTTGCAAAATTTGCGGAAAATTTTGGAGCATTATTTTAAGAAGAAATTATGAAAAATAAATCGAAAAAGTCGAAATTTTGAAGAAAAAGACTAAATGGAGAAAAATAGAATAGGGCAGTTCTCAAAAGGTGGGAGCAAACACAGACCTCAACTTTGAAGCTTCAACACCAAATAACTTTCATTTTAATTAACTCAAAAATTTTTGAGTTAAATTATAGTACTGTATAGAGAGAAAAATTGACATAAATTATGGAAAAAATGCTCTTTAAATGCCCTTAAAAAAATATTTTCTTTGCTAAAAGGCGCAATTTTGGACATACCAAAACGTTAACTGAACAAATGTACCATTAAAGAAAAATTTTTTAAAATTATTTCCATACGTTTCAAAAAAAATTTAAAGGTATGAATCTTACACTGAATAATTTTTTGTTAATATTTTACACGAATAACAAAAGTAAAGACAGATTATTCACTTTGTAAACGATTTTAGAAAATAGTAAGTTTGAAATTTGATGCATGTCCAAAATTTACGATCTTTACAATGCTATTTTTTGAGAACTAAGTATATGATGTTTTCATTTTAAAGGTGTTTATCGAGCCTCAGAATCAATTTTTAATTGTTTAAAAGTGTTTTCATAAGCTTTTATGTAGTATCTTAGAAGAAAAATAATTTTTTTTAAACGTACATGTGAGATGTCCAAATGGCGTTACGATCTTGACGCCGATAAATTCTATCCATTTATTCAAAATTTTTGATGATCTACCGTCTTCTAACGTCAATAAAAAAGGTTATTATAATGTTATCTTCTTTAATCCATTGGTATTTTGCATAATTAATATGTTACACATTGAACAAAACATAAATTACAGTAGAAACATGGCTGCTTATGATCGAACCGAAAGCCATTTTGCGCTAAAATCGCCAAGCAAACCTCCGTTGGCGACAGCACAGTATACGATAAGCTAAAGGTTACCAGAGGGGAATTCCAATTTGACAAATGTAGTTTATCGTCAGCTGTACTAGTTTTGGCGACTTTATCACCTGCGCTAGCATTTTTTTCTTTTTTTTCCCCGCTTTTATTATTTTAGAATTCTTTTTCTCTTCTTTCTTTTGGAAACATAATTTAACGATCTCCAAATAGAAATATGAATTTCTTTCTTCAATAATTTCTTTAGGCATCATTTTAATCCTTATGACATTAGAAAAAATATTCATTATTAAAACTGATGTCACTTTTTACAATTGTATTATTTTTAATTTGAAGCTTTTTTTTAACTTTGCATCAATTTCTTCAAAATAATTCCAAAACTTTATTATATGTAAGGAGCAGCATGTATAGCCATTCAAGTATTTCATTAATTATCCTCTTTATTATTAAATTGCAAAATTTAAAAAGTAGTAAATAAAATTTTCATTGGAAAAGTTAAAAATCAGATTAACAATTGTCAAAAATGGTGAAACTTACGTTATGATGATGTCCAAAATCCGTTACCTACAGGACAACAATGTCCAAAATCTGTTACCTACAGACTGCTGATTTAATTTGCTAATTAACAATTTTTACAAATACCTGCTGTCTTTTCATGTTCATATATTGTGTTCTAGGTATGCATACTATAGAATAAAATAAAAATTGATGTCAAATTCGAAAATTTTTGAAATTGCTCAAAGTTAACTTTTTTGTTCCCACCTTTTGAGAACTGCCCAATAAACGATCGCTAAAACTAATAGACATTGACCGAGTAACTGACCAATTAGCTTATCAATGCATTCTTAACTTGAGTACAATTTAAAACACAGATAAAATTTCTAAAATTTCGACCGCAAAAAAAAATGTTTTTTTTTTTTTTTTTGATGTTTTTAAACAGAATTACATTAGTACTACTTTTAATATTTAAAGTAAAATTTTCATGGGCTTTTAAGAAAAGTGTGAATAAGCTTTTTTTTCCCCCTTTTTCTTTTATAAATGTTTCAGCTAAAGCATATTCATGAATGAAAAGCATCAGCTACTTGTATTAAAGAATCTTAATTTTAAGAAGAAATGTTGAAAATTTTCAACTTTTACCCAGTATTTCACACTAAATATTTTAATCCGAAACTTTAAATTATACATCTTCTTCAAGTTAAAGTACTTAAATATTCCTCGATTCTCGCAAATGGAAACCCTTAACTGTCGCAAAAGCTGTGACATTTTCATCCCATTTAAGGAAACCGTAAAGGTATTTAAATAAACTTCAATTTAAAAGCTTTTAAACCGAGCACTTTATATTTAAAAGTGAAATTCTCTAATTATTTCTTTTCCTCTTTCGCCTATTTTATCACAGGTAAGAGCTTTAAAGGATTACAAAATCCAGTCCATAAGTAAAGCTTAAATTGTCCGTTAAGAAAAAAGATTGCAGTATGAAAAATTATGCAATAAATCACAAAACAATTTCATTACGTAAACTGTATAGTAAATCTAAAGAGAACAATTACTGAAAAATGAATAAATAGCAGAACAATACGCAAATGCATGTTGGAAAGTAAGATTTAAATGTATCAGGTGGGGGTTCGTGGGTGTCTTTACTTTGAGAATTTCTGGCTTAGATTGGGCCCAGAAGATGAAGATGACAGTTGCTAACAAACCAAAATAATGCAGCTGAAGCGCAAAGAAACATTTCTCAGCTATCAGAAGCATGGAAACAGTAACTTTAAAAAGCAAAATTTTGCTGTTTCAAATTAGGACTCGTTTTTAAAATGAATTGTGGTACCATCGACCGGGGGAGGGTGCCCATTTTATAACTCCAATTGTTATTGTTGTTTTCTTTTAACCAAAGGTCCTGTTAATATTACAATGTTTTAATGATGTGATCGTATGTTGTGGAACAAAATAAACATAATACATTTCCACCCTAAATTTATCACCCTCCCCCTTTCTGCCCCAGAGAAAATCAAACTGGGAAAAATCATTTTGGTATAGAGGGGGTATTGCTTTCAGACAATAAAAGAGCCTCTGTCAAGCCAAATTCTCACAAAATTTATTTTCACAAATGGTTAGTTTTCCCAAAAACAATAATCACAGTGGGAAAAAAAACAGATTATGAAAAATATATATATAAAAACTTCATCACTGAATATGAAAATTCTCTTTTTGTGAAGATTTATTCATTATTTTGTAAACTATATCTCTTTCATTAATGTAAAATAGATCAGAATAATGAAAAATAAAATGTAGTTCCTTTGTCTTGTAATCTTTCGAAGCTTACACCAGGTACTGAGCGAAAACCGTCGATATTGCCTATTGATACTATAAAGTGCTGGGAAGTTTTCTTCCCGATAAGCAATTTCATAATTTTCTATTATATACTTTAGTTCTAAAGTAATAAAAAAATGATAACTAAATTATCACATTAGCTGTAAAATAAAACTTTAGCCTTCCTATTCTAAATTCGGCTAATGAATTTGAATTCCATCATAATTAACGTAACTTCGAGCCTCGAGTTTTCCTTTATTATGTTCAGGGAATTGCAATGTCCAACAATTACGCCAAGAAATCGATGTACTGCATTATAAATAGAAATGAAAAAGATTTTGGGCAATTTCACCCCAAAGCATTAGGCATTCCCAGCGCCTTATTGTCTAGTGAATTTTTTAAAACATTTGTTAGTTTGTTTTTTAAACCAATCAGTATTTATAAATTGGTAGGAATGTACATAGTCTAAATATTCAAAGCTTACCTTTAAAGCTTGACCACGAACAGCAAGAAGTTCCACAGCAACATAAACATTATTTGCCGGAGCTTTTCACATGAAGTCAACTCTAGACTAGAAGGTTGAATCCACACAAACAAAACTAACCTCATAACAAACATAAGCGATGAACCTTCTATTCAATACACTTGCGATACAAGACGCTACTTTAGCGGTAAGTTTTCAAGCTTCGGAGATGATATAAACATGTGAAAAGTGGTTAAGTTGAAACCGGGATGGCTAAGTCACCCTCACAACAACAGAAACGATCAGTTTGCTAAGACAACGTCTTGATTGGGCGTTCGAACTCCAGAATTGCTGCAGTTGATTGGTTAGCCAGATCATGTGATATCGCGTCGTGCAACTTTTTCTACTGATTTTTAAAAAACATGCTAACAAATCCCTAAAAAATCTACTTCAAAACATATATCCACCGCGTTATTACCGCTACATGCGTGAATGACTGTGATTTTCATTTGGTTGACATCAGGTTCATTTTAATCTCAATTTTTGCTCTAAATAAAGAAAAATTATCCAATTACAAAATTATTAACTATGTCTCATTTTTAAATTAAATGTGAAGTACTTTATGGTCTTATATATAAGTATACAAATAAAAGCAAAAGAGTTCACTTCAGAGAACTTGAATTAACCCCAAAAAACAAAAAGTAATAAAGTGATGAACTACAAGTTTATTACCCCCCCCCCCCCCGGAACACTGGGCCCTAAAACAGTTAAGGAAAGCTAATGAACTGTCTGGTTTATAGATAAGCCAACAGTTCAAAATGTTCTTCTGTTATTTAGCATACCCTTTCAATTAGTTTTTAACTCAAGAGTATCACCACTTTATAAAACATTTTTAAAAAACCAAAAAAATTAAATGAAACTGTAAATTTTCAAAACATTTATGAATTTTTCATTCATTAAAAAGAATAACAATTTGAAAAATTAAGGAATTATTTTGATCATACAAGTAAAGTATTTGCATTTTTTAAATAAAAATTTAATTTTTGATGATTGCTAAATGTAATACGGCAAAAACTTTGTTAGTTTTGTCTGATATCTAGTTTGAATAAAAAATAGCAAAATACAGTCAGAGATGTATGCAATTTATGTAAAACTATTACTTTTAGTAACATAGTAATCATCTACAAAGCGTACAAATTCAAAAAGAGAAAAAGATCATTTCAAGATATTTTTTAACAATGATTTAAAATATGACTGCAATAATTTATTGCTCAAACTTTAATCTGTGTGAATCTTTCTTTTTTTTTTTTTTTTTTTGACATGTCATGGGGAATGTCTTAAACTACAGAAAAGAGCGTGAGATACTTACCAGAAGCTTGAAACAAGAATAAAATATTTTAAATACATATTAGCAACTTACATTCTATACATTCAAGATTTCTTCGGTTAATTGAAGTCAAGACGACAATGATAATGTGGACCATTGGAATTTTAAGGTGTCGTTTACATTATACTGTAGATAAGGTAACGCATATGTACTCACTTCCAAAAGTTAAGCACGTAAATGTAAATCCGTAACAATATTTAAAAAAAAAGGGTCATTGCTTATGTTTGTTATGAGGTTAGTTTTGTTTGTGTGGATTCAACCTTCTAGTGTAGAGTTGACTTCATGTGAAAAGTTCCGGCAATAATGTTTATGTTGCTGTGGAGTTCTTGCTGTTCCTCGACAGGCTGTAAAGGTAAGCTTTGAATATTTAGACTATGTACAGTACATTCTACCAAGTTGTAAATACTGATCTGTTTAAAAAACAAATAAACACATGTTTGTGTGTTTTTTAACTTCATTAGGCAATCAGGCGCTGGGAATGCTCATTGCGTTGGGATGAAATTGCCCATAATCTTTTTCATCTCTATTTCCAATGTAGTACATCTATTTCTAGGTGTAATTTTTGGACATTGCAATCCCCAGAACATATAAAGGGTAACTGGAAGCTCGAAGTTGCGTCAACTATGACGAAATTCAAATTTATTTGCCGAATTTAGCAGGGGAAGGCTAAAGTTTTATTTTACAGTTAGGCTGAACTCGAAAATAATCCACTGGTTACACCGTGTGGTTAGTCCGGTTTGGTTATTACGTATCTGGAATTTTTCTAGAGAGCCTGGTAGAACATCTGTGTTTTCGAACTGCGGTTTATGTCTCATTTGTGTTAATGTCTTTTTATAAATAAACTTTCTACCGTTTAGTATAGTTTTATCCTGTCTTCAAACAATGTTTGGTGACTTTTGTGAAGAGGGTCCGTATTTGCACCCCATTTTTTCTCGTGTTTTTTTAAAAGTTTTTTGTAAATCATCGTTTTTGAAATGATATCATTGGTATTAACCATTGTTTTGATTTTTCGCATTTAGGATACGTGTTACAGATTTAATTGACGACAAAAAATCTAGAATTCTTCGAATTGAAAGTAATTTTAAACCGAAAACAAAAAAGAGTGCCCATATTTATGCCTTTTCCTTTATATATTGAAAAAAAAAACTATTTAATGAAAATACAAGAGTGTGTCAATTATTTTTAAATACCAAAGATAACTATCATAACTTTGACTGTAAAACATTAGATATCAGCTTTAAATAACATCCATGTTTACAACGCAGCACCAATATTTCCTGAATACTTGTTAATAAATAGAATTAGTCGAGTTCTTAAAGAGTTACTTTTAACTCAAACTTTGATAGCCACCAAGAAAATTAAAGGATAATTCCAATACATACTCGAAACAGGAAGAAAAGATTACAAACACTTCGCTTCAAATTAAGAAGTATGAAATAGTAAAGAAGTCAAGGAAAACTCGTGTGGTCTTTAGGAATGAGAGCAATGCGTTAATTATGAAAATCTAATTATCGCAAAATAGGGTTGGGAAGTTGTTCCAAAGAAAATAACGAGGACGGAGAAATGTAAATTTGCTAAACCTAATTAAATTTTGCTGTCGATAGGCTAAAAAATGATGGCGGAAACCTGGCGGTGATAAAACGTCGAAAATCCCCCGCGATTGCTTCGTTATGAGAATAAGTCCTTATTTTTATGAGGATTAGTCCGTATTTCGAGTCGCCATTTTGTGGTGATCTTTAATTTGAGCAATATGGAAGATGTGTGGAGAGTTATGAAAATGTGTCTCGCTTTTAAAGAAAAGGAATTTAATCATGGGTATTATTCAGTATGATAATTTCTATTTGTGATCAGGTCCAAAACATAGTTACGACGAAACGTAAGGACAAATATGGATTTACTTTGAAAAACTTTGTATGCTTAAAGAAAATGTCATGATTTACAAAATTTAAACTCGTGCACACATCATTTTAAAAAGAATTGAATATAAGTATAATCAAGTAATATAAGTATCTTGGAGCATAACAGGTTGGGCAAATACTTGAAAATATGCTATAAAAGACGGACATATGTGAATGAAATGCTTAACATTTCAAGAAAAATTACCGAACATAAAACTGAAATAAAAATAAATGTAAGAAAAGTACGATTGAGGTAGTGAAAATCAAAGGGGTGTAAGTGGACATTTTTAAGTTTTGAGTAAAACACGTTTAAAGTAAGGTCCTAGGTAGGCTTTCATTGAAAAAGTATTCTTAGTCATACTGTATAACAACACCTACCCAGGCTACTTACTAGTATTATTTCTTTCCTTAGGACAGAGAAGAGGCTCACCTATCACTTGTACTGATTATCTCGAAATTTTTAATTTTGTCACTTATATGCATCCAAAAACTGAATGTAATTCTCATGTGGATTAACAGAAAGAAAAAGTTCATACAGAACATCGAAATCACTCTTGAATCAAAAGATATATAAACCAAATAGTGGAAAACATAGCTAACTACGATTTGTTTGTAGAGACAAATTTACTTAGAACAAAGTATAGATGTAAAATCTCATTTGTGGCTTAGGGTTAAGAGAAATATATGCAATCATTTACGAATATTTTAACAGTTAAATAAATGTGAAATAAATATTTGAATCAATCCAACTTTTAAAAGTCTGATGGAAAGAAACATGCAAGCAGGAATCGCATCTTTTCTTCTTTGGTGAAAAATAAAAAGATGCACAACCAAAAAAATCGAAACAATGCTAAATTTTTCCTCATATGCTTAAAACCACGTGTCTGCAGGTGATATTTCAGGAGTTTTCTCCTTATTTTTCATTTTTTTTTCTTAATTCTACATAAGAGTAAAGATAGCAACGAGGATTAGCAGCAACGTTTTGGGACGCATTCATGTGTTTACCTTTGAAAAGGATTATCCGGTTGAAAAATTGTTTCCATTTTCTCGAACGTCAACTTTGAGAAAAGAGTAAATGTTTATACCGAAAATACCGCACGCGTTTCCATTTATATTTTGTCGTAAAATTAAATAGTTTTACAGCATGTATTTCAGGCCCTTCTAATTGTACATATAGTTATTATTTTCTGCAATAAAAACTAAATGTAACGTTGATGATAATTTCGAACCTTTAAATACTGAAATTATGCAGCTAGTTGAAAAAAGAACTTTAACATCTTCTAAAAGTCAAAACGTAACAGAAAGGCTAAACATAAAAGTCAAAAATAGCATATATATGGTGGAGTCTAATTTTTCACAGCTTTCCCGTTTTTAAGATGTACGCGACTAAAATATAGCATGTAATGGTATTTTTCAATGGCGTGAGTCTCAGTGTATCAGATACACTGTTAAAACTACAGGATGCATTCGGCACCTTTCAGGGGAGAAACGCTTGTTCACCAGCGGCACCCAATACGGAGCCGAAATCGCAGCTCTAAATAGGATGTAAAACAGGCACCTTTTAAAAAATAGACAGCCGGAGTGAAAAAAAAAGGAACCTTCGGAGAGAGAAATGGCACCCTTACTATAGATCCTGATCCCCCTCTCCCGTATTGTGCGTTTTTGAATACAGTTGTGTATTTTTTTTTTTTTTAAGTTTTGTTTTGATTTATAATATTCTACGTTTTGGCCATTTTTCACATTGAACTCGGTACTGGAAATGATTAAAACATGTAATTACAGCATTTGATCATATTTCAGAGTTTTCAACATAGTTAAGAAGTGCTCATTGCTCCAACTTAGTGTTTCTCAACTTCTTTTGACCCACGGGCGCGGTAAAAGCAAATGAAAAACTTTGCGGACCAGTGAAATCTTTATCGTTTTCTTAAAAATTCATAAAATAAATAATATTAATAATAACTCTGGGGCCGTTAAAAACATGTGAAAAATTCAGAGTTCTGATGAGTTTTTTTTTTTTTTTTTTTTTTTTTACAAAAAGTAATGTTAAGAATCAATAAAACAATAAATATCTACCCCTTTACTTGGTATCAAAGATCTGTCACAAATCGTTATAATTTAAAGACGAGTTATTATTTAAATAATGTGAGAAATTATACATTTACTAAAACATGACGCATTCAGAAAATCAAGGAAAGCTGTACTTATGAATTACTTACATGAAGAGCCAAAAATATTCAGGAATATTACAGTTACGGAAAAACAAAATCGTTTCATAAACGTTAATCAAGAGTAACAAAATAAAATGCACAAGAAGTTTTTCGACAGTTAAAAAACCAAAAGAAATTTCTAACGCTATCGGGACATTAACCGCTAAGAGGAAATGATTCTAACACTTGAATGAAAAAGCAAAAAAAAGAGCTAGACGGAGAGAGATTTTTTTATCGCTAGCTTTCTGTTATAATCTACGAAGCACAAGAACCATTTTTATTAAGATTCTCACTTGTTGATTATTGATAATCTTATAGCGGGTGTTTTTTTTTTTTTTTTTTGTGATTAATAAAAGCTGCTTATCGAGTACTCAAGAAAATAATGACAGATATTTTTAGCAGCATTTTGAATGATGGAAATTTCACGATAGTAACGGTAAACTGAAATTAAAAGACAGTAACGGTAACTGAAAAGCAATAAATGCACTTTTAAACACTTAACTATGTTTGAAAGCCCTAAAAGCTACAAAGTGATCAAAAGCTGTACTTACTTGTAATTTTGGATAATTAATCCTAGAAAAGTTGTGTCTTAATCCAATAGTGTATTTCATTCAATGTGAAAGACACACAAATGCAATCATCATTTTTCCGCCATATTGAGGTGGTTGAATGTATGTCTAAGGCAAAAGCGCATGCGCAATGAGTCTTTTTGCGATTGCATGATGTTTTGACTCCTCTGCTCTATTTTCTGGCCTGCATTGCACCTTCAGGCACTATGCTTTCACCTTAGAGGGAATATTTTCACTCGTCTGGAACCCCTGGTTATAACAATGTAGAATCCGGAAAATTTTCATACAATTTTTAAATTGCAGATTGAAAAGAATAGTGACACAACTCAAAGAAGCAATTTTTTCAGGAGACCATTTTTTAAACTATTACGATTTATACTTTATTGTTGTTCCATTCATAACAATTCCTAGTTATTGTAATGCCCCTTAAAAAATGTTAATACTATTCTATGTGTATTTCGTGCAGTTTCTGTGCTAGCCTTTTAGAGTACCTAGAAATTTTAATCATATGTAGGTCCAATTAGGTTTTAATCAAAGTTGCCATCAACCAACAACTTTTCTATCCACAACTTGTGCCTTTATTCCGTAAAAAGATCATTTTTTTAAAAAGTATTATCAATTAAAAATATCATTTTCGGTATTTTTTGAGTTGTCTCTATTATTTTTAAGCGACGAAATGTTAAAACCAGCGCTGCGGAGTAGAAAGAAAAATGGCCGACTCCGACTCCTGGAATTTGAAACGTCCGACTCCAACTCCGACTTTTTTTTATTCATTATTTTTTCATTTTCTCAAATCCCTTCCCCCATCACTTCATGGGAATTAGGAAAAAACCCCAAGACAGAGATTGAAATATTAATTCCTTTTTTTTTAATGAAATTTTCGCGTTGTATTTTATTGTAAACCTAAGATGCATACAGCGTTAGAAATTCAATTTTAAAATTAACTTATCCAATAGTTGCGATTTCCAAAGTGAGATTACTTAAAAATCTCATTTTCAAAAAAAAAAAATTTGAAAAGGATTAAGTTGCTCCCCTTTAATGTTTAACAAATAGAAGTTGATCAAATCTTGTGCTTTCAATTTTTAAAAGCTGTAACTTGAGAGAAAAAAAACTTTTTTTGCTAAGTCAAAAAACTTTTCTTGAGAAGGGCCCCCCCCCCTTCACGGGGACACCCAGTTGGTAGGTAGCACCTCAACTTAATTTCAGAGTTTATGAAAATGGAAATACTTTAATGGGCAATTCCACGGTGTCGGACGTAAAAATTGCACGAAATTTACTTAAAAATACTAACACATTTACTAGTTAACAATTTTGAAACATATCAAAATATTTTTTAAACACTTACCAATGGATGTAGAATTGTTAAGCACAAAAAAAAATTCTGTTGAAGAATTTTACAAAAAGAAAAAAAAATATTTATTCCTGGTGTCGGACGTATGAGCTGAATCTGAAAAATGAAACTAGCAAAACTAAAATCTTAAGATTCAGGTCAATGGATTAATTTTGCAACAATGTAACTACTTTTATGTCAAAAAGCGAACAGAATGTGCTGTCTCTTGAAACCGGATTTCACTATATACTTAAATTTTATATGCATTCTCGCAAACAAGGTTCATCTCATTATGAGGCGTGGCCCTCAAGTAAAAAAAGGTTGGTGCATTGCTTTACATTGAAATATTTTCTTTTAGCACATCTTTTTCCAACTCAAAAAAGGATAAAACTTTTACTCATTTTTTGGAAAGTATGATAATGATTAGAAAAACAACAATTTTTGCAATTGCAATAGAAAAAAAAAGAATGCTTAGGGATTGAGCAAGTCCTATATTGGCAATTTTTTCTAAACACCAGTAGAGAGAATTCGTGTTTTTAAACTCTATTTTTAAGCAGAGATAAAGACCATTATAACTCAGCAAGCATTTAAAGTGTAAATATTTCCACGCTTCAAATACATGGCTCATGCTTTAATTAATATTTAAATATAGCCTTACTATTCTCAAAGTCAAGTTAGCACAAGTCTGTAAGTTTTTTTGTTTTTTTTCATCTTTTAAGAAACTTTTATAAATAATAAATAAACCAAACAAAGTCCGCCCTGAGAAAATGAATAAGCAAACTGATTACAAAAAATGAAAGGAAGAATTCAGTTCTGATTTTGTATTGTGTTCAGACTCTTAAAGAAAATATCAATTTCTAGATTTGAAATCAATTTTCTAAGCCGAAAACAGAAAAAAAAAAAATCCATTTCATTTTATACGGTACTTTATCGATGGCAGAACCTTATCTACAGAAATACTGAAAAACATTGTTCTTTTTTATATTGTTCTTCATGAGAGAGACCGAAAGACTTTCTTGAAAAAAAAAACATATTTTCAATAAAAATGAAACAGAAATTCTTTTCAATATCTTAACAATACACCAAATATTCTGTTCTAAGTCAGCGTAAAAAGAATATTCTCAAACTGCTGCTGTTGTAAATTTCTTCGACATTTTTCTCTGAACCATTAATTAAAAGTTTTTTTTCTTTTAAAAATCTGTTTAACTCTGCCATTATTGAGTTACGAGCAAAAACATGGAAAAGTTTATGAATAAAAGATTGCATGATTTATTATCTCATTTTATGCGTCCCGGTTTCAATGACAGCTTTAATATTCATCGGGTATTTAATTGAGATTAAAGACATTACAAATATCTGACACTACATGAAATAATAATTTCTTAATGCACTTAATTATTGATATCTGTTTAAAATAAACCCACGTTAAATAATCATTCTCGGTAATATCAAAATGGTAGCGAAACAGATTTATTCATTAATGAATGAATTCATAGCAGTGAATTAGGTTTGTGATTTAAAACATTTAAGAAATTGAAGATTAAACTTTGAAGAAATCATCTTTGTAATTGGAGTTGATTTCTGACGAAGAATTGCGCCGCAAATATATATATATATATATATATATATATATATATATATATATATATATATATATATATATATATATATATATATATATATATATATATATATATATATATATATATATATATATATATATATATATATATATATATGCAGCGCAATTCTTCGTCAAAAATCAAGTTCTTTCATTTCAAATTCAAGTCGATATTGTGCATAACGTAGAACGGAACAAGTTCTATAGAACTGAATTGATGATATACATCAGTGGTGCCCAATTTTTTTTAATTTTACATTAGGTCACACCTCATGTTAAGAGGGATATCGCGGGCCAGAACAAATATAAAATTTTATTATTTCTCTAAATACGTAGAATGGAAAAGCAAGAAAAATTAAAGATAATTATAAATAAAAATTTGCTTCCAGTATTACTGCATGCCTATTTTATTATTATGAACTTTGGATCTGTTTTTTAGAGATCAATATATGACTACTTGGCTCCTAATTTTGCAACTATCATTCATGTAACCCAATGAAGATGATCAGTAGGTTTGAAATGTTTCAGAATATATTTTGCGTTTCATAACATTGAACACAACAACGGGTCACATAGATCAGCTTCACGGGCCCCATGTGGGCCGCAGGCCGTAGGATGGGCACCATTAATATGCATGATATTTCAGTTGTAGACCAGCTATCTTTATTCATCCGTTCCGTGGTGAAATAAATTTAAGGCTATTAAAATGGCTAATAGCCAAGAAGATAACAATATAAACACTTGGGATAAGGAGAAAAACTTTTGAGAGGAATCAAAAATTTGCTCTCTGCTGCCTCGAAAATTGTTGACTACTGATTTAGAATTGGGACAACAAATATGAGAGGACAATATCCTGGATTGCTGGCCAAGTTGGAAAAAAACATCGGTAACATTCACTATGTTCTCAGCTGGTTGTGAGAGATTCAACTAAATACTGTACGTTGGCAAGAGATTTCATTGGTCAATTGTAAATTACGGCTACGAATAATTTCATCTCAGAATCGCATACGGGAAAGCAAGTTTGGATTACGATAAACTGAATCTGAAACAAGACAAAAATTTGGCTCAGAAGGGAGAGTTCCTGAATCTCTCATCACTTCCCCTATACTTTTTAAAGCCTCAATGTCGAAAAATTTCCTAGGAAAGCCCCAGAACGTTCCCCCTTACGTCACTAAACATAGCGGAGAGGTGAGTTTTTAGGCCTTCAATTTCGAAAAATTTCCTAGGGAGAGTACACGAGTTTAGCTTAAGGCTGTGAGTACTTCAACGTACACACACTCGTAACGTTTCACTATACAGAGAAAGACTGCACTTTTTAATTTTCAATGACAAAAAAGCTTTAAGGACATCCTGACACTTCTGCATGTCCTCAGAGATAGCCTAAATAAGGTTTTAAACCGCAAAAAAGCACCCTGAACCCTTTAATAAGCTAAAAGATTTGAAACCGACTTAAATTTGAGAAATATTTTATGATTAAAGTTTTGAGAAGCCCGAACCTCGCACCCCTTACATCTCCTTTTTCTTCAAACGAAGCCTTAAGTCGCGTTTTTAGAACTTTAAATTCGAAAGTGTCTAATGACTCGACTTTTGGTAACGTCAAGGCTTTTTCCTAAAGTCACCAACAATAGTCTAAAATTAAGGGCCTTGAGGAAAGAACCAGGTAAGTCCAAACTTTTCATTTATTTTTATTATTATTTTTTTAAATTAATTTTTGCGTGTGGACTACATTATAGATGTTCCGATTGGTGCAGCAATGGGATAAAAATTTAAGGTGAAACCTCTGTTTGTATTAAATAATGTGGGAAAGATAATAGTGTTTCTATTCTACAATTGTTGTTATTTGTTGATCCTGCCAAAAATGAGTGACTCTGAACTTACCTAGTTCTTGCATCAAGGCCCTCAATTTTGTTTTTCAGATTTAAATATTTTTCAGACCTTAATATCGAAAAATTTCCAGACAAATTCTTTGAACCTTCACCATTCCATTTAAGTCACTTAATATAGCTTTGAATTATACTTAATAGAAATTTCCTTGAGAGGGTTCCGTAACCCTTTTATCTAGAACCTAAAATTCGTTTCAGTTTCAGAAAAAAATGCCGAGAGGGAACTAGTGTTTCCCCCAAACCAAAAAAGAAACAGTGCGCTTTCAGATAAAAGGGCACTTTTTGATAGAAGTTTTTTCATAAAAAAGGTGCTTCTTTAAAAACGTTTTGGTATACTAGTGCAGACAAAGCCCAAGTGTTTTCGATGGCATTTAGTTTTAAAATATTGAGAAGCGTTTTTGATGTTTAATTTTTTAAAATAATGCTAAAAACATTCAGTTATACAGGGTGTCCGAAAAGTCTTTGACACATTTTAAAAAAGTCATAGAAAAGCAATAAATTGTCGTATGAATATGCAGTTTGGCCCATAATACTTTACAAGTTCAAGAGTTTTTTTTTTATGACATCATAAAAAAAATGTAATAATAAAAGATGTAGTGCTATTCTCTCCGGGTAAGGCAACGAAATACGTTTCGGACTCTATTTTACACAAAAAAGGTTGACATTGCTCTGCATAGTTAAGTATTCAATAATTCTGAAGTTACTGTTTGTAAGCTATTTTTGAGGTTGTTGAAAGTGCTCTTCATACACTGCTTTATAGAAATGTACTAGCTTACTACCCGGCGTAGCCCGGGTGCCTCTCAATGCAACATATCTTTTAGATAATCAAATGGATTATTTCTATCTAAATGACAGTAAAAAACTGCATTCACACCACTCTCTGGGCTCAAATCTTCAAAAGACTGTAAATAGCACAGAAAGTCGAGCATTTGCAGAAAAAATAGCATCAAGTAGAAACGAAAAAGCATGAGACATATTATCAGGGATCTGTCGTGTCTACTGGCACATTGTCTGCGGTTGAATCAGACGGGCGGTACATCCAATGTCTTAATGCGAAGACAAATGATTGTCTTTTGCACCTCTTGTGGGACAACCTCTTACGTGATACTTCAAATACGAAAACCGTAGTGCTGCCTTTGAAGGATTTGTTTACCCCAAGACATTAAAGCATGCTATAGTACTCTTCACATATTTTATTCTGGAAAAAATAATCATGGAATGTCTTCCTAGAAAGAGTCGTGAGTAAAATTCAATGGCTTTTATCAGTTGCAAATATATGCAATATATGACACCGTTACAATATTTTCAGAAATGAAAATCATCCTCAATGACCCAAAAGCTAAACATTTAGTTTAGCTTTTGGGTCAGTGCATACAGTCATTGCTATTAATAGCCGTTAACATTCCATTTGACGGATTTTCTGGCGGTGCTTTTAGTTTCAAGGTTTCACGTGTTAGGTTGACTCATTTTATAAGTTTTTGTAAGTGTACAGGTATGCAAGCAAATTCCGTAATAAACGTTCACTTAGTATAAATAACTTCACCAAATGTGTCTATTTGCCCTTTCCATGGAGATTTAGTGGCATGCGATGGGTAAAATTGTATAAGTGTAAGTTGCAAAAAAAGACGTACGTCAGCCACATTTTATTTTCTTATACTTATGTCAAATTTCTATTTTCGTAGGTAAAAATGACGGTTAGACATTTCTATTGGTGTCTTAAAACGCTTTAAAATTTGTCTAGATTAAAATTTTATTTCAAATTTTTAAAACCTCACACTTTTGCCTTAAATATTGTACATGATAACTCAAACTGATACAGGTAGTAAGATCACTTATTTAGGTTTGCTGCTCTGAAGTATTCCTTTGAGAATATCGAAATCTTAATTTACAGAGGCACAGTCGTCATGAGGGGTAGGAATGGTTCCAATAAATAATAGTATCCATAGATATAGTTACAGTTATTATTTTAAGTTACATAAAGCATTAAAAATGGAGTACGTGGACGCGAACTTATGGAACGAACTATGTAAAACCCGTCAATTGAACTGCCTTATAGAGAAAGAAATAGGCGTGCACATTTTGGCCACTATTCGCGTCATTTTTTTTTTTTAATTACTTGTAAGCCATGAAATTAAAAGGAAGAAAAAACACCGTCTTGTTTATACTTGCAACTGTATAATAGACAATTCTTTTGTATATGTTTTACAAAAGCTTGTTGCACATTCTGTTCCCCTTATCCGCAGCTTCAAAACGGAGGAAATGTATTTCCACGTTTAGAAACGTAATCCAAATACTAAAAAGTTAAATTGTTCAAAATTTTCTAATTCGTAAATTTAACTCAAATCTTGCTCCTAAATATAATTCTTAGTTCCCCTTAAGGCAGCAAAATGAAATACATTTTGGAGTGAACCCAACCTTAATCATGCAACATAAAGCTATCTATATGAGAAATAGGTAATTTTCACATGCATTTAAAGTACTTAATCGCCTGCCCTTCTGACTTATTGATAGTGATACAGAACTTAAGTCTCACTGGGGATTTTAATTTCTTGAAGTTTAAAGAATAATGTATTGCGATTAGTTGTTATACGTGAGATACAAATTGTTTCATCTTATTCCTCCACTGTGAACAGAGTTGCTTCTATTACACTGATACGTAACCATTTTTATCTTACAGCATTTTTTCAATTACGGTTGAATTACTTAGTGGTAGTTACAAACTTTTAATAGTTTTCGATTGTTTATAATAAAAGTTATCGGACTTAAAATCTTGTAACCGGGAATGGAGCTTTGCTCAACTAATTTCACGATGAAGACTAAAAAGAAAAAACTTTATAATGTGGCGTAATATTTCATCATTCCCTTTTCAGTAGCAATCTCTTCATGTTAAAAGTTGCCTCATACCCGCTAACTTGTTTAAAATTATTGCTAGTCAGCGAAGATGCTCCATCAGGTGTACTATTGCTTTGAGCGTTAAGTAATATGAAATTTTAAGCGATTAAGAAATTTGTTTACATAAAAAATGGAGATATTGTATGCATTTTAAAAGTTTAAATTAAAATTAATATTTCTTTGTGCATTTTTTCAAACTTTAAACTTTTACCCTTCCAAGACTATATGAAGTCTGCCGTATTAAATTTCCGTGTAGATCTGCGGGTCTAAAGGTTGCACAACCTTTTATTTTACCACATTAGCAATCTTAGTATGGTAGTTTATGTACATGTAATGAACCCCATGACTATCCCCCTCCCCCTTGAAAGATAAATTCAATCTACGCTACTATGCCCAAAATTGATTATTTTACAATTTATTTGCCACATTAGTATTTTTATCCTGATCTTATATAATCTGGAGCGATTTCTGTTAAAGTTAGGTGAACCGAATTAGGTAAATCATGGAATAGTATAAATAACATATACATATTGATTTGTTTAAGGATAGTACAATATTAAATTAAATTTCCGTTGCAAGGATGTCGTTTTAATATAAGTTTAGTATTCTAATGCTAAAAGTGTTGAAGATTGTACTTGGATAATGAATGCATTTTTAATACCTACCTCATTTTGGTATTTTCTGTGCTGTTTATGTAGAAAATACAAATCAAAATTTCGTCTATTGACACGGTATTATTACTTGAAAACTTATTAGCGAAATGCGCAAGCAAATTGAAGAAGGACCGACGGTGATTTCAATGCATCCCCGTGTCTTTGCAGAATGCAATTTAAGAACTACTGAAAGACGGCTTTTCTTTTCGCTCGGCTTTCTAGCCAAACATGCTATACGCTTGTCGCTAATCGACAGTAACGGCTATTGTTGAGGATACTTTTTCTGTTGATTGCATTTAAAATATCTCCTGGTGGTTATATGCTGATAACCATTTTCATTTGCTTTCAACCAAGCTTCACAAATTTATCGATTACAGTTAAACTTTGAAGAAACTTCATTTCGGTCATGTTTTACAGACTTTTCCTTCAGACCAAATTCATAACTATACGATAACTAGTTCGTGTCGAAAAGAACAATTTTATGATTAAAAATATAAACTTGAACCTCTTTGGATCTTTTTTAAATTCCAAAAACCAGCCTATATGAATTCCTGAGCAACAATTTAACTCTTTGCCAAATTTGGAAGAAATCTGACTAAAACTAGATTTTTATAAGGAACATACACACACACAAACATACATCCATTTATATATATATATATACAGACATATACATGTAAAGAAAGCCTTAACCACATCCCTCCCCTTGGTAAGATAAATTCCGAATGCACTATTGTGCGTTACTATGATTATTTTGCAATATATTTGCTTTATTAGTACTTTTATCCCTGTTCTTTGACAGCCTGAAGCGACTTCTATTAAACCGAATTAGGTTATCGTTTATAGTTAAACCGAATTACTTAAAGATTCGACGTAAATCAAGGAATAGTATAAAGAAAATTTATATATTGCAAATTGGTTTCATAAGGATCATAGAACATTAAATTAAATTTATGTTGCAAGGATGAAATAGATGTGGTTTTAATAAAAGTAGTCTAATGCTGAAATGGTCGAAGATTGTACGTCCATATTGAATGCAATATTATTACCTTACTCATGTTTGTATTTTCTCTGCTATTAACGGGAAAAACGCTGATCAAAAATTACACGCAACCCTTACTGTTGCGGATGTTATAATTAAACAACATTTAAAATAATAATTTAACGGCAGTATTCAAATTAAACAGCACCATGAGTATCACCCATGGACCCCTGGGACTTCGTAGGTCGCAGTTCACACACACACACACACAAGAAACAATGTACAGCAACATTTCTTATGTCTACGGCTTCTCGCCAAACATGCTTTAACGCTCATCTCTAAATGGCATTGACGGCCATCGTTCAAAATACGTTTTGTGTTAATTTCATTTAAAATAGCTCCTGGTGGTTATATGTTGATAACCGTTTTCATTTCCTTTGAACCAAGGTTCACAAATTAAAAAATTAAAGTTAATCTTTAAAGAAACTTCATCTAGGGCAGTTTTTTACGGGTTTTTCATAAAGACTAAATTCATAACTATACAAAAATTCGTTCGTGCAGAAAAGAGCAATTTTAAGACATGAAATATGAAATTAGACCTCTTTGGTCTTTTTAAAATTCTCAAAACCCGCCTAAATGAATTCCTGAGCAGCAATTTACCCCTTTGTGCCAAATTTGGAAGAAATCCGACGAAAACTCTGGATTTGTATAAGGAACATACACATATATACACACACCCACAAACATACATCCATTTTTATATATATAGATGAAGAGCAAAAATAAAGAAATATGAAAAAATATCTAAACGGCAGTAGTATTTAATATTAAATATTTATAACTAAATATTTATTATTACATTTTTTATGATGTCATAAAAAAAACTCTTGAACTTGTAAAGTATTATGGGACAAACTGCAAATTCATAAGACAATTTATTGATTTTCTATGATTTTTTAAAATGTGTCAAGGACTTTTCGGACACCCTGTATATTCTGATCAGATCTTGTGGATAAGTGATTGAAACGAGGATTCGACGTTTCATTGACAGGCTTGTGTGAATCTATACTTTTCGAAAAAATTTTTGACTTTGTGAATTTTGGTCAAACTTTTAAGGGGCAAGGAGGGTTGATTTAGTAAAGGGTCAAAGGTTAGCCTAAAAGCGGAAATTCACGGCGCCCTTCTAAAAAATCTTGGAGCAAACGCTAGGGACACCTGTCTCCTTTCCTTTTAAAGTTTCCCAACACATTACGGTTTTAAAATTTCAATGTCGAAAAATTCCGAAAGAGAGTCGCAGGATTCCCTATAGTAACTAAATGTAATATAAAATTGGGTCGAGTAGACTTCAGCTTTGAAATGCTTCCAAAGAGATCGCTGAGCCTCCTTCTCTCTCTCTCTCTCTCTCTCTAACGTGACCAAAGATAGTTTTGCGTTTTTTAATAGCTCAACGTCGAAACGTTTTCATTGAGAGCCCCGATGCTTCCCTGTTCCATTAATTTTACCAAGGGTAGCCTAAAATTGTATTTTTAAAACTTCATATTTCGGAGAATTTCTGGGAAGAAACCCCCGACCCCGACATTCTGTTATAAACAAAGGTAGACTAAAATGGACTTCAATTTTGAAAAAGAAAAAAAAAAAGAAAAAAAAAAACGTGGGGGAGCCCCTTTTGTTCCCGCTCCTCTAAATTTACCGAAAATTGTAAAATTGCAGTTTTTGACATCTATTTTGTAAATATCGCTTGAAAGGGTACTAGAACTCCTTCTTTCGATTCTTTTCTCCTTAAGCCTGTATAGATCAACCAATTCCAAAAAATTTCCGGGGAAATTTACCTGATTCCTCCTTTTTCTCAGGTCCTTCCTATGTTGTCGGTATAGAAGCCTAAAGATGTCTTTTAACATTTGTAACCACTAGTATCTTTCTTTCAAGGCACATAAAAAATGTGTCAAATTTAGCTTCATTTTACGTTTCACAATTTTCTTTTCTTAGAAATTAAAAACTAGATTAAACTTAAAGGAAAGTAGGAACTAGCGACTAGCGGTAGTTTAATGTCATTGCTCGACCTCGGAGCTCGAAAAAATGAGATCTGGCACCGTTTAATTTAACTTTTTTTCTACAGAGGTGGGCCAAAATGTTCTCTCGCCGACTGCCCCAAACTCAGCCAGTCCGCCCCTGTATGTATATATATATATATATATATATATATATATATATATATATATATATATATATATATATATATATATATATATATATATATATATATATATATATATATATATATATATATATATATATATATATATATATATACTTAACTGAAATTATGTTAATAGATCAACAGTTAAAAACAAGAAATATATTTTTCCTACGGCAACAACAAAGGGAAAAAAATGTTGTTTCTCCCTTTTCTAATTAAGTTCGTAAAAAAATAAAGGAAGAATGTAATAACCAGAATTTGAGGAATGATTATTCATCACAAACCATGCAGCTAAATCATAAAACTCAAAAACCATTGATATCTTCGTTTATCAATGAATAAATTGAGCCATTAGTGTTTTATGAACTTCAAACAACTAAGGAATCTTCTCAGTTTTCCAGTTCGGTAAGTAAACATAATTAAAGTAATGACCGATGTTATCCGATTAGCTGCAGTAATTAGCCCGAAAATCACTGCAATTAATAAAGGTTTTAGTTTATCACAAAAAAGCATATTTAACCGTGGTCGCTATCAATAGATTCCTCCAAGATTTTGATTATGTTATTCGTCAAAAAATGGATCAAGAAAAGAACAGATTTTTTTTTTATAAATCTGATACGATGTTTGATGTCAGTTGAAAAAGTGCATTTTTTGATAAGATATAGTCAGCATGTAAAAAAGAATGCAATTAACCGTAAAAGATGCTTCCTTTTTTTTTTTTTTTTTCAAGCATCATTTTGTTTACTTTACATAATTTGAAATAAGCTATGCCCGTGCAAGTGCATACTTGTACGTGCACACATGTATACTTATAAGTTGCTCAATACAAATGCATCTCAATGCTGGTAAGGTATAAATTTTCTAACTTTTTGCTATATTTTTCGTGTTTTTTTTTTTTTTTTTTTTTTTTTGTACGTGTTGTGAGTGTGACGAAATGTGACACTCCCGAAATTTACAAATTATTATTTTTAAATAAAAAATTTCATTTTAGAAAGTTTATTTAAAAAAGAAGTAAAACATCTCTAGGGCGGAGACTAACAGGAAAACATTTTTGTCCGAAACAGTAAGTGTTCACAGGAGAGAAGTTATGTAATTTTATTTGTTTATTTTATTCTATTTATTTATTGTTTAGTCTCAACAAAAATAAATTTTACTATACACTTTAACATCTCCATAAATTTACTATTTTTTTAAATAAGTATGTAATAATAACACTACTTTATCAGGTTATGTTACATCAATTTACATTTCTAAATTTTGCTTGTTGCACTAACGACTAAAAACTTTCGATTTCATCATTGTCACAAAATTCTACTCTATCATATCCTTTTTTGTATCCAACGCGATGAAAGCAACTTGCAATTATTTCAATTTCAGTCCTACTCCAAGCGTACATTACCCAGCAGATACCATCCAAAACATCAACAGCTTTGACTATTCGCTCCTAGTTTTAGAGATTTTTGTCTTATTAATCAAATACTTTAAATCTATCTCTCCAATGAAATTTGAAGACTTAATTTCGGCATCCATAAGATGACATTTCGACGTTGTTGCGTTTGTTAACAAGAAATTGGCCTCTATATTGTTTAACAAATGTGTTTGAAATGGAAAGTCGCATTGGTCTATAAAGAAAACAACATGCCTCTTTTATCCATCAAACGTTTATTCCTAAGTCACAAGCCGAATACTGCTACTGGCGCGCTAGCTGTCATCTAGGCTCTTCAATTTGAATACTTAGTCGTACCAAGTTATTCAAAGTTACGGAGTTTTAGCTGTGGCTGGTTTTCAAAAAGCTTAATACGACAGTCGTTTTAAAAATTTCACAAAAAAAAAATTTCGCCAAGTGAACAAATTAGGCTTTCAAAAACCAATAAAAGTCCCAATACGATTGCCCCACACAATTTGAAATAACCCGTCGAAAAAGTAAAACAAGACTTCAAAAAACGTAAACTAATCCTCCTCAAAATTAAACATCATTAAACTATCATTTACCATCAAGCGACCACTTTCCTGGTACCCATAGTTCAAGCTGGAAATAGAATGTATTCTCAGTCACACGCATGTGCTTGAAAAAGATAATTGAAACTTTGGTACTTTTGCATTTAACGCCAGCTCAGCTACAAGTTTTGCTGTTTTTAACAAATTTGGAAGTTTTTTGAGAAATTTTGAAAGATTTTTGATTTTAAATAAAGTGTTTTATTTTATGATTTGTCGCCAAAATTTCCTCGTTTTTTAAAAATTTTGAAAGAGTTTTGATTTTATTAAAGTGTTTTATTTTATGTTTTGTGGCTAAAATTTCTGAAAAACCGCTAAATTTCTTTAAAGTCACGAAATCTGTAGCTGAGGTGTCGTTATTACGTAAGTACCAAAATTTTCATCAAGAGTGAAGAAGAACACAGCAGGTCGAAGGGTTACATTGCCGAAGATGTATTTCTTACTTTAATTGGAACTGGATTTTACTAAAAGTAAAATCAATAAAAATATGCTCGCTATTTTTTAAAATATATTTTTGTATAAAAGTTATTGGCTTTTGTTATATACTTGCTCGCTCCTGTAAGTTTCAGTAACATCAAGCTAGGTTCGTGCATGGCCCCACTAAATTTCGCTTACGCTTACAGGGAGTGACAATCACTGAAACTCATGGGAACAAAGAGGACGCTACAAGGAATCCCTGTTTTTCATTACGCTGCCATTGATTGGTGGATGCACAGGATTGGGTTCAGCGCCTCTTGCGGTCAAAATGGGCAACATATGAAGTTTCGAATTTTTCGAGAATTTGCATCGATTTAACACAGAAAATTCATAAATTGTCAAGGGCTGAAAGCGTCAGCACCATCCACTGGGACAATGATTCGTGTGAGCAAGTTTTTAATATTAGCCAAAAACAAAAATTATTAATAGTAATAATAAATTAACTGTTATTAAGTTACCAAATTTATTTCATGGCTGAACTTTACCAAGTTAGAATTGTGGATTTTGTCCATTTGGAAGCATTCAAATAATGCAGGTTTTTGAAGCTTTCCTTAGTTCACGTCAGTAACTTATACCTTTTTTTAATACAAATTTTACCACTGTACTTGTTTTTACAAATTTATAAAACAAACCTGCCAAACTGATACAATGCTGGCAAAAATCAAATAACACAAAACATCTTTCATATTTTTAACAGTTAAAGAAGTTCGGAACACGATTACATTTACTGCCGTTCTATATTGTCAGTTAAAGAAGATTTAGTGCTTCGAAAATGTCAAATCTAAACCTTATCCCTCAAACATATATTTTAATGATAGTTTCCGTCGGGGATCGGTACAAAAGGGTAGAAGTGTACTATGCGTTTTAGACGTCATTCTTCGAACGTTTCTAGTGATTTAGAAGCTTCGCGAAAAGTCATTTAGAAGATAGATTCAAGTTGCGTGCGACACCGACGAACATAATCACGTCTCTGCTTTAGAACTGCTTTTTGTTTCTCGGAGGCCAGTAAAAGAGAAACATGCCAGCTGCTTATTTTCTTCAGTTGTAGATTCTTTCTAAAATAGGAAAGTTAAGATTCCGATATTTTCTTTACCGGAAGAAAAATATTTTTCTTTTCATTCCTGGAGTAAGGTGAAACTCGATATAAATATAAAGTTTTTCAATGAGATATTATCTTGCGATAAACAAAGTTTTCAGGAAAACAAAATGGCTTAATAGTTTTCAGAAAAATGTTTTTATAGTTCTGAAAGAGTATTTTCCTCACTGTAAAAATTAATGTGTTTATTAAAATGTCAAAACAGAATGTTAAAAGCGAAATAGAAAAATGATATTTATGTTTGGTATTAGTATCACCTTTTTGGTATCACTGCAGCGTTAATACGGAGAGTTCTCGTAAACAGTTTCAAAAAAAAAGTATATAAACGAGGGAGTTTCAAAAAGTAAGGTAATAAGCCAATGCAGCATGCAAATTTATTCGGAATTCCAACTGAGGCAAAGGCTCAGATTACTTCTCTACATAGTCACCAAACTTACCGATGCATTTGTTTCACCAGTACACACAGCCGTCGAAACTGGCATGGAAGAAATAATCTTCAAAGTTGCAAAAACAGATCCAGACGGCTTTCTGAACCACATCATTGGTTCTAAAATGCTGATCTCCCGAGTGTTTCTCTAAAGGTTCGAAGAGATGGAAATCACTTAGTGCGAAGTCAGGACTTCAAAGGAGAGTATTCCAGTATTTCCCCTCCAAAATGCTGTGATAAATTGTGTATGTGGTCGATTATTGTCGTGCAACAATAAAACGCCTATAGTGAACATTCCTGGTTGTTTCTGGCAAATTGCTTCTAGCAATCGACCGGGCGTGGCACACTAATGGCCAGCATTAACAACTGACCATGTTTTCGTTAACGCGGCCATCTTTTAGTTGACATTTTGTACTGTTCGTGGACATCCAGTTCCATCTACAGGCACCGTTTTAATCTGCGTTACCATTAGCGTGATTTTTATTCATGCAGAAAATATGCACATCCGTTAAATCCCATGTTACCTTACTTTTTCAAACATCTACATTGCAGCAAAAAGGAAAATCAATTTCTCTAATATCATTGGCAGTAGTTGGTAAGTGTTTTTTTTTTTTTTTGTTTTTTTTTAAAGAAAAAAAGTAGCTGACAACACGCTGTTAGGTTTTACTATATTTGAGCTAATAGACATTTGTTTTAGACAATACTTATTACTCGGGGCAAAAAATGAATATTTTCAACGTGGCGTTCAAAATATTCATTTCTACCCAAGGAGAAAAAAAGTGTTCAAGTAAACTTCGAATGAAATAATAAAAAGGAGATGTTATAAAGAGAATCGTATGAATTTGCAAATTAAATTCAATGTTATGTCACATTCTTAGATAATTCAGAAGAAACAAATAAACCTAAAAGCAAACGTACAAAATGTGGCAAAAATGTTCCGAGTAGCTACTTTATTGCGGAAGAAAGAATATGAGTTGATTCCAGTTGGTGCCTAGTTAACAAAATGATTGGTTGATTAAAGTGAATGTTGGGTTGATTAAAGTTAACAAAATGCAAAAGCGCCATTGCATTTTACTATACGCTATGGCTAGTTCGTAGCGAGCAGTGAATTTACGCAAAGTTTCCCTTTCAACAGATCAGGAGTTTATGTTAAGTTTGGGACAAGATTTTTGCCTACATGACTGCAGCATTTACATTTTTTCCTTTGAGCTCCTTCCATTTTTCCCCGACCTAAACAAAATTCAAAATTTTCTTTATTCACCTTACTAGGACTTTGCTTGCAATATTGCTCAGTTTTTAGATCGGAGATCATAGCTGTTGAAGCAGCCCTTAATTACGCCCTGATCACTGGCAAAAATAGTATTTGGATCATGATTGACAGCAAGAGTTCTTACACAGTATTTTAAAAACTGATCCAAAATCTTTGATATCCCAAGTCAAAAAATCACGAAACTTCTCTATGAGAAGGCCGGGAAGAAAGGGAATTCCATCCCACGTTGGAATTTTGGGGAACAAGACTGCTGATGCGCTCGTCATAAATGGTTGTGATCTTCAGATGGACAATTATTGTAAGCTTACTCCCTCGGAAATTCACTCTTTAACCAGACAACAAATAAGGTAAACACGCCAGTAGTGGCCAAAGCTTCAGTAGTGACCACTGCAAGCTCTATATTTGAAACACTAGGATTCCTGGTTTCCCAATGGATTCAAACGTGAAGAAGGTAATACTTGATCCACTTTTGAATCCATTGAGAGACGTGGAATAATATTTTTTTCAAATATAAACTTTGAATTGACTACTACTTAAGCACTGGATACTACTGGTGTTTTACCTTACTCTTGTTATGGCGCATTCCATCGTCCCACCACTGGTATGCAACCAAAAGTCTTGGTTTGCTCATTTCTTGAATTGGTCCTCGACCATGGCTCAATTCCGTAGTTTAAAGTGTTTAAAGTTTTCAAACGGGGAGAAGATTTTCGCTCCTTGTTCCTGCTCCCTTCCTGCAAGTCCTACTCATCTTCTTGCTTGTCATGATGTATCATAGAGGAAGCTGTGCAATGAGCAGGATCTTATTTACGAAGATCTAGCACGTCGGGACTCTTTGAACTTAGTGTAGGCTTCCCTACACAGAGGGATAGACAACAACAACGGAACTAAGTTCCAAGATGTTCCTTTTCATTCGTGAACTACACCAACGTTAGGATTTGTATTTCATTCTGGAAATATAAATAATACTTAAAGTGCAACAAAAAAAGAAATTCAACCTCCTATTTTTCTGCCCGCACATGGATTGTAATCCGTAATTATGTGCAATATAGAAAGCCATGCCAATGTTTTTATGCGTCCTTATATGCTTCTACTACGTTTCTATGTAGTTCAATGTTTTATAATTTTTTTTAATGTGTGAATGCAATGTATTTGTATTTGCAATTATATTTATAAAGTATAGTAGAATCAAAAAATTGCCCTCACAAGTGAGTTTTTTTTTTTTTTTTCATTTTTTTTAAAAACTGAAATCAATTTCTATTTTAAGCAGAAGCAATGACATTGAAAGACTCACCACGTAAAAAAAAATTGTGCGCCGCAGGCGGATAGTATTTTTCTATGCTGTAATATCTGCCAGCTCAAAGTAACATAAGTATATTCTGTGAAACACGAAATCTAATTAAAACCTTTCTTGATACATAATGCTATATCTGATGAATTAGTACCTATTTGAGCTGCAAAGAAAAGCCTTTATGTCCAAACACATAATACTAAATGAGCACTGATTGCCTTTCGGAACGAATGTCAGATTTGTTTGTTTATGATTAGACTGCACAAAACAACACGGACGTAATCTCGCTGAACCGGAAATTAAATCCGAAGGCAATTCTCATAAACATGTTCATTAGACGATAAAAGGAGAACCGGTGTAACAAAAGAATCCGATAAGAGAAAGTGAGAATGCTTAGTTGATTCCAAAAGTGAGAAGTTAGTATTTATTTCGCGAAACATAATTATTTATTTTACGGAATCATGAGAAGGTATAATGCAGGATAACGAATACATTTTCGAAATCATTTTTGATATAGAAATTACATCAAAACTTAAAATGAGTAATTCAAATGAGAGTTTGAAATTTATCTCAAACTCTTCTTTGTTGTAAAAAGTACTTTTAGCTAAATGAAATAATGATTCATTTTCTGTATCTAAAAATTGTTTTATAACGCATCTTAAAATATGAGATAGTAATCATGAAAGAAAAGAAAAGAGAGGGTGGCCCAAAGCGAGTAGGTTTTCGACGAACGCCCGGAAATTGTAGTTTTTTGATTTTTATCGCAACGATTTCAGTTTTATTTTCTAGCAGGGTTCTTGAACTTCAAAATAAAAAGTGATTTTTGTATTATTTCAAAACCAATATTTATTTATTATCAAACTTTACTAATATTTGAAAAACCCGCTTTGCCTTACCAGGGAGCCCAAAACTAAATGTGCTTTTGTACATTTGCCAATCAAATATAAAGTTATCCAATTTAAATTCAGCACATTTGTTTATAAAACATAAAGAAATAACTAATTAAACTAATAGACTAATATTTGAAATCGATATTCAAGAAATGGATGTAGCGTGTTAGGTCTATGTCACGTATATTATGAGTATTGTTCTGAAATGAAAAACTTCTATTTTATGAAACGTAAATTTCGAAAATGCAAATTAATACCAAAGGGAAAAAAGAATTTGGATGAAATATAAAGTGTTTTTCCCGGGAGTGTGAAAATATGTTTAAAAGATATGGTTTATAAATAATATGTCTATAACAATAGCCATTTTAGGGGTCCGTTAATATACCAATATGAAAAAAACTGCAAAATTACTGCATACATGTGTTTCAAGCTTACAAAGAATGCTTTATCAACACGCAAAGTTTTACACGACGATCCAAGAACTGCGTATTAAGAGAAGTATTTCCAGTACAGAAATTAACCAACTGGTGAAAATAAAGAAGCTAGGATAAAACAGAGTGTGGTGGAAAAACAGCAATGTAGCACTGCTGTGGTGAACAGGATCACTACTTGTTCAATGGCAATGTCATTGACCATTTTAGAAAAATTCTGAAAATCGTCATGTCAGACCTGTGGAAAATGAATGTATATGTCTTTATCAAGATGAAGTATTATAAATGCAGTTAGTACCTTGAAACTTATGTTGAAGGAATTAGCCGAGCAATCTGGAATATTCATTATGACTCTAAAATAGATGACAGAATCTTGAGTGAAAAACAGGATGACTTGTATGACAATGCAGTGCTTTAAGCTGCTCAAGTTTTCAAATTTCTCTTTAAAGTGAGAGGTAAAATTAGAGAATTTAACTGAAACTTTTTACTGTGACTGCTACTTGGAGAAACCAATCACGTTTAACCCATTGGGAAGAAATAAAGTGTAGGGAGTGAAGACCTTCATTTATGGAACCACTACCCAAGTCACGTGATTGATTTTGAAGCAATCGGGTTTCTTTCGCTTGTTTCACGCAAAACGTGCCAATCATTCCTCGATGTTGAGTCATGTGACTTGGGGTCTTTGGGTCAGTTTTTGCTAAGCCAATGATTGGACTTGCTCTCTCCATTTTAATTCCTGCTCTAAGGTTTAACCCCCTGCTGTAATTAATTAACCTCACTGATATAATGAACGTTAATGAAGCAACGAAAGTATTTTAAATGAAGTTAAATTGAGTGCAGCTAGACACAAATCAAAGAGGCTTCGTTTTTGTCAGAAACTTGCTGCTCTTGAGCGAAAACCCAACCTGAGCCCCATAAGAAAAGAAAAATCTGTTTTAGAAGGGGAGAAAAGTTTACGGAGACTCTTTTAAATGTTCACAACCATTTAATTTCAGTAAAACCAACTGCAATGGAGTTACAGCACGTGTTTTCATCAAGCGCATCACGTTTTGCATTTAAAAAAAACATTCCAATTCCATACGACGATGCTGCATTAAACATTTTAGGGTATTACTTTAAACTGCAATATTTTTACCAAATTCAATTTTACTAAACCAAATCTGTTATTTTGTGATGTATCAAAAAATGATTTTATTTCGTTTATTTGCTGACTCGCGACGTGTTCCAAAACCTGTGAGGCTCCCATTAGGGTATGCTGCTCTCACCCACTGACGAAGAAGCAACTTCACAGTGCTTATAATCTTATAGATGTATCTGTTTTTTATTGATTGCATAACCACGCCCTTTCATTTTTTATCATGTTCAAATTTCACATTCACACACACTGCGTGTGTGTTTTGTACTGCTTGTGGAAATGTTACACTGAAAGTCCGAAATCTGATAAATGTTGAGATTAGCCCGGTGAGCATCAACATTCACATACATCAAACATCGACGTCAAATCGAATATTTCGGAGAATCACCGGTTACAGTCGACATTCTCCAAAGAAAAATGCTCAAATTATGTTCTCGTGTATGCAGTGAAAGTTAACTTGATCAGAAGGAGGAATATAGCTGCTGTATTCTTCTACGTTTGACCAAGAAAATTTGATGCCCTTAACTCTTGCTTATTTACCGCAATAATTTTTTATTGTTTTTTATACAAATACATTTTATCACTCAAACTTTTGGGGTATTATCGGTTATGAATCATCTTTACGAACTGTTTAAAATATTTATGGTCCTTCGCGACATGTGCTGAAAGTTTCGATGTGAAATAAAAACAATTAATGCTGTGAATGCTTCGGTTCTTTAAGAACAACTTATGAAGCTACAAGAAAAATGTTGACTATTTAAAAATCCTCATTCTAAATGATTTTCCATGTATTCTAAAGTTCCATCTTTGCCCTTTTTTGATTGGATCAAACTGCAAATTAAAACATCATATTAAATATATTTCTATGCTTGTTAATACGCTTTAATTATCATGAGATTTGCATAGAAAATCTTAGAATACGCTAGTAAGAAAACGTTGTTTTAAAGCTAAAAATCCATTGCCTTTTCAACAATAAAATTAAAATATTTAGCAGAATAGTCTTAGCCTCCAGGCAATACAAAACGTTTGAAATTAGAATCGAAAAAATATAATCCTTCCGTTTGGTGGTGTTCGGAAACATTTATGAAAAAAAGTGAAAATGCGAATTCAGCAGAAACGTAGTTCCTTGAAGACTTCAAATTCTGCGGATTTATATTTTTCACGAATATTCTTTCAAATGTACGGTTTTGAAAATTTTTATAAAAAGAAGATTTTCCCGTAATTCCGCAAATACGAAAAATTAAAGATTTTGCAGTTTTTAAATTTGCAACACTAAACAGAAAACTGATTTAAATTACTTAATTTATATGAACGTTCATAAAAAAAATTGCCTAAAATTCAAATTTACCAGACTAATATCTTGTTTCTAACGTTTCAGAAAATGTTCGCTATCTCGTTTAGATATAAAAGAAAAACATTATTCAATGGAAAAAATTTAATTTGCTGTTAGTCCCTTCATTAAACATTCAGTGGACCTCCATGGTTCTGACATTAATGCTTTGCTTTAAATGTCGTGGGTTCGGTTTCCACCGGAGCCCTGAGTGTTATTTCTTCTCTGTCTGCAGTAAATCTTTCTAGTGAAGTCTTATATGATTAAAAAGAAGTCCAAAATTTCAAGTCAACTGCACCTCATATCCTGATAGTGATTAAAAACTGTAACACAACAACAGTTAAGTCTTCAGTAATATTGGCTGCAATAACAATTTTATCAACAGATATTTTTGTTCATAAATGTAGCTCCAAGGAACTCTATACAACTAAATCACAACAACTTATAGATTCAAAATTATTAAATAAAATTATTTGAAAATGATGCAGCCTGCCTTGTCTAGTGGTCAGAGATGTCTGACTGCGACAGGAAGGTCCGGGTTCGAATCCCGGCTCGGGCATGGACGTACCAAGGAAGTTGGACGTACTTTCTCCACTCTTGTCCTTTCTTTGTGAGAAAGTGTTGTTGTGCTGTGAATGGTTGCCTACTTTATAAACGAGTCCTTATGGCATGTGTGTACTGTAGAAGTCGGACTTCACACCAAATTACAGTACAGTTGGAAAAATGAAGCAGCGCACCCCAAATTGCCAGCCTAACTGGCACACGACAACAACATTTGAAAATGATATTTTTTTTATTTATCACATTATGAGGCTTAAAAAATAACAAGCTTACAATATTTGAATAAAATTAAACAAGATGTAAGCGTTTGTTCGGATGCTTATGATTTGATATTTATAGACTGAGGGGAGAACGAATGAGGGGAAGGGACGTGGGCATCAAAGAAAATTGTCCTCGCATTGGGTACTAGAAACTGAAAAAAATTCAACTTATCTCTAATTTCTTACGACATAAGGAAACTTTTAACCCTCATTGACAGGGCAATTTTGATTCTTATTAAATTCTCACCATTTCATCCGAATATTTTTGCTTCTAAGCTTTCTCACCACCTTGCATTTTCTTATTTTGTAAGAGTTTTTTCTTATTCAATATGAATTCTTCCTTATTCCGACCGACCTTTACCAGTCATTGCTACTTTTTAAGTTTATTATTAGAAGTTTCCTCAGTTGTTATATATATATATATATTTTTTTTTTTTGACCGTTGTGATTTTTATTTTACTTACAAGTAACCCTACCAATTAGGATTTACTGATTGGATTAAAACTTTGCACATCAATAGAACAATATAAAATGTTTTTTTTTTTCCCCCATCGGCGACAGACACCTTTAACGGGGTGAAATAGATTTATCCCCGAATGTTGGATAACTGGAATATTAAAGGGTACAATATATTATTTTATTTTAAATTTTAATTACAAAAATACAAATAATGATTGAAAATTTGAAAAACTAAACAAACTAAAATTGACATGTTTCAGGAGTTTTCTGAAAATACTATTAAAAGGGGTAGACTACCCCTCTCAATCTTACCCCGTCGCACGGCTAGTTGCCTATGAGCAATGCAATGTCAGATAATTCACCTTCTTGACCTCACCATTCCCAATTTCAATAAAATTTAACAAGAAGGATATATATGACAAAATAAGTAATCGTGCTAATTTTAATGGAATCCAATATTTTCTTCTATGTATTAGATATAGAAGAAAGTAATAAAATCAATGAATTTTCCTTGTAAATTTGTTAAGTGGCAAAGTTTTCCTATCAGAACTTTTTTTTCCCAATTATAGCAGCTAATGGCTTTAAAATGTAACCGAAAACAATACCGAATGATTTATTCATTTAATACTAGCTGCGTTGCCCGGCTTTGCCCGGTCTACCTCGAAAAAAACCATTGCGTCAAGTGAAGTATCTTCAATAACCAGGATTAAATAATAGAAAAAAAAAACTATCATGCAAGATTTTCTCGCCAAACAATTACAACAGATACTAAAATACTTTTAAGAAACTAAAATAAAATGAGAAAGATGGATTTAAAAGGCGTAACCATGGAAACACAAAATAAAATAAGTTTAAGAATTGAAAATGAGAAAGATGAAAATAAACAATGGATTCAAAAAGCGTTACCGTGGAAACGCAAAATAAAATGGTTAAAAACTTGAATAGTGAACAGATTTTTGAACTTCATTTAATTCGCTTGTAACTTTTTTTCTAATGGAGATAGAGGGTTAAATTTTCGACCTTAGGTCGCGTTAGATCTGGAGTAAAAAAGCAGCTCTATCCAATGCTGTCAAAAAGAAAACTGTGGGACAATTACTTCACTTTTTATTGATAGATTTGATGAAGAAAGTAGTGCCTAAATTTTAGGTAAGCCTAAAAAAATTCGAGCTATAAACGTAAAAAACTCCCTTCGCAATTAAGTTAGAGCATTGAAACAAATTGCGTAGAACGCGGAAAATTCTTCCCTTTCCAACGATATATAATATTATTAATTGCGAGTGATTTTTCACCCCCATATTCGGGAATTTACGTGAAAATTGAGCATAAATTGAAATAAAATAAGAGCTATTCATCGAATTGTTTTCGAACTGGTCTGCAAACCTTCTCAGGAACTAAAGGAACAAACTGTGAAAATTTCAGCGAAATCGGCCGGGTAGTTTTCGAGTTTTGCGAGTTCAAACACACAGACGCTTTTTGGAGACTTCATTTTATACTATGTAGAGATTAGCAAAAATACCCGACGTCGCCTGGGTCAGTAATAATAGTGAGAAACAATTGCTGCCCATACGTTACAGCCCAATTGGTGAAAATCTCTTTATATGATTGAGAAAAATGGATGTCATATTTGAAATCAGCGCACCTAATAGAATAAAAGTCACTCATTACCGTACAATCACTTTTTCATGACCCGAATTTTGCAGCCCTGTGTAATTTTAGACTATAAACAGTTTCTATTTTCCAACTGTTGCCGATATAAATTGTATTTTTACTTAGCACCGTTATCGATTATTAGCATACATAAGGACAAAAATCCTAAAAAAGCAGTAAATTTCAGGCTTACTCCAGAGAAGCCTTGCTTCAAAATGTTCATAATTATTACTATTAATATTGCTGTTGAATGGCAACGAATTTTGTAACAATGGATTTTATATTTAATAATTTAATGGGGAAATTACATGAAATTTTCTGTTTTCCATAATAACTTTTTAAAACTAAGTTTTTTAGAAATAAATTTAAGCCTACGTTTCTCCTTGATAATGTAGTTATCTATGGTGAAAAAAAGGTTAAAATCGGTCCAGTAGTTTTGAAGCTCACCCGGACATACATACAGAAGTAGCCATTTATGCATATAGATATAATTTATGTTTTTTTTAATTTACTTATTTATTTATATAGTATTTATTTTACTTTTTCTGAAATGTTATGCTTTCAAACGAATTTGTAATACAGTGACATGAGTTGAACGAAAACTGAAAATAATGTGTTGTTGCAAATTAAATAAATATATTTTATTACACTATGCAATAATTTAAACTGTTTTATAACTCCTTGAAACTAAAGACGTTTCTTTTATAATTCCTATGAAAAACATTCATTACGTCAAGACCATTAACGAACACTTAATTATTCTTTCATGCAAAAAAAATCGATTCGTTAAGAACTTCGAACTTAAAAGTGTCTGATAAAACGCTAATTATCACTAGCATTAATAGTGCGCATTAGTTAAAGAGAAAACGTTTTTGAGAAACGTGAGAATATTTAATTGTTGAAATTTTTTTGGTTAAACAAAACTAAAATAGAAAGGAAATAAAATCTTCGTGACGGGCAAGTTTTAATTATTGAGTGCACGGTTGCTAATTCAGTAAACATCGATACGCAAATTGAAGGGGTTTTTTTTTTTTCGTTTGTTTTTGTTAATGGTGCCGAACGAGTTTTAAAGGTTAATGAACTAACATAACAGAATCATTCGAAGAAGTTTTACGTCTTTATTACCCCCCCCCCCTCTTTCCTTTAACCATTACCAATTTAAAATGCATAAATTACTTCAACATTTGGTGTTTTCCTCCTTACCATTAAATACACTAATAATACATTAATGGATACATCTATGCATATACATACAGCCGTGGAAAGATTAAGGTCAGTATCTACAAATTTTCTTTCTTTCTTTCTTTTTTTTTTTTTTTTTTTTTTTTTTTTTTTTTTGGCGTTTCTGTGATCTATTGTACTTTGACTTTATTGTACGAACTTACTTTCGAAAAATACCTCAAATTTCAACATTTCCCTAATGTTAGTTTTCAATCCAAATCGCGTTTCATCAAATGTATCCAAAATTCATTTTTGCAGATACTGTTCTTTACATTCCCACGGCAGCATACGTGTGTGTGCGTATGTGTTTTTTTTTTTTTTTTAATTTAATGGTACATTTTACTTTAGTGTAAAGTAATCAAGCGCTTGTAAGATATTTTTACATAAATATGAAGCACAGTTCCCTATTTCACAGTTATTATACAACTGATCTGATAAAAACTTTTTAAAAAACGCAGCATTAATGTCTGAAGGAAAGTCCCACAAAACGCCTCTAGTATAGAGGTCGGATGAAAGATGAGGAAATACGTCTGAGAGTGTCTCAGCACCAGATCATGTTATAAAAGAATTGTTGAAGAAAACCTATACTTAAACAGATGGGCAACGGCTGCTGTTGTAAATGATCTAAATGATCAGGATAGTAAATAATTATGACAAGAGAAAGTGAAATTCCGTTACAACGAATACCAATACAACGAAATTCCCGTTTCAACGAACTACATTTTCAGTCCCTATATAACTGCCATTACATTATTTGAATTTTACCTATAATAACTAATGTATTTATTTTATTCTTCTAATTAAACCTCTCCGTATTAATCATGATTTTGTTTGATTTTCTGATTGTTGCACTTTAATGATATTACAGTCGAATCCAGAAAACTCTGCGGGACCAAGAATTGGTGTAGCTCTAAAATGCTGGGTTATTGGGTAGGCATTAAAAGTTTTTCATGCAAGTAGGGGAGCCCTGATGGGAAGTTATGCGTTTTTTCAGCATATGTTTGGTTATTTGGCAAATATAACGACATTATTTCCATTATTGATTGCCTGAATCTGAATCAAGATTTTCATTATTAATGTATGCATGTGTGTATAACCGTATGTTTTAATTCAGCAAAGTTTGAAATTCCTTTTTGGCAAATTAAGAATTTCACCTATCCAAAAGTTTAACAGGGCGTGCAAGTTTTTTCATCTTGCTAGAATGTGGTCCAGTTTTCTTTTCGTTTTTTTTTTCTTTTTTTTTTTTTTTTTTTTTTTTTTTTTTTTTTTTGGGTTACCAAGTACCACAGTGTTAAAAATAAGCAGTCATCAGTCACATTTTGCGGCTGAAAATTTTTGATACAATGCTTAGTTTTCAAACTCTTAGGGGGGGAATTTGACTCCATTTTGGATTTCAATAAAGCTTTTCTTTCCTGACTCTGATTAGGACCAGTGATTGAAGGAGTAAATTTGTAGAAGTAACTTTCAAATGCTACAAATTTTGTTTTTAAAAAACCATTTTTTTCTGTGCATGTTAGAAATATGCTATTGGTTAGTGATGGGCATGATATAGTTCTCATAATCAAATCACTCGATTATTCAAGATCCCTTTAGAACTCAATTGTCACAGCTCGAGTTCTCGATTGACACATCTTGACTTCTCGATTCCAAAAGCTCTCGTATCAATCACTAGAGTTATCGATTTTAAAAGGTTCTTATCAATTGCTCGAGTTCTCAATTTGGAAAGGGCTCAATTATCAATCACATCGATTATCAGAAGTACTCGATTACCGAGATCTCGATTATCAAAAGTTCTTGGTTATGCCCATCACTACTATTGGTAGTGTGTAGTATACAGGAGAGGTTATTGACAGTGAGCTTTCTATTTGGGACATATAGTTGATTCATTAAAAATGACTGAGGTTGTTTGTTTTAATGACTAGAAACATATACTAGGCGCCATTATAATACCTAGATTTAAATTCTTGTTTCTATGGCTGGTGCCAGGTTTTCGGGATGCTATTGTATTGAAATTAGCGATGTTTGAAAACATCTGAATGCTGTAAATTTTATAAAGTTGGAATATGAATTATCATAACAGTGGTGTTTTCAAAATTCTTGTTTTGCGTAATTGATGTTCCTAATTGATTTCACAAGTGCCGTACCAAATAGCGCTTTAGGTGAGTACTCAACTTGGCAGTGTACTGAAAGTCAGACATGCTTCAAACCATTGCCTCATGAACACCATACCGAGTATGCACTAAGTCCTCGGTATAGTGATATTTTTGAAGCTATCACTAATGCTATGCAATTGATTCATATAAAAATATTTGTCTGTTTTAGTTTAGGAAAGAAAGAAAGGAAGACCCCGGCAAAACACACAGGGAAGAACATGTAAGAGGCACTAGTTTAATTGACGTAGTATCTCTTTCATGTTTCATCTCTGTGAAGTCTATATTTTCCGAGCTGTATCCTGCTCAAGCACGTATTGTAAGTATATCTCATAATTTAATCATTATAAATAGCAAAACACATGCTCTGTACATTATCATCCATCATTATACTATTTAATCTTATTTTCTGAATTGAAAAGTTTACTTGACTGTTCTTAAGAACAATAATCAGAAAAAATGGATGTGTTCAGAGAAAATAGGTAAGTTCCAAGCATTATATTTATTTTTAATATGTATTTTTTAAAATTACTTATATTTTTCTTAGTTTTTGCTCAAAATAGGAATAATTAAGTATTAGGCTCCTCGCAACAGATTCTGCTATGGAAGTTGCAGTTAAAAATTAGTTACAGTACATCGAAGCTTGAAATGATGAGAAAAAAAAAGGAAAGGAGATGTTTTGTCGTCATCACTTTTAGAAGAATTGATGTTTTTTTAAACTGTATATTTTAAAAATATTTGTCAATAAAAACATTTTATAGTGTAATTTTGTTGACATTACATCTTTTTTAATTACATAGAATGTTGTTTTGAAATGTAGAAGCTGCTGCGTACTACTTGAAGGAGCATATAAAGGTAGGTCTGCATCGGAATGTCAACATTTAATTCAAGTAAGTTTTCACGTACGAATTTCAACATTGAAGCAATACAGTATAACTTTGATTTAACAATTTCCTAATTTTATTTCTACATTTCACTGGTCCAGATCTGACTGCATTGAACGTCTATGCTCTTCGATTTAATGATAACTTTTTCCAGTCCCTTGACAATAGTTAATTTGAGGTTATACTGTATTTCATTCGAGATAAAAATGAATACATGTTTTCACCATTTGCCTGATATATAATTTCTAGACTGTGAGATGCAGAAATGACAGAATATGAGAACAAAAATAGTTCACAGATATTTTAAAGTAACAGGGAATTATGTACTCTAGGGGGATTTTTTTTCATTTATACATGTTATATTAGTTTCTTTTAGCATGTGAACTTATAAACATTTATTCAAACATTGTTTTGTTGAGAAGATTGTAGTAACAGATTTGGAAAAACACCAAAATGTAAATCAAAAGGAATGTTTCGTAAAAAATCCATAAATTACTTCATTAAAGCAATTTAGTTAGATTCATATTAACCAGAACTGATATTTTAAAAAGTTGAAGGAAAGCTAACTATTTCAAACAATGATTACATGGATGAGCTTGAGCTACATAATTTCACCAGAGTTCTTCAATATGCAAAAAATCAAAATTTGATATTTTACAAAAAGTAAAACTTGGTTTCTTGTGTATGGTATTTGTTTGTAGTAAAGGAATATAGAAGAAAATATCTTACAGGTTTGACAGAGGAACTTTAATATTTAAAATTGCTAATAAACTTAGTTGTACTAAAATGCATTCTTTTAAAAATGTAAACAACTTTATGGGTTTAAAAAATGGTTACTCATGGTGTCACAAATAAGTTACTTAAAGTGTTAAAACTTTTGCACTTAACTGCAGTTATTAACATTTATCCAAATTATTATTTGCAAAAATGTTGTTTTTAATAGGTTATTTATTCATTGACACCAAAGAGTTACCACTGTTTAAATTGTAAATTTTTTTAAAACATAAATCATTAAAAAAAAAGACTACTAAATCCAGCAGTAAAAGAACTGAGACTTGAATTTAAAACAAGGAAGAAAAAAGCATCTTGCTTCTTTGTTTTTTAGCAAGGAGGGGGGGGCGGAGTTAATTGGGGAAAATCTGGAACAGTATGCAAAAAAAAAAAATATTTCATAGGTACACATAGAATGAAAACCCATCCGTTGAAGATTTTTGAAAAAAGAAGAAAAGTATAAATAACTAATGAATGCCGACTTTATAACTTATTAATTATTGTGGAATATATTTTAAAGCTGTAAACAAATTTACTGGTTTCAAAATCACAACTTTTTGTTCATATATCAATAAATAAGTTAATTACAAATATCAACACTTTTATTCATAATTATCAGTAAAATGGATCTTATAACTGCATTGAGAATAAAACTAAGATATTTACAAATAACTTATTTATTAATATAGAATAAGTTGCTTGTTTTAAACCTGTAAATTTGTTTACAGCTTTAAAATGTATTTAAAAACATTAAATCTATAAAACATCGTTTCTTATATCTCCTATACATCTACAGGATCAAAAATCGATATCAATAACCAGTTATTAAGACATCCAAAAGCTATCTGGACATGACATCCTATGAATATGCAAGAAACATCCTGCGGATGTCTATGAGATATCCAGAATATCTCCTGGATATCTCTGAGATCGCCGCGGAACGTCTAGATATTTTCGACGTCAGTGGGAGTCAAAAAAGTGCAACCTTTCGACCACTGGTAGATATTCATTTAGACATTCGGACATCTTATAGTCATCTTTTGGACTTGCCTCATCTCTAGTTCTATAGCTAGTGGATCTCTTATAGATGACTTTTAAAGATAGGTGGTTGTCTGGGTTTTCATAGGCAGTGAATACTGAAACTGAAATAGTGTCTACAAATATTACAAATGTCGTGATATTTCAAATGTTACTGAAATCGCATCGCTATAAATTTAGAGCAATGAATTTGATACAATTTTTGTAAGAAAACGTTTTAGTTTTCTTTATACAAAAGAACTATTTTATTTCTAAATTATTTTCACAATGAAAAAGAGTATAATGTAATAGGTATTTAAAATCTTGTTATGAAACCGGTGTGTTTATTGGTATAAGAAAATGCAACTTGCTATGGATACAATTTGTGGAGAAGAAATATAGCAATGGTTTTTAAATTTCTGGTCGCTAAAAATTGATGGGTTTTATTAAAAAGTAGCGCTACTCGCACGACTTTGCCCGTAGTAGAAAATTAAAAGTTCATTTGGTTCGCCTGTATATTTACAAATAATGGATGATGAATTTCTCACCAATTTGCTGTGTTAGTTTGCTCGCCTCTGTTATGGTAATTTGGTCGTCCATGTTATGATGATTTGCTCAGTAAAATGTTCTTAAAATTGGAATAGAAAAAGAGCAAAATCGAATTTTCGAAACGCTTCGAAGTGCAAACCCCCATTCTTCAAACTAATTTTGTGCCAAATTTCATGAAAATTGGCTAACGATCTAGGCGCTATGCGCGTCACAGAGATCCAGACATTCAGACTTTCAGCTTTATTATAAGTAAAGATTGTCTGAAATTGACACTTTGAATATCAGTTGATATTTCAAACTATTTATCACATAGCTATCCGAATATTAGGGAATCAGATGATGCAACGCCGAGTGAGTATGGAGATTGGAGCAACCAACCGCTATATTTTTCCAGGAATTGTTTTCAGCAGTGCGGTCACGCATAATCAAGTTTAAATCCTAACTTTTTCCATGACAAATTCTGAAATAAACTCGTTGGACATTGCATCATTTGATTTCCCTTTATTCTAATCACTAGAATCAACTCATCCAACATTGCACCTTTTGTTTTCCCTTTGTTCTGGTCATAAGGGACAAAAAAATAAAAACTTGAAAGTATAGCTGATATCGAATTTAAAAGATTTATAGATGATAAAATTTAGCTGAAAATGCCATCTCCAAACCTTTTGATCTAAAACTGATTGATTTGCAATCTATCCGGGGTCGAAAATGAGCTACTACATCGCAATAGGTTGTTGATAAAGAGGGTAATCCAGTAAATGGTTACAAATAAAAACTTCTTGAAAAATCGGGGTTTGAAAAAAAAGCTACTTTACTCTCCGGTCCTCCTAAGAATACAATTCTAAGCTGAACTCAATACAGAAAAAAAATCATGTAAAAAGAACAATAACATTTTTGAAATTTGTTCGTTACTCGCTTTTACAACTTTTACGCCGCAAAATAAAATATTCTGGTTTCTTCTTTATTTTTCCCTGGCTCGAATTCAGTCGGTACTGAAGAGCGGATCTTAGGCATAATGTTTCTTGAATTGTCTCGCGTTTTCAAACGCATGAGCTCAGACAGAGCTTCCTTTAGTGCTTGAGGGCTCACCATTTACGACATTTCATGCACTTAAATGGGAAAAATACAAAACAAAGTCCCATGAAAACATCTCTCAAATTTTGCACTTGAATAAAACATTTTTTCGGAAAAGCTCTTGAAAACACGGAACATATTAAACTACAGCGGAGTGTGCTGTAATTCATTTTCTATGTCTCTGTTGAATGTTGAAATATTAGTAAGCCTTAATAATTTCGTATTTTTTATAGATAAAAGAAATATAAAAAAATCAAACATTTTACTAAAATAATTCATATTGCATCATATTTCTGGCTTGGTCTAAATGACCTAAGCGACCCTAAATGGCAGGATAACTTTGAACCAGGGCAAAAATTCATTTTAAATGCATTTAATGGTTACTGTTTCTTACTTTTGAATAGCAATATAATACCGCCATGGGAAGGTAAAATGTAGCATCTGCATTTTTTCCCTCTTTCTTTTTGCGTTTTTGACATTTATTACACTTTAGCTTTATTCTACAAGTTTTCTGATTTAGTTTCGGTTAAAAAAAATAAAAATCACCAAAAAAAAAAAACGAAAAGCTGAAACATTTCACCATTGTTAGTATGGAATCCAAATCTAAAACGCGTTGCTTCAAATATCTCGAAAACTCATTTCTGCAGATGCTGCGCGTTACCTTCCCACCGAAGAATAGTTAAGAGTGTTTCTGAAACTTAAATTCTGAGACGTTCAACGATAATAAATATTCATTACTCTTTCAATTATATATAGACTTTTATTAAAATGTAAATAATTTGATCTCGTGCAATTATTGTGTAAAATTAAGGAGAAATACGTGCAGAACCCTACAGTAATTTAAGGCATCCATATCCGTGTATTTTCTGCTACCAGATCCTTAAACTAAGCATATAAGAACTTGAAAACTGCATCAAGAGTTAAAATTCTAGGAAATCATAATTCACTCCACTACATCACAAGTTAAAATCTCAATAAATAAATGCTATTAATAAATCATTCCTTAAGCGTCTTATATGTACATCAAACTCTTTTTCCTCTACAGTTTTCATTGGGAACTTTAAGATAATTAAAACAGCATACAAGACTTTTGTAATCTTTATTTTTTTCTAATCAAAACTTGACTTCAAGGAATAATTTATCATTTCTATGAGAGTTTTTCGAACTCATTATAAAATTCTTGGGAGTAAACAGTAAAAAAGCTATTTGTGGAAATCTATTTAGAGTTATCTCAGGCGCAAACATTACTATTTTAATTCAGTATGAAGCCAATAAAAATTCACTCTACAGCATGACTAAACAATGAAAAATATTAGACTAATATACTTCAAAAACAAACAAGTCAAATTTTATTGTAGCAAGCAACTTTCTCTTGACCTCAATGTGGCTTTTTGTCAGCTGTGTATGCTCCCACGTAAAGCATCAGTTCTGGAAGTCAGCCCAGAATCAAAGCTAGGTTTGTAATTTATTTATTTTTTATAGGCAAAATTTTCGTGTTTTAATTCAGACTTACAGCTTAAATTACGTAAAGGGGAGCTGAAGCTACTGCGCTATAGCCATCCATACATTCGTTATATATGGTTTCTCTGTAAACGGGAACGACTGTATTACCTTGATACTCCAAGGTCACCACTGTTGAAATGTTTTGCGAGTTGATTGAGGGGGGAAGGGGGACATTGCAACGAATGAGTTGAGGTGCCGAAGATCTTAAGCGTGTTTACATTTAAAAAATAATAAACTTTCAATAAAAATATAGTCTGACTCTGATATAAGTTGACTTCCGATCGTCTGAGGACGATTTTATCGGGAAAAAAATAGAAACAAGAAAAGTGTTTGGTGCCGTCAATAACGGTTATGGGTACTGTACCAATCTATGAATTTCATTTATTTCAAACCAAAACATAAATAAGCTAGTCCAACGTTAAGCATATTTTTACCAAAGTCGGACTACCAGTAATTGCACGCCAGCTATGCATGTGTTACTTATATCTGACAGCTCTGGAGACGGAGGATTTTAAATAAGGTAATACTACTACAAGAACTTTAAAACATAGACTTCTATTCCTGATGTGTCTCTAGTCTTCACGGTAAACTTAAACCTCAGGATGGGAAACAGAGGGAAGACATTTTAATGCTCATTTTACTTACCTAAAAATTCACATAGAACTTAATTATGTTTTTTTTTTTTTTTAACAATAAATCTTCTTTTATTCCTAACACTAGTGATCTAGAAATAAGGAAAAATGCATGCATTTTAAATAATCTGAATCTTTCTATCAAAAGAAAAAAAAATTTAAAGCCACAATCTCGTAGCAAGTGAAAGGGAATGAAAACAAATTGCCTCATAAAATGGAACACAGTTTATAGCTGCGAGAGATAGAAAGAGTGGTCCTTCAATAAAATGAGCGAAAAAAAACTCCTTTAAGTTGGCTTCTGTGAAAATTAAGAGAATTACTCGAGGAAAAGATAAAATCAGAAACCGTGTTATGGTTTCTTTCCTAGTTCTTTAACGGGCATTATTTTATTAACGATGATTTGACAAAACTACGTAGATGTAGGGATCTTTTGAAAACTGACATTAAGAATTTAAAGGATCAGCAATTATTTAAATTCAAAAATGTATAAGGATGAAACCACTGGGGTTTTTCACTCTCCTTCAGAAAAAAAATCTACTTTTCTCTTAATTTTTAATTATCATTTTTTACGTATTTCGTTAAGCTCTGTACCAGTTTTTTACTACGCATATATTTTAATTAAATTTATCATTATTATCACTGACTCGAAAGTCCATTGTAGATCCTGGGCTTTCCTATAAGTTTCTTCCAATTGGATCTATTTTGGGCCTGACTCTCAACTTGAGGATTGCATTTAGGATCTTAAGTGGGATGGACTCAGGAGACATGCGGGAAACACATCCTACCCATCTCGTTCTTTGCAATGTAAGTTATTTTATTACGTCCGTATCTCGATAGTGTTTAAACAGTTCAACGTTATCAATTAATCAAAAATTTACAAAAAACATCTCACCTTCTGTCCATTTAATTTTCCCAACGGAAAAAATTTTCGTCTGAATAACCTATGGTGTGCGACTTATTGTTATTATTATTAACATTATTATAATTATTATTATTAACATTAGTATTATTATTATTATTGTTATTATTAGTGCGGGACTAAGCATTGACATAAAATAATTCAAATTGCTCCGGTTTTGAACTTAATCACGCTTCTCTTTTTCAGTTTCCTTTCAAATTCATGCGGTATCTAATTTTTATGTTATTTATTATCCTGTAAAATAAAAACGTTGATTAAAATAAATGTTATGATGTGTGCCTTAAGAATAAAACAGGCGAATATTTTAAAAACAGAAAATTTTTACTTCAAGCTGAAAAAAGGGATATTTTTTGCCACGAAGCAGTAAAGAAATGAAATATATTTCCAACTATTAGAAATGTATTTATAGGAAATTGTTCTAGCGCTTTTAACTTTTTCTGTAAGTTACTTTTTTTTTAATTTGTTCATTAATTTATTTTATTTTTTCAAAACTATGACATTTCGACTCCATTGTTTGAAGATTATTTTTTCTTTCCCTTGGATATTCTCACAACAAGAGTACAGCACATTTGAGCGTCTGTATCCCTTTCATAAATTTTGATTAAATAAACAATTTCCTAAAAACGCACAACTGAAGTTTGAACTAAATCATTTCGAGCTGAAATACTTTAAAACTAGAATATGAGCTAAATTTGAGGTGACTTGTTATGCTAACGGCATGAAATATAATTCATTAAAATTAAAGTTTTTACCACTTTTTGATGTTATAACATATATTTCTAAAAAAAACACCATTTTTTTTTACTATCAAAAATAACATCTCAGAAAAAAATTCATTATCTCTAAAAAACGCTCCTACAACACATTTTGAACATAACCGCCAATCGACATCCGTTACGGTTACCTCCTAAATAAATTTGGACAAAAGTGAACGTCGTTTGTCTTTCTTTAACTATGTCAAGAACTGTTCCTGTATTCGAAGCGTTTCCCTCTACGTTTTTCTTCAAGAAAAAGGTGAAGAGAGATAGAATTTCCACCTCGAAAACCTTGTCAACGAAATTGTAAAAGTATCAATTTCAGAAGCGACGTTGAAATAACAAACCACTTTAGAGAAATGAAGTTAGAAGGGATGGGAAATTCAATTCCGTTATGCCTAGTCTCGCTTAAAAGCCTTTTCATGTCCAATGTAATCAACAAACGAAATATGTGTTCGATAAAAGCATCACTTGCTCAGAGTTTCTGCTGATAGAATGTACAAAAAGCTGCGCATGTAAAGCGGGCATTTTCTTATGAGAAATGACGCCTTTCTTTTCATCAAATTTTCCTTTAGAATGAATTTTCTTTTCCTATTTTATAGTTGGGACCGACTAAATATTTAATTTCTGTAGTGCTTGGATATCGTGAATTGAAAAACTTGGAACAAATAGGACTGAAATGAATTACCTCCATTCCGATTAAAAGGTAAACTGAAACACAGAAATGAATTATACCTTCAAGTCGATTAAAAAATAAACAGAAAAACTACAATCAAGCCGATTAAAAAGTAAACAGAAAAGCTTAAAAGAATTACAATCATGCCGATTAAAAAGTAACAGAATAGCTGAAATTAGTGAATTTCAAGTCTATTAAAATGTAGATTGAAAGCAAGAAGCTGAAAGGGTACCCCAAGCAGAGTTTTTCAAGAAAAATTACCTAATCCCACCCTCCTCCCCCTTTAAAAAAAAAAAAAAAAAAAAAAACTTGTCAGCATAAAAGAGAAAAATTAAACTGAAACTTTAATCAGATGTATTAAAAATAAGAAAAATTAAAGGAATTAATTTTCTACTGGGAATGTAGAAAAGAGATCATTTTTTCATGATTTCGTACTCGAGTATGTGTAGCAACTTATTAAAAAAATTCCAGTTGAACATCGTTAACATTTAGGAAGACATCACCTGTATAATCTGCTGTATTTCAAAAATTCTCAAGTAGCTAAGATGGATGCTAACCAGGGAACCACACGACTTCAGTAATCATGAAAGAAGTTCAAAATGGTTGCATTCGAAAGAGCATATTTAGACATTTTTTTTGACCCATGAACTGTGTGCCCTCGTCCCCTCGTTTTCGAGATATGGGATCTTAAAGTCTGCCGAAATCTCAAGAAAAATCGCCAAATTTAAAGACTTGGCAAGAAATTTAAAACACCGCGCGTTTTTATCGTCAGCATCATGCAAGGCATCTGATTTCCATTTTGGGTCATCTACAAGACGTGTGAAAGATGTGTTGCATTAATCCCCCACTTGTGTGTGTTAAGTTAAAGAATCACCATCAAGCCTATGAAGTGAAAAGTAGTAAGCTTTATTCAGAGGACCAGAGGAACGACAACTTAACAATGAAATTAAACATGAGTTGTTTCATTCGTGATAATAATATATTTCAAACTTTTTCTGTTCTTTAAGTATATTTAACTTAACTTATTTAAGTGTTAGTTCTTATTAATGAAATATGTTGTAAGTATTTCTTGATAACCTGGGAAAATTAATATGAATAAGTACAAAAATCAGACTAAGTTGAGCTCATATTCAGATAATAAAACGAATGGTCTTTGATGTTGAAACAAAATGGTCATGGATTATAGTATCAGTTCTTTTTTTTTTTTTTTAAGTTATAATTAATACATTAAGTTTTATTGTCTGACCACTGTGAATAAATACATGTAATTTATACATGTTTAAAAAAAGCAAAATTCTAAAAAGAAAACAACGGATAAAAATGTCAATAACCCACGCTTCAAAATCATCGATATCGGAAATTACATCATGGATGGAGGGAAATAGTTATTTTTGTTCTTAAAAACTGTTAATTTTTGCGGACGTTCGTTAAAACAACACCTGACATTCGAACAAAATCTGCCATTACAGCTTAAAGTGGTTATAACGTAAATGCACAACATATTGCATGTTTTGTATTCATTTTTTAAAAATACTGAAATAACTTTTACAAGTTATGTTTCAATCAGACTACTATCACTTTTTCATTTCCAGATTAGTACAACCGCAATACTCGGAAATGATACTATATGCTTGGTATAAGTCTGGGTTGTTGAAAACTCGGCCACTCCATTTTAAACCCCTTTGCAATTTTGCATTTTGGGAGAGTTTGACGGTTGCAATATCTAAGGCCCTACATATATAGTGGCTCTATCTATACAGCGGTTCGAACAATATCTGTACACGACTTAAATTCATGAAACGTTTCTAGTATCGAAAATTTCTGCCTTTTAAGCGGTATTTTGTTTATATTTGTCAGGGTCAGTAGCATATTTTTGCCCTTTCGACAGGCTTCTTTCATTTTTATTTTACTATACATCTTATTTGTATTTAACATTAATCTGCTAATTAAAATTTCTGAATTAGAAGTTCTTTTTTTTCCATTTATATTGCCTTAAGTATACAAATTAACTTTGCACAGAATCTAAAACAAATATTCATAATTAATACTTACAGGAACTATATTAAGAAATCATTGAAATCTTACATCAATAATGTTGCAATCAATACTTAAAGTACTGAAGTTAAAATTACTTTAACTACACTAAAATGTAAAAATATACTTTAATCCGGCTCGTCTCTTCAAAATTATAAAGGGGAAAGGGTTAATTCTGCCGTGGGATGTTAAAGCACAGTATCTGCAGAAATGAATTTTTGAGACATTTGGAAGAAACTCGTTTTGGATTCCAAAAACGGAAGCGTTTGAATATAACGTCCTTTTTGTGCTTAATTTTCAGCGGAAACAAATCAGCAATTTTGTACACTAAAGCTAAAGCAGAGATGCTCACCCCCCCCCCCCCTAAGGGCAAGGGCGCACTCAATTGAATGTCACGAAGATGCCCCAAAAGCAAGAGCCTCCCTCCAAAATGAGAAAAATACCCCTAACCCCCCCCCCCCCTAAAAATTGCAATGGCACAGTCTGCGCCACAACCGCACACCTTAGGTAGGCACCCCTGGCTAAAGTACAAAATATGGCAAATAAACACAAAAAAAAAATGCTGATACTACGCTTTACTTTCCCACGACAGAATAATACAAAATGCTTATCATGCCGAAAAGCAACAGAAAACACACCCACATACATACAGCTAGAGTTAGAAAGAATGTGTCTGGGAACTCAACTTGGGGTTTAGGGGACTCGCCAGAAAAAAAGGTGGTTTGAAATCAATTTACATTATATTGGCATAAAAAAAACAGATATTTCCCATAAGAGCGTTCCCCCGCGAGCGTCCCCCACTTCCCTACCATACTACTTTTGCAAGCACATGTAAATATATTTTTGTTGAAAACCAGGAGATTCAACCTTAGCCTCTTAGACCCCCCCCCGACTGTAGTGAGCTGCTTTGATCATTAAGAATGAGATAAAACTTCAGTTTAATCTTGATTTCAAGTTGTTCCTCTGGAAAAACTTTCTGCTTCATAAGCTTGATAATGGTCCTTAACTTTGACGCACACAAGCAAAGTAGGAGTGACTATTCCTCCAAGAGCGATAGTGCTCCCTTCTCACACTAATATCTTGAAGACCCCATAAAACAAAAGCCCCCCCCCCTCCCCGACGAGAGAAAAATCCCGCTGAAAACAACTCCCTAAAAATTTTAATGGCGAGTCTGTGCCACGACTCCCTCTCCGCCTGGTGCCCAGCCGACTCATGAGTAAAGAATCAACTTAAAGCATCTTTCACGCGTTTTGGCGAAGATCAAAAATAGCAATGTGATGTCTTATGTCAGATGCAGATTTTTTTGAATTCACGCCGTACCTACCATTTTTGAACAAAATGCGCTAAATTTGACGACTTAACTCAAAATTTCGACAAACTTTAAGACCTCATATTTCGATAACGGGGTCGCGAGGGCACGTACGTTTTGTGCTATAAACATGTTTTACGATAAACTTTCAAATGCTACCAATTTCGATTTTTTTCGAATTTCCTTGATCTTGTGGTTTCCTGGTAAGGAACGTTCACAAATTACGTTTTTAATTCTAAACACAACATAGCAGCACTGAAGAATTACTGATTTATAAGCAACCTCATACGATTCATCGCCTTCGAAAACGAAAACATAAAAACATTTTTAAAATAAATAAGTTTTAAAAAATTTTATTGTCAATAAAAACATATTAAACCACATTTGATAAATTCAGTCACTTATAGTCAAATTCGCCGATGGTGAAGTGATTTTAATGAGCTCAGCTATAGTAGGGCTCTGATCAGTTGAGCTGACTTTGACAACGTCTATCTCTTTTTGAGGGGTTCAACAAAAAAGGAACACGTTATTAGCGCGAATTTGTGTTGGAATACTTTTGCAAAACTGCTACGAAAGAAACCCAACTCAGCGTCAATTACCCTTATCAGTTACTACAAAAAGAGGTTAACATTTTCAATGTCATAACTCAACGCATCAGAGCCACACTATACGATAGTTGCATTTCACTATTACAGAATCGGTGTTTTGTCCAATTTTTTGTAAAAATTACGAGTAACCGAAAGAAATTGGACGAAATGGGACAAAATGAAAATCCACTGATTTTCCATATGTTTAAGAAGTCAAATTATTGCTATGATGCAATAGAATAATCATGCGATTCAATTAAATTACAATTTTATTACAATATTAGTAAAATATTTTTTCATATAAAATTATCACAAAATTAAAATTCCCTGATTGAATACGTATTTATAATCTAATACATTTCCAAAGAAAAATTTGATTACACTTTGGTACTATACTGGTTTTTTGGCAATTTCTTTATTGTAGAAGTCATCAAATTCAAAAAATAAATAAATAAATAAATAAACAGTTGAACATTGTTGCAGTACAATATAATTGCATATTGCTATAGTTGGGGCAAACCTAACCGGGCAGCATCGTAATTTCCGCGATTAAGATTTACGTAGCTTTCACAATGCTGCCATGTTAGGTTCGCCACTGGAAAAACAAAGGGATTAATTTCTTACAGTGTAAATATCAGATGAAAAATAAATGAGTGAAATTAGTTAAGTTAACTAAAATCAAATGTTTTCATTTTAGTTTTTACGAATCGTATTGAAATCTAACGGGGCAAGAGACAGAACTGGTATATTTGATAGGTACTGCTATATAGCAGTATTTAGAAACAAAATTCGATGAAAGCCTATCTAAGATCTGAACTTCAAATGCGTTTTTCTCAAAACTGTAAAAAGGCCACTTACATCCCTTTGCTTCTCACTGCCACATATGTGCTATTTTAATCTTTAAATGCAAAAATGAATGTATGAATTGATTATTGTTTTTATTAAGAAATTTTGTTGTACTGAAAAATGTGAACGAAATGATATTTTGTCCACAGCTATTTTCTCCGGGGTATTTTTCCGCGGGTTTTTTCCAGGGACTACCCTGCAATATTATGTATGTATTGTTCAATTCTTTCTGCTTAAAACACACACAATTTATTCATAACTCATGACTATACTTTATACGGGTACTTCTGAGAATTATATGACCAAGTTAGTCTTCACAATGCTTCTTTCTAAAGAACATCCCTACACATAAAAGAGAATACGGTTGTAAACTATAAAAACAGTAAAAGTTCTGCACGCATTTATATCCTTTTAAAAAGCAATTGAAATACAAATCCCATCTATGTTTTTCTTTAAAAGATAGGAGTCTGTTCCATTTTTCATATTGATAAAACGCTTGCTCCGTTCCGAACATGGAAAATCCCTTATCTTGCCTGGAGAATTTCAAATTTTAAAAACGGAAAAAAAAGCTCTAACTTTTCTTCCTCCAGTAATATATCATATTTATTTGACATTCCGCTCTAAGAACATCTTTTAAAACGTTTATATCAAAATTTCTGAAAGGTTTTTAGAGCACCACTTTTTCGTCTGCTCTGCATAAAAGTTGGTAAATTCACAGGTAAAAAATAAAACCAATAAATCGAATGAGGCAGAAGTGATAAAATTAAAAACTTGAAGATACAAATGGTTAGGTGAATCTCTCCGATATCTTAAGGCAAGAGATAGTATTAGCAGCTCTGGTAGGTGCTGCTATACGAAATGATTTGTTTAAAAATTTTAATGAAAGCCTTCTTAGGACCTTATCTTTAAGCGCGTTTTCCTTAAAACTTGAAAATGTCCATTTACATCTCTTTGCTTTTCACTGTCTCAAATGTTATTCGAGAAGAAACGCAGGTCGTCTGTCTCTTAGCCATTCCCGAGGGACTCCCGTGTGGCAGGTCACAAAGTGATAGAAACAAGGGGCCCTCGGGGATGATGTCTCTTAGCCAATTAACCATTTCATTTTTCTTCCCCATGGTGGCCAAAAAAGAACATTTTTGGACATTATTACTGCATATTACAGAAAGATTAGAAAAACTGCAAGGTAAGTTACATGAATATATCTTAAACGAAGAAGCAGTTGTTTCAGTCAGTCGGGACTTCAAATTTAGTCAGTAGTGCATCACATCACACCCGAGGGTCCCCTGTTCCTATCACAGTAGTGACTTTCCCAGATTAGGGACCCTCGGGAAGTTGCAACCTTTTTTATTTAATTCCAAAGTACAGAATAGAGAATTTAGAAAACAGTAACAGAATACGGAATACAAATAACATAATACAGAATACAAATAACAGAATACAGAATTTTGAACATTTTAAATTTTAACATAAAATATAAAATACAATAAATGTAACATAAGTAACAAGTTGTCAATACACTATGAAATGAATACTAGGAAAAAGGGCCTACGTGGTACTTTGGGAAAGAAATTCTTCTGAAGACAATAATTTGAAACTTTCATTCATTCTCCACGTGCTGTGTAGGTGAATGATTGCTTGTCTAATTCTTTGCTGTCTTGAGACATTTGTGGGAAATCGTAAATGCAGGCGATCTGTCAGTGTGCAATCGAATAAGTAATGATATGCATCACCCACCAGTCAGTAGTGCAGTATAGCAAGTAATAAAACCAATGAAGTGTTGGGTTTTACCAATAAATCTATTTTACAACATTCCAACAAAGTTATTCTACCTCTGTGCAGAAGTTTGGCAGAACCCAATGGTGTTCTTATACTGTATACTCCATATACGCCGTATACTCTCAAACATTTTTTTAACATATAGCGCATACCCTCAAGCTTCATAAATTTTCATATTATGACATTTTATGTATATGATCAAATACACAAATTGTGCGTAATGGATCACTGGGAGTACACCCCCAGAAAAATTGATGAGCACATCACTGGTAGAATCTCATTTAGAGCATTCTGTTCAGCTTTGAGCTCCTTTATCTTAGGGAAGATATCAATCTATTGAAAACGCTTCAAATGTGAGCTAAGAGGTTATAGTAGGGGAGATAGCGACAGTTTTTAATACATTATTTATATAAAGCCAGAATTTTTTTAAATCTTAGATTAGTTTACTTAAAAGAAGAAAGCGAGAGTCTACCGAAAAGTTGTCGTTGCAATAATTAATAAAAAAATTTGCAATATGTTGCAAAAACTTGAGAAATTGTCTTATATATATATATAAGGCTGAAACTCGGTAATATTATTGATTACGTATAAACATAACGAAAATAATATGTCTACCGCGTCCGAAGCGTTGCTGTGCCGTGTCTACCACCCACGCAAGGTGCAAAAAAATCAGTCAATTTTGACTTAAATATATAAGCCTAATTTTTTTTAAATAATTGTTTATAATGTATAAAATATAAAAACAAAAGTCTACCAGTTGTGTTATGTTGCAAAGGCATGATAGACGCCACGGAATGTCGACCTCGTACCTCGATGTACTGTTTATCGGGCCGCTAGCGCTCGCTCAAAAAAGTTTGCTCGTCGTCGCGAAATTTCAATAAATAAAGCTGATTTATTTTTTAATAAATAGTTTAAATTCTATTTTTATTAAAATTTTTAGTCTACCGTGACTAAGAGATTGCTTAGTCTTTGGTAGACGTTACTTAAATTATAAGGTAGTTGGAAAAGTGATTATTTTATATTTTCATTCTTTATAAATGAAAATTTTTCAATTATTATTATTTTTTTATGATTACAATTTTTTATCATATTTAAATTGATATTCATACTTTAGTTACATTATTCATATATATATATATATATATATATATATATATATATATATTAACATATTAACTTCAAAAATATTTTGAATAACCATCTTTTCAAATACATTTCGTAATTGGGGAAGTAAAGCTGTTTATTCATCTACTGCGAAGAAAGAAGAGGGGAGAGGGTAAGGACACGCCTATAATAACCTTGGGTCTGGGGCCTGAGCCTGAATAAGGCCCCTATAGTGGTGGAGCCGACGCATCCGCCATTTTGGAGCAAACTTGATCCAGTGCTTCGCGGCGATAGCATTGCTGCTGATGTTTATATTTCTTTAGCATATGTTAAATTGGGTCAACAGATAATAGCCATCTGCAGAACTGAAAAATCTGCCTTACTGCATTTACTGGAAAGTAGCAGATTTTTTAAAAAATAATAAGCACTTTTCATAATGCACTCAAAAGGACAAAATAACTTTTCTCGGTCAGAAAGGACAATTTAAGAATTCCTATAGTTTTCAAAAATCTCCAAGAAAATGACACCACAAACGAAATGTTTTACCATTATCTAGCTTTCAATCATAAATTTGGGTGTTGAAACACGCATTTTTTTTTTCTTAATGGGAAAGTTTAGTTTAAAATGATTTGAGCGCACTTTTCTTCGTTTGTGAAATTTTTTTCTTCAAAGAATTAAAAACTACAGGAATACTTAAATTTTCCTTTCTGACACAGAAAAGTTATTTTGTCCTTTTGAGTGCATTATTAAAAGTGCTTATTATTTTTTTTAAAAAAATCTGTTATTTTAAAGTTTTTCGTTTTCAAACAAAATTTTACTTTAGAATTTGATTTTTTAGCGTTAAGTTGTACCTTAAGGTTAAAGAAATCATTTAATGAAATTCTGAAGCGTGTAAGTGGTCTAGTTGCTGAGTATACGCAAAAGAATGGTTCACAACGTATAAGTAACTTGGGATAAAGATCCTAATACGTCTTTTTACTTAGCCCCGTTATCGATTATTGGGATATATGCATAGATGAAGATAAAAACCCTAAGAAAGCAACGACTGTGAATAAATTTCATTCTTGCTCTAGAGAGGACTTCATTCAAAATTTTCATTATGATTATTATTAACATTTCATTTGCAAGGCAAACAAAATTTGTAACAATGGATTTTATATTTAAACATTTAATGGGGGAAATTACATCAAATTTGCTATTTTCCATCCTAACCGAAATAATGATGTTATTTCAGTATTTTAAATTTTCATTCTTAAGTTGTACCTTAAGATTAAGCAAATCATTTAATAAAATGCAGAAGTCTCTTAGTAATCTAGTTGCTGAAATATAAGCAAAAGCACGCCTCAGATTACTCCATGACAATCAGGTCAAGTGTAATAAAAGTGCTTAAAAAACATCAATTCTGAACCACCAAAATTTCTTATCTATGATGGATTATTTTTATTGTATGTAATGAAAGAAATTCCGTCATCGTATGCTATGATATTGAGAAAATTATTATGTTCAGCAGTATTCGTAGTAATTGTTTTCGACACGTACCCCGTCTCCTTCCATAAAATATAACGAACATATCGTCGCCTCATAGCAACAGTAAGATATCTAACCCCAGAAATAAACACTAAGATATCTTACTGTTGTTCTGAGGCGACGATATATTAAGCGGAATTGACAGAGGTCAAAAAATTCAGATAGGAGACTCTGCAACACGACCCTTTGACTTTTTGAATCAATTAAAAAATATTACTTTTAAGGAAGATCTGCTAGAATATTTACTAAAAAACTGGGAACGAGATAACAAAGCGATTTATTTTGAAGATAAATTTGTGCATATTAATTACAAATAGTCTTATAGATTTGAAACCATCAACAGAAAAGTTGTAAAAATAGTAGATCATATTCAATCGTGCCCCAGACTGCGAAGAATCCGACACAAAAATGATTTACCATCTTTTTAATTTTTGAAGAGCTGCAGCCTCCATATGACGTCCACCTACGATGTTCAGATACTGATGTATTAGTTATAATATTGGCTAACATGAAGTTTTTGAATTCTTAAATAAAGGTCTGGATGGAAGTTGGCGTTGGAAAATCATTAAAATGTATCAATGTCTCTGAACTTTTCAAGAATTTAGGAGAGAACGTTTGTTCCGCCTTGGTTGCTTTACACGCAATGACTGGTTGCGATCAAAATCCGGCTTTTTTTCGAAAAGGAAAAGTCCGGCCTTACGCTCTATTTACAAAGTCGGAAGAATACACAGGAGCGTTAACAAATTTGAGTAAGTATCAGCCATCGCTGATGTGATTTATGTAAAATGCATGTCGCAAATTCGAATACAACTCGAAATTTCGGAAGAGTTTGTGCGCCGAATGTACAGACAAAATAAAATGAAAAAAATTAATGATGCAAGAACAATTACGTTTTTAAAAGTTTATAAAAATTTTGAAAAAAGATAAAGTAATTCTCGAAAACGTGACGAGTTTTGATCCGTCATCCTTAACTCTATGTTAGTCTGAACTTCGTGAACATTTCCTCAGAACAGCTTGCATTTCGCATTGGACAAATTCTCATTTAAAAAATCTGACAAGCTTATCTCCTCTTGATTGTGGGTGGAAAATTGAGGACAACTGATAAGTTTTTAAAAGGTTTACTGAAAGCAATTACCGCAGGCAATAAAAGATGTTACATTCGAACAAAGCCTTCTGCCTCGGGTAATCATTTTTTTTCCCAACCAGACTTGGCTTTTAATAAAATTCTTTCTATTTTTATCAATTGTTTTCTATTACAGATATTGATGATTTTACCGAGACAGCTAATAATAGTACCGACATTCACAGAAATGATGATTATTCAACTGACAATGATGCTAAGTTGAGCGTCAGACATTTTGAATATGAATTCAGCAACGAAAGCGAAAACGAAAATTATTTGGGCGAGTCAGATGTGAGCGGCGATGCACCTGATGAATAGTTCGTTTAAATAAAATTATGACCCTTGCTACAGTTTTATAGGTTACTAATGGTAACCGCACGGCTTTGCCCGTAATAGAAAAATTAAAAGGTCTTTTGGTTCGCTTGTATATTTACAAAGAATGTATGGTGAATTTTCTCGCCAATTGGCTTATACCCATGTTACAGTTCCACGTTATGATAATTTCGTATCTCGCCAATTGGCTTTTGCCCATGTTACGGTTCCACGTTATGATAATTTCGTAATTTAATCGTCCATCTTATGATAATTTTGTTCTTAAAATTGGAATAGAAAAAGAATGACATCGAATTTTCAAAAAATCGCTTCGAGGTGCGCACCCCCATGCTACAAACTAACTTTGTGCCGAATTTCATGAAAATCGGCCGAACGGTCTAGGCACTATGCGCGCCACAGAGATCCAGACATCCTACAGACATCCTCCGGACATCCAGACAGAGAGACTTTCAGCTTTATTATTAGTAAAGATTAATTAGTATGTAAAGTACTGTTTATTTGATTAGATTTAATTATTTATTGTTATGTAAGATCGATGCAAAAATTTTTATTTCATAAGTACTTGACCATAAAAAAAAAATAAATAAATAAATAAAAGAGGCATAATTTAAAAGGTCAAGACATTAATAATGAAAAATAAATTTCACTATTATTTTGTACATAATTTTAATAAAATAAAATATTTTTTAATTTTGTTTAAAATTTAAACTTTAAATGTTAAAATTGTTTTTTTAATATGCTTAAATCATTCATACTTTTCCAAATACTTTATAATTTAAGCAACGTCTACCAAAGACTAAGCAACCTCTTAGTCACGGTAGACTAAAAATTTTAATAAAAACAGGAATTAAACTATTTATTAAAAAATTAATCAGCTTTATTTATTGAAATTTCGCGACGACGAGCAAACTTTTTTGAGCGAGCGCTAGCGGCCCGATAAACGGTACATCGAGGTACGAGGTCGACATTCCGTGGCGTCTATCATGCCTTTGCAACATAACACAACTGGTAGACTTTTGTTTTTATATTTTATACATTATAAACAATTATTTAAAAAAAAATTAGGCTTATATATTTAAGTCAAAATTGACTGATTTTTTCGCACCTTGCGTGGGTGGTAGACACGGCACGGCAACGCGTCGGACGCGGTAGACATATATTTTTCTTTATGTTTATACGTAATTTAATAAGATTACCGAGTTTCAGCCTTATATATATAAAACAATTTCACAAGTTTTTGCAACATATTGCAAAATTTTTTATTAATTATTGCAACGATAACTTTTTGGTAGATTCGCGTTTTCTTCTTTTAAGTAAACTAATCTAATGTTTAAAAAAATTCTGGCCTTATATATATTGTCATAAAATTTCGGTCGCTATCTCCCCTACTATTAGTAAATCGGCTTTCTGGTTTCGATTACGATACCAGAATTATTAGAATGCTTTATATGATGTACGGTAATGATGTACGGTGATGTTACGGTATATGTGATAAATTGGTGATTGTATATAATTACCGGTGACTATACACAATCACCAAAAAATTTGGTAAATGTGATCAATTATTAAATATTTATCACATTTACCGTTTTATTTATACAATCCTCGACTTGTGATGGGGAATGTAATACATTTGAATAATTCTGTTGAGTAACGAGGGTTTATAATTCCGAACAAATAATATTTTCAACACTAAAAACTACTTTTACAATTAAATTAGGTTTGATATCTATCAAAGCTTACAAAAATATTTCAATCAAAAAAAAAAGTAAATAAATTGGTTTTGCTTTGATTTACTTTAAATTAATGTCTTAGAACAAACAAATTAGATGATATATCATAAATCGTGCAATCGGAAGCGTCACTACGGGAGGGGAAGGAGGGAGTGGTCTACTCCAGATTGCATATTTCTGGGGAGAGGGGGGGGGGTGAAACTCGAGAGTTTATAAAAAAAAAAAATACAAACATTGCAATTCTGATAAATTTACCCAAATATATCTTAAATTACTTAATTTATCGAATTTTAAAGAAAATTGACTACGGTATTGCGGCGGCAGTTTTATTAACTGCGTTTATAATATAACTTGTCTTTTAATGTAAATTTTTGATTTACCACATGAATTGAAATTTATTTCTGACAATTGTATAAACTTCATGTTTGCATAAACATTTTCTTTCTTTTTTTTTTTTAGTGTTCAGGCGGGAGGTGGGGGTGTACTACAAATTGCTGCCCCCGATGACATAATCACCAATAAAAAAAGTAAAATTGTTCAAATTTGCTGCTTTTTTCCTTTAACAACCGCCGACTCGTAATGAAGAATGTAATAAATTCGGATATTTTTCCTGAATAAGGTCTTAATTCCAAAGAAAGGAAAAAAATTTTAACTTCTTTGAAAATGCGTAGTTAAGAATTAGAAAAATGTCGTGATGGCTGTTAAAATACAGTTATATTTCAAACTAAATAAATGAGTGAAAGCAACACTCTTTTACTTTATTTTCATTAGATATTTTATAAAACACACTTTATATGCGTACAATATTTATTGTAAATTATATTGAAGAATATAAACTGCTTTGGTAATATTACTTCTCTACCTTTTCTTAAGGGCTCATTTAATATTCTGTTTCTGCCACCATGGCCTACTGATAAATGTGCTGCATGACGGTAAACATTTTCTCAAAATACATATAAAATCTAACATTCTAGGTGACTTATTTACGGGATAGATTAGTTTTTAACCATTGACAAAACTGTCAGTCCGTCATATCTTTTTTAGTCTACCATATCCTACGGAATTTTTTACACTATTTTTTTTTTCCCATTAAGTTTGTTTTTACTGTAATTCACCTTATTAACGAATCGTCATAGTTTTCTTTCGTCAACAAGAGACTTTTTTTTTTTGAATTCATATTAGTTACTAAAATTTTAAATTGAAACGCTGAAGCATATCGGCGATTATTAAAAACTCTATAAATGCGAAAAAGCAAACACCCCGAAAAAAAACTGTCTTGCCAGCACATCAGAAATACAGTAGCACTTCATTAATCTGTACCAATCCAGGTTGGACGAATTATTGAAAGTACGGAAGAACAAATAGCCAAAAAACTGAGCCGAAATACATAAACAAATTACTGTGAGCAATAAAAATATTGTTTTGAATTCAAGAAAATAAAACATAAAACTGAAGAGAAAATTTTAAAAATGCATAACAAAAAACAAAATACGGCCTACAAAGATTCATTATTAAGCTAAATTACATTTTATTTATATACACTGTTAAAAAAAACCTGAAAGTTCAGGTAGTTTTCTGACTGATTTTAACAGAATATTTCCGTAATGCTTCAAAACTTATTTTTTCCTTCCAACAACAGAAATATCACGAAAGGAAGTGATGAAAACAGAATTTTTCCATTTCTAGGGTTGCCGCTGTGCTATACTTTGTTAGTATTCTGATTAGCCTTCAAGTTATGATAAACATCGCTTTTTGATAGTACTTATTAAATCGCACTGTTACATGTTGTTAATTAAAAGCTTATTTAGAATAACAACTCAGATGCCGTAGACAAAACAGATAGCTTGCTATTTCATGTCTGGAAAGTAATATACTAGTACTATGTCGAAACTGTTTTTACGCCTTTGGGCTTTGTAAGTTTGGAAAAATGTTAGCGCCATTTTCAGACAGGCAGATGTGTTTTGATCGCCTTGGTGATTTGATGTGGGATTTACTGAGTCAGTATTAGAATATTATTGCGGTGTATTATTTTGCTCAATACTTCGAAATTCTATTCGTTAGAAGACGTTCGTCGTCGTCGACGACAATTCTATTCGTTAGTCATATTGTGTGTTCTAGCGGTGAGAATAGTTTTAGGATCTCGTGTTATCCATTTAAAATAAAGGCTATTGGATTACTTGTGTCCAGATGCAAAGGAGACACTTAAATTTAGCACCGCTGGTCGCATGTAAGTATTGTTGAATATCTTTGTACATGTTAATATACAAATGTATTTTTCTTGTTAATGTGCATTTGGTAGAATTCCGATGGTAGCTGATTTAGAATTTATAGAACTATTATAAAGTTACTGTTTTTGCTCTAACGCGTTGTATTCTTGAAAGTCATTAAAAAGTTAAATGGTCAACATTTCGTATCAACCAGAGATTATCGTGGTGTGCGAGCAAGACAGAAAAAAATCACTCAGTTTTTTTTTTTTTTTTTTGACAGATTGAAGGTAAACATTTTGAATCTCTAAATAAAAGTATTTCTTGCTGTTATATTTTTTGCGAAAAGGCATAGTAGATTGTTAATCTTTGAAAATACAATTACAATTTTGACAAGAATAAGTTTTATTGACTATTTAGAAATCTGGAAACATTCATTACTCCTTTCGGGATTTCATTTATAATAAAAAATATAAATTATTTAATTTATTTCCTTAGGACCTCATCCAACAACTTATTTGAGATTATTGCAAGTTTCTTGTAAAAACATTTCGGGTAAAACGAACTGATTGATATGTTTAGCCTAAGTATAATGCTTATGCACTAAAAATCTATGTTGCTATTCCAATGAGTGAAAAATGCGGAAATCACCGGGGGGGGGGGGATATACGTCATCTGAGCAAAAAATTCTTCCCGTGTATGTCAATGATTCTGTTTCTAAACACAGTAAATTGGTATGCGGCACTCTCCATCAGGTATATTATTCCATGATAAAGTCAACCGGTTTTTGATGGTATTTTATTTGACTCATTCTGCAAATAAAAATATTCTATTTTTCAAGTATGCTTTTCCATGCCACGCCAGAATATGTACGAGGAGATGTGGAAGGAAATATCGAACTGTATCAGCATCAAAAATTGCTGTTATATTTAAATCCACTAATTTCCTTGCTGGTACTTTTCGATTATTTTTATTCATCTGAAGGTGCAAATTTCGAGATAGATGCCTTGAAAGGTAAGTTATCAAGCAAAAATTTCACTTAAAATATCTGAGTAATAAATACAAAAAAATAATAGCTTTTGAATAGTTAACTATTTTTCTATTATATATCATTTTAAACATAGGATAGAAAAAAGAGAATGAAATTTCAGTAAAATATGTGAAAATGAGAAACGAGAAAATAGCGCAAGGAAAAATCAAGAACCGAAAGTTCTGTAAAGACACAGAAAATATAAAAACGGAAAAATAGATGAACGGAAAATTTAAAAACGGAAAAATAGATCAATGGAAAGAAGAGAAATGGAATTTTCGTTAAATCACGGAAAATTTATAAATGGAAGAACAGAACTAAACGGAGAAATGAGAAATGGAACTTCTGTTGAGTCACGGAAAATAATTTAACGGAAACGTAATATTTACGGCAACTTTGCTGCCGGTACTTTAAATGGCTATTCGGATCAATCAAAATCCGGATTAATAGAGTTTGGATTAGTGAGAGCTTAATGTATTGAATTGAAATCAAAATCCTACTAACATGGTCAATAATAAAGCGCAGACGCAGACAATTGCATCCAACATAAAGCCCTCGTCGCGTAGATACTATGCGTCATAAAAAAAAAAAAAAAAAAAAAAAAAAAAACAGGTAGCTGAACCAACTGAACAAATTTTGGCAAAGTATCGAATTTTATTACATTCCCCGTTACGAGTCGGAGATTGTATAAATTTGGGTAAATGTGATAAATATAGCTAAATATTCAATAATTGATCACATTTACCTATTTTAGTGGGGATTGTACAAAATTATCGGATTTATCACATTTACCGTAACATATACATAGTATAGTCTTGAGAAAAGGGTAGTAGAAAGGGATATCTGCCGTAGGCATGTAAACGGCAGTATCTGCAGAAGTGAGTTTTCGAGATATTTGAGGAAACGCTTTTTGGATGCCGTACTAACGACAGGAAAACGTTGGAATTACACGTTTGTTTCGAGCTTTTTTTTTTCATCGGAAACTAAAGAAGCAAGCTTGTATGGTAAAATTAACGTACAATAGATGACAAAAATGCAAAAAAATGAACTTTCAGTTTGTTACTACTCATATACTGCGCACGGCAGATACGATCCAGTTGTTTCAAGCCAAGCATGAAAATTTTATAAAATGTGGTAATATTTTCTTAAAATTGGGTTTAAAATACATCCATTAAACACAAAAAAAGTTTCTTGCAAAAAAATAATATTTAATTAAAAAAATAAAATGGTGCGTATACGCACCATTGGCCAAATCAATGAACAAATATTTCAGTGGAACAATATTATTCTTAGTTGAATTTTTACATTTTTAAATGAAAATTTTTGAAGCATTTTGGATGCAAATGGACTGTGCATTTGAGGCACAAATAAATCATGTGGTTTTTGCGCACTTTAACATCGTCTGCGGGCTTTTTCTTCATGTTCATTTATGGTATATACTAGCCGCCTGCGGCGACCAGCTGGTCCGCCTTTTTACGCAATTCGCTTTTTTGCGCCAGAGTTGCCGCCTTCGGCGGCTGCTTAGACAATTTAGCGACGGTATTAATCAATGTTTTTCTCTATATAACAATATTACCATTCGCCTTTTTACGCCAATGTTGACTTCTTCGGCGGCTGCTTAAAAAAAATGTCGATGGTATTAATCTTTTTCTCTATACATCAATATTAACATTCGCCTTTTTACGCCAAGGTTGCCGCCATTGGCGGCTGCTTCAAAATTTTTGTGTTGAATAAAGTATTTTCTAGGTCTATCTCCCGTTATGTCCTTTGGAATATTTTTCAGCGAGGGGGAGGGGAGGCACAAAAGGCATACTCTTCATGCAAATTTTGTCGGAAAATAACAAAAAGCATTTCCACTTTTATGTGAAAGCATTGTTTTTTCAAACTCATGGTGCGGGGGTGGGTGGGGTGGGGGACTATTGATCCCCTGTTGAAGTTCCTCTATTTCTTACTGTCCATCTACTGTATCCACCTCTATATTTGTCCACTTTTCTTTCTCTCTATCTATCTATCTATACGATCCATGCATATCTACCTCTGATAGTACTTAACAATCCTTTTTATGTAAAAAAAAAAACATTTTTTGCCCACTTAATATCATCTCTCTATCTACCAAACATAACCACCAATCCCTACAAAAATCATGCAAAAAAAACCGCAGGCTTTATTTATTTACTTAAAATTACACGCAAAAAAAAGGCTCTATGTTCCCTGTAGTGTCCAAAAAGCAGCGCTTGCAAAAGTTTAAAAAAATCACCGCTTTTATTGAATTAAAATGCGCAAAAATATTTGACAAAAAATAAATATAGCAAACAGTCCAGAAAAGAAAAAAAAAAGTTGGAAAAATAAAGATTTGAGAAATCTCTGAACGTTAAAAAAAAGTGAAGAGAAAGCAAACGATTTCAGTTAGGTCACGTGATGAGGAAGTGCGGAACTCAGCCGGCAATGATTACAGGTCGCGTTGTGTTCTGCATTTAAAAAATTGTAAAAAAAAAAAAAACTTTTGCGTATTTTTAAAAACTTTTTTCTTCTGAAGGGGGCGGAATGTTTTAATTTTACCAACTAAAATTTTGGAATTGAGGGCTCAATACTTTTTGCAGGATGGGTTTCGAAAAAAACTAAACCCAGAAAAAGATGCAAAATAAAGGTTTTTTCAAAAATTTATAAAAAATACAAAAATTGCTCTATCTTCAAAATTTTTTCCTTCATCATATTTAAAATTAAATTTTCTACACTATTGTACAAAAAATATTTGTGTGGTGCGATTGGTTCGGGGTCTGTGAGGTAAAAAGTACTAAAAAGTGCAAAAAAACGCATAAAACATTAAATAACTTTTTTTCTATTAAAAATATCAAAAATCGAAGCCCGAGGTGCACATCTTCAGCAAAAAACTGCACCAGTATACCAAATTTCATCTTTCTGGGCCTTACCGTTTTCCCGGGATGCGCACCACACACACACACACACACAAACATCTTATTTTATTATATGTATAGATTGCATTTATTTATTTTTCCACCCCCCCCCCCCCCAAGCTGGACCTTTCGCTGTATCTATATTACGTTACATTTCATAGTTGTGCGCATTAATTCAATAAAAACAGCGAGATTTTTTTTTTATCTTTGTCAAACGCTACTTTTTGCACACTACGGGGAATTTGAGCTTTTTTTTTTTTTTTTGCTCTACTTAAATGAAAAAAAGCGGTTTTTTGAGTGTTCTTTGTTTTTATTAGGAAATGGGTGAGGAGGTCAAAATAAATAGAGATGGATAAGAAAATGTAGAGATAGATTGTAAAGGTAGATAGCCGCCGAAGGCGGCAATCTTGGCGTAAAAATGTGAATGGCACAAAAAAAAAGACAGAGATGGATTGATTAATACTGCTGCCAAATTTATTTAAACAACCGCCGAAGGCGACAAACTTGAAGTAAAAAGGTAACAGCCGCCGTAGGTGGCTGCTTGCACATTGAGTCAATGCCCCCTCCCTCCCCCACATACACCATGATTTTGAAAAAACAATGCTTTCACATAAAAGTGGAAGTACTTTTTGTTATTATTCGACAAAATTTGCATGAAGAGTACGTCGTTTGTGTCTCAACTCCCCCTCCTTTCAAAATATTCCAAACGACGAAACTTTTGCAAGCGCTGCTTTTTGGACACTACAGGGAACATAGAGCCTTTTTTTTTGCGTGTAATTTTAAGTAAATAAATAAAGCCTGCGGTTTTTTTGCATGATTTTTGTAGGGATTGGTGGTTATGTTTGATATTAAGTGGGCAAAAATGTTTTTTTTTACATAAAAAGGATTGTTAAGTGCTATCAGAGGTAGATATGCATGGATCGTATAGATAGATAGAGAGAAAGAAAAGTGGACAAATATAGAGGTGGATACAGTAGATGGACAGTAAGAAATAGAGGAACTTCAACGGGGGATCAATAGCCCCCCACCCCACCCACCCCCACATACACACCATGACTTTGAAAAAACAATGCTTTCACATAAAAGTGGAAATGCTTTTTGTTATTTTCCGACAAAATGTGCATGAAGAGTATGATTTTTGTGCCTCCCCTCCCCCTCCCTGAAAAATATTCCAAAGAACATAACGGGAGATAGACCTAGAAAATACTTTATTCAACACAAAAAATTTTAAGCAGCCGCTGGCGTAAAAAGGCGAATGTTAATATTGATGTATAGAGAAAAAGATTAATACCATCGATTTTTTTTTTTTTAAGCAGCCGCCGAAGAAGCCAACATTGGCGTAAAAAGGCGAATGGTAATATTGTTATATAGAGAAAAACATTGATTAATACCGTCGCTAAATTGTCTAAGCAGCCGCCGAAGGCGGCAACTCTGGCGCAAAAAAGCGGATTGCGTAAAAAGGCGGACCAGCTGGTCGCCGCAAGCGGCTAGTCCCTAAATAAAACAAAAAAAAAGGAAAGAAAAAAAGCAAGCGCTGCCGAAAAAACACGTGATCATCACGTCAGAAAATGAAGTAAGCTATATAGTAAAAAAAAAGATTAACATTTCTTGCGATTAAGACTCCATCGTAAATATCGAATCGAAACCCAAGTAGTGACGTCACTGGCATAAAAGATTGAAGAACGCTTTTTTCGACTGATGCGTGAAAGGATATGATGTGTTCAGCATTAAAAATATTGTAAAAAAAAAAAAAAAAAACTATTGCGTATTTTTAAGAACTTTTTTCTTCTGAAGAGGGCGAAATGGTTTTACTATTACCAACTTAAATTTCAGAAATGAGGCTTTGATACTTCTCGCAGGATGATATTAGAAAAAAATAAAACCCAGGAAAACATGTAAATTAAAGGTTTTTTCAAAAATTCATAAAAAATACAAAAATTGCTCTATCTTCAAAATTTTTTTGTTCATCATATTTAAAATTAAATTTACGACACTATAGTATCAAAAATATTTGTCTGGCGCGATTGGTTCGGGGTCTGTGAGGTTAAAAGTACTAAAAAGTGCTAAAAATCACATAAAACATTAAATAACTTTTTTTCTAATTAAAATATCAAAAATCGAAGCCCGAGGTGCACAACTTCAGCAAAAACTACACCTGCATACCAAATTTCATCTTTCTAGGCCATACCGTTTTCCCAGGAGGCGCGCCACACACACACAAATATCTTATTTTATTATATGTATAGAAGATAGAAGATATGCGATTCTGTCAGTCCGTATTTCTTTCGGTAGAGCTGTGGATGTTTGGATGTGTTATTTGTACCTTATTTTCACCAAATAGATTGTCCTTGAATTCAGCTTATAATAAGGCAATAGCTATGTATGACCCAAAGTCTGTAAGTGGCATTTTTGTGTTATTACAATTCTATGTAGCTTCCATGAATTAACTATCACACTATCAATAATATTTGTAAATAATGGCCACCACCATTTTTTGCTTTGAATTTGATCTGGTAATTTGCTATAGCATTGTCATGCAGGTCATCGCATCCCATATACTTATTGTAGTCCAAATTAAAGTTTGGTTGTGAAATATAAATTTCCTTTCGTTCACTGCGGCAATACGTTTGGCATTTACCATTGGCAAAACGGTCCCATTATTGGTAACAATCGTTGCTACAGCATTGTCGTTCTATTTGATAGCCAATGTCTTCGCATCCTTGTTAAATGCAAAATCATAGGAACCCCGAGTTTTTTTTTTTTTTCATATTTTTGGAGTCATCCAATACACATTCAGCAATGAGATTTTCGCGAACTTTCCAGATGTAAAAAAAAAAACCTTTTCTCTCAAAATTTCGAATAAACTGTAGGAAGAAAAAAAGTAATCAAAAAATATTTTGTGCATTTTAGGTTTTGGAACAACGTTAAGTAATTTCATAATAACACTTGATCCTAATGGCATTTTTTGTTGGCGGAATGAATTGGAAATGATATCCGTTTGATGAGCACAAACACCAAAGCTCGAATCCAAACCTTACTGGCTATCCCTTTATGAACATTTTTGATGAATGCCTTCCAAAATAAGGCACCATCTCTTCGTCAATTGACAAATTTTGAGAAAAGATTCCAAATTGTAGATACCTTTTTTTATATGCAGGAAAAATGGGCGTAATTTAGCAAACTTGTCTGTTTTATCAAGGCAAGAGTTATCGGATAAATGGGTATTTTGTTTTATGTTTTTAAATCTGATTCGACTCGTGCTTTTCTAAATTATTGGCAGTCCTTTATCCTCATCTAAAGACCAGTACATATCTACTTGGGGAAGAGAATGGTATTCAGAAAGAATTAGTATGCCTAAAAATCTTTAAAATCGGTTGCTGAAAATTGGAAATCATGACTATTAATGTCATTAGCATATTCTTTGAAAAAAATAGACAAATTTATTAAGACACGCGATTTAGATACATCTATTAGACAAATTTAAATGAAATAACAACAATTTGCAAAAAAAGAAAAAAAAAAAACGTACGATTCCTTGCATAAAAACTAGGTTTTCAGTTTTTGCTTATTGTTCATGTATTCGGCCAATGGTGCGTTTACGCACCATTAAATTTGAATAACGAATTATAAGATTTTTTATGACATCATTTTTATTTTTGTTTTATCTATAGAATTTACAACTTTAACCCATTATACGAACGTGTGATTAGTCTCAAGTGGATTAATTATACAATTGCAAAAAGTCGAATTTGACAGTCGACATTTTAAGGTAAAAAACAAGTTTTTTTCGAAATTTTCTCTAAAGAAAGTGCTTGTTCCAAATGAATTCCTATAATTTTATAGATGCCTTCAAAACCTTTTAAAATAGCATAAAAATTACATTTGTAAAAAATATACGAAGCACCGTTAATTAAAAATTCTTTACTGAAAAGGTGCGTATACGCACCTTTGGCTTAAAATGGGTTAAGTTTGTTAAAACGGACGATATATTTAGGCTATACTTCTGCACAGAAGGGAAAACAAAGCATTATCAGGGCTTGATTGATAAATACGCTAGAGCCCCTGCTTTTCATCGGCCCCAAATAGCTGAACTTGTTGAAATTCTAGTTTATCACTTAAGAACAAGAAAAAAGTAGAAGATTTTCTCCTTTATCTTTCCCTTTTCCTCTGCTGCACCTCAACAAATGTTTTGATTAAGCGCTTGAGCACTGCAAAATCCTTACAATTTGGCTCCCAGGGAATGTTTGTATTAATAAGTTTAACAACTGCAGACACCAAAAAACGTGTTCGTTCAACGGTCTCCGAATACTTGACCGATGGATCTGGGGTTCGATCTTAGCCGGTCGAAAATCCACCGTCTTCATTAATGGTGACTGGAGAACGTTAAATATGCTCGTGATCACAAAGCCCTCCAAGTGAAAAGATACCTCTGGGGGATGCTGGACCAGCGATTGCTCGGCTTCTGGTCTGGATCAAAAAATCAGAATCGTCTTCAGGGTCTAATCCAACTGGTTAAACCACAAATAGTGGTAGGTGCATGGGACACTGGAGTGAAAAAGGCCCCCAAATACTTTAATCGCGCACTGCGGGGGAAGTCGTTGTTTTAAGCTCTTCAAACCCAAAGCTAACAACCTTGAAATCAGAAGAAATTACTACTTTAGCAGGACTGTAGGCTTTTGTAATAGTTTACCAAAAGCAGCTATTACTTACAATGATATGGGTAGTTTTAGGAACGCACTTTATGGATCAATTTCTCTAAACTGCTAATTTCTCGTCCTTGCTCCAAAAATAAAATAATAACTTATATAGAAAGAAAACTGACGCTAGAATGCTTTAATAACATGTTTCTATGTTTGTAAAATAAGCTAAAACAAACTCTCTATTATTATTTTACATTCAAATTGTCCTGAGAACTGCCTCTATTGTTCCCGAATCGAGAAACAGTATGGAACGACTAGCCCTACTGCCTATCAGGTGACAGTGACTTCAACATCATCAGAACCTTGATCCATGGTGTGACGACCAAGTTCGAAAAGATCAACTTACAGACCCAGACATAAAACCAATTTTGGAGATCATGGAAAGTGATTGTCGGCGACCTAGCTGGTAGGACGTTTCCATCCTCAGTCGTGCAACAAAAAGATACTAGGCTTTATGGAACATGGAACTCACTCCATTTACGGAACGGCGTACTGTACCGAAAATGGGAATCTGACGATGGCAAAACATCTAGATGGCAGTTACTACTTAACCGATCAAGGATTTCAGATGTTTTGAAAGAAATACATAGTAGTGCGACTGGAGGACATTTTGGTGTCTTGAAAACTCTCAATAAAGTTCGAGAGCGCTTCTTCTGGAGCACGGCGAAGGATGACGTGGAGAAATGGTGCCATTCTTGTGACGCTTGTGCTGCCCGTAATGGACCGAAGAAAAGAAGCCGAGGGAAGCTACATCTGTACAACGATGGAGCTCCTTTCGGACGAATCGAAATCAATATCCTGGGGTCCTCTACCAAGAACTGCTGATGGGAACAAATACATCCTTGTTTCCATTCACTATTTCACCAAATAGCCCGCAGCATATCCCATTCCAGATCAAAAAGCTACCACCGTAGCAGAGACTCTAGTCCAGCATTGGATCTCGAGATATGGAACACCTTTGCAGATTCATTCCGATCACGGGAGGAATTTCATCTCTGCTGTGTTTAAAGGCCTATGTTGAATTTTCAAAATTAAGAAAACTAGGGCAACACCATTACACCCACTATCGTAAGGCATGGTGGAGAGATTTAACCGCACAATCCTGAATAATCTCTCGCTTATGGTCTCCAGAAATCAACAGGATTGGGACAAGAAGCTACCTTTGTTCCTGCTGGCCTACCGCAGTGCTGTCCACGAGACTACCGGATATTCCCTATCTAAAATGCTCTTCAGACGAGAGCTTCGGCTGCCTTGTGATCTCGTCTTCGGGCGTCCTCCGGATGCGCCTTCATCACCTGAGGAGTACATCCAGCATCTCCAGGCCCGGTTGGAAGACGTTCATAACTTCGCACGAGAGCGAATCAACATCGCGGCGAAGAAGATGAAGACCCGATACGACACAAGGTCCACTGGACATGAATTCAACGAAGATGACAAGGTTCGGTTATGGAATTCCATCCGACGGACAGGTCTTTCACCCAAATCGCAATCGCATTGGGATGGACCCTATAAAGTCCTTAACTGACTGAATGATGTCGTAGTGAGGATCGAAAAATCACCTAATGCAAAACCTAGGGTTGTACATTACGATCGGTTAGCCCCATACTATGGCCATAGCTCATGAGTATTTACGTAAACAACCATTGGTGATACATAAAAGTTGTAGATTTTTGCTTTTAATGTTTAGTAATATTTCTTGTTGTTATTGTGTTTTCTGTGTCTGATTAGTTATTATTTAATGTGTGTATTTGTAAACTTGTGATATAAGTTTGGCATCCTTTCTCTGGATTGTACTGCCCGGGACGTGCAGTCCTTGGGAAGGGGGCAATGTTACAAATTCTGTAAGTAGTAATTATTTTTTTTGAATAATTTGTTGTAATCTGACTAAATTTGGTGTTTATTCCATTATTCTTTATCTAAAATTATTGTAGTAACTTAACCTGTAAATAGTTTCTTGTAATGAATATACAATCCCCTTACATTCGAATGACGTATATGGTCCCTCTATTTCTGAAAGATTTGTGAATAGAATAAAAAGAAAACATAGAGAAGCATTTCGAATTTTGTCGAACTTTCCAAAGCAGTATAAAAGCCGTGTGGCATTTGAATGGGAGAGTTAGTTTTGCTTTTTAAATTGTCTGAGATTCGTCTCAGCCGTTGCTGTTTATTGTGAAGCAATTTGCGCTGTGTTTTTGCATATTTGGATGTAAATACGTGTGCCATCGTTGAGTTTACAGTGCTAATTTATATTTGCTGATGATTGATTTAGAGTTGTAACTACATTTCCTGTACATAGCTGTAAATAAATCTCCTGTGCTTTTCTCAAGAACTGTGTCGTCATTTAAAGAAAGTTTGAAGTTGTCACCGAACGTGTAAGAGTATATAAAAATGGATGTTGGTAAATGTGTGGCTGTGTTCCCCAAGATCTCAAAAACTACTCGGCAGATTTATCTGAAACTTTCACCGTTTGTTCTTTTTGGTACTGGGGAGGTTTGTAGATTAGTTTGAAAAAAAAAATCCCATCGATAGTCCTTTTTTTATTACAATTTAAGTCCCAATTTTCACTTAAATGCCCCAATATGGAGATGAAAAAATACTTGTGACGTGGTGAACAATATGTGTCCATCGAAAGCGCTGATTTTTCTGCTGAAGATGGCATCTGTTAGAAAGTTCTAAGTTGCATAAAATACGAGTTATAAGCTTTCTAGTTCCATGTTCGAAGGCTTTCATCAACTGAATTCATTATTTAGTGTATCATCTCAACTCCCAGTTGATAGCTAGAATTGTTGTTTTGTTGAATATTTTTGCGTTTCGTCTAACTGTTCGAGGCTTTTCTCAAGTTAAATCTCAAAGTAACATTTTCCCACAAGATTGGCAAATAATAACTGGATTTGGATGATTATTTTTCACTTAAACGGAACTTCAATGTAATTAATGGTTTTTTTTTTATTATTTGTGCTGATTAGACACTTAATCATTATCCAATCTACTAGCAGAAACCTCGCCAAAATTTTTGCAGAAAGATTTCAGTTGCTTATGCATTTGGCAGTTTTTTCAACTCGCTGTTTTTAAAGCCAAAGACTACGTAATAATGTTTCTGGGCTTTCATCACGTATACTAAATATCGTCATTAAAAGAATCTTTCAAACTTTTTTAATATGCAAAATAATCCACCAACTACGAGTTAATTAGGCAAATCCATAAACAGCACCAAAACTTTCTTTAATTTTTCTTTTTGCACAATTTTAAACATTCGTCAAATGGAAGCATTTCAGGCTTCCATATTTTGGAAGCATTTCGGATGAAACTGTTTAGCGTCATTTTATGGAGACAAAAGTATCTCATCATCTGGCGACAATATCTCTTTAACGAAAATTTGTAACATACCGCTTTACAAAGTAAAGAGGGGGGAACATTATCGAAGGTATCCCACAACGATTGTCGCAAATTTAGTAGCATTTTAAATCGTATCAAGAACCCACAATAATGGAAATTTCTCAAAATAATCAAAGCAAGTATAAAGGGATTACTGACGGCTACACTTTTTTAAAGCAGTTTGTACCTCAATAGCTATACGAAGAAGGTTTTACACTCCATGTTAAAAAAAGAAAAAAAGAAAGAAAAAGTATTAACAGATAAATATTTTTAAACATGTGAAGTTTAATTTCATATTTTTTAGAATTCTTCAAATTTGTATGTGCTTAACTGTCATGCTTTCGTTTCTAAATGAATACTATTTTCTTACTTATACTTATTGCTGGTTTAGTTTTATGAGTAAAGAAGGAGCTAGATTTTTAATCACGCCAAAAAAGTGTGTTTTAAATTCTTTCACTTAAAACAGAAAACAAATGCAAGTAACGATTGTTTCTCATAATTATTACTGACCCAGGCAAACACCGGGTATTTTTGCTAGTAATATATAAAAATTTTGTTTTGTTCAAAAAAAAAAAAAAAAAAGATGGAGGTAGAAATTTTCAGGGGGATTTTGTACTTAAAGGGGTTGTGAAACGTTTACTAGTCCCATTTTTTTGACAAACGCTGATTTTAATCTTTCAAACAAAATGTTTAATTTCTGCCAAACTTCAACTCAAATATGATTTACTGTGATATCATTTGGAAACTAATGTTAAGGACCAGTTTTTAGTAGCTTTGACTGGTTGTAGCTCAAATGATTGTTTTTGCAAATGCCCTTTCCAGAGTTTGGCGCGAATTAAACTTTGAGTACTTCGAATGTTTCAAAGTGTGTAGCTCGCTGAAAATTGTAACTATCTCGATGAAAAAGTTTCATTTTATAGGATTGTGTCTGTTCTTTTCAAATATGTTCTTATTTGTGTGTAGAATTTTGTGTCTTGTACTGAATAGAAATGTTTTAAACAATAGTATAAGATCCCACTAGGCTTGATCTACCCTCATCGAGTTTCCAAAAATTATTACCACAGAAGAAGAGTAAAAGTTGTAAATAAAACGCGGAAGTAAGAATTTCTACCTCTTTCACGTGAACTAATCAGGGTTGCCAGGGGCTAAAAGGCGCCTAAAAATAAGCAAAACACCCACCCTCATCGAGTTCCTGAAAATTGTTATCATAAATGAAGAGTAAAAAGGTGGAAATAAAACGCATAAGTAAGGTTGCCTACCTTTTTCGAGTCCCTAGTTGGGGTTTGGAAGGGGCTAACATGTGCCCAAAGATGAAATAATTTACAACTCCCCGAGTTTCTGGAAAATATTGTCATAAATGAAAAGTGAAAGCTGTAAATAAAACGCTAAAGTAAGGTTGCTTAACTTTCTTTGGTCCCTAAGCAGGGTTCTCAGGGCCTAAAAGGTGCCCAAAAATAAGTAATTTACCTTCATCGAGTTTCCAAAAATTGTCGTCATAAATGAAGAGCAAAAGCTCTAAATAAACTGCTAAAGTAAAGTTGCCTACCTTTTGCCGATCCCTATGTAGGGTTGCCAGAGGCTAAAAAGTGCCCCCAAAAATGGGTAATTTATCCTCATCAGGTTTCAAAAAATTGTTGTCATAAATGAAGAGTAAAAGCTGTAAATATAACGCTGCAGTAAGCTTTCCTACCTTTTCCCGGTCTCTAAGCAGGGTTGCCACAGGCTAAAAAGTGCCCCAAAATGAGTTTCAATTACTGAAACTTCGCATATCGACAGCCCTATAATTGGACCACTTGTGCTTTAGCAACCCTATACTATTGGTTTTGTAATTCCTTTACCTAATTTTTTTTATATAATGTATGTGGAAACTCGATGAGTGATTTAATTCAAATCATTAAATTAGATTTACAGTTGCTTTAAAACTCTATTTAGCGAGTGAAGCGGTTTTTACTGCAATTCAAAATATTTCGCCAAATAAGCAAAAAAGACATCAAATAATATCTTTCAAATGTAAAAATAGTTCTACAACTCTATTGTTTATCGCCAAACTTGCCCAGCAACCACGCTATCATAATCCATCCGTCTAACGAAAAAAAAAAAAAACATCCCGTGGAACATTCAAAAATCATCGCCAGAAAAAAAGAAAATGCAGTACATTTCACTCGGATAAAAACAAATCAAAAGTTTCTTTTCTTTCAAAACAAATCGCCAAAACAATGAATTACATTAACGGTTGCCTTAAAACAATCATCCTAGACTGAACCTGCTCAGCGCCTAACATGCCAAGCGACCACGCTACCGGAACCCAATCCTTTCTTTTGCGAGTGAAGCGGATGTTTTTTCTTTGGCAATAATATATGTTTCGTCAAACAAACAAAGAAGTATAAAATCATATTAACAGTAGCTTTCAAATCTTTATATATTAAGAGCAGCGTTTCCCGGCTTTGCCCGGTCTAACTTGAGAACAAAAATTGTGTCAAGTGACATATATTCAACAATTAATTAAAAGAATAACTTAATAACTTAAAATATAACTCAAATACAAGAAAAAAAAACACCATGCAAAATTACCCTTCCAAACAATGACGACAGATATTAAAATATTTTTAAGAAATTAAAATGCGGATTTTAAAAGCGTAACCATGGGAACATGAAATAAAATAAGTTTAAGAAATCAGATGCAAAATAAGGAAATATTCAAAAAGCGCAACCATGGAAACGCGAAAACAAAATGGTTGACAACCCAAATCAAAATGACATATTTCGAAATTGATTTAAAAACGCTTCTAACTCTTTTTCCTTTGAAGATAGAAGCTAATTTTTTCGACCACAGGTCGTGAGAGATCTGGACTAAATAATCTCGCTTTTTCCAATGCTGTCAAAAAGAAAACTAAGGGACAATTCCTTCACTTTTTATTGATAGATTTAATGAAGCAAAGTAGTGCCTAAATTTCAGCTAAGTCAAAAAAAGTTCGTGCTAAAAACGCTAATTACTCCCGCCGTAATTAAGTTAGAGCATTGAAATTAATTGTTTAGAACGCAGAAAATTCTACCCTTTTTAACGATACATAATATTAGTATGTGCAAGTAATTTTTCACCCCTTAAATAGCCAATAATAGGCAATTTACGTGAAATTTGGGCCTAAATTTGAATAAAAAAAGAACTATTTATCGGATTTTTTCGAATTATAGCCTATGTTACTCAGTAAGAAAGCACCTTTCATATAGTGAAAGAATTTTTCAAATAGGTGCAGTGGTTCCGGAGATTACCTCGAACATATAAACACACAAAAATCCGCCCTCTCTCTTTATAATATTAGTAAAGATTTATATTAAACTAGCAAAAATACCCGGCGTTGCCTGGTTCAGTAATAATTATGAGAAACAACCATTACTTGCCCTTGTTTTCTGTTTTAAGCGAAAGAATTTAAAACAAACCTTTTTGACGTGATTAAAAATCGAGCTTCTTCCTTACTCATTAAACTAAAATAGCAATAAGTATAAAGAACAAAATAGTATTCAATTAGAAACGAAAGCACAACATTTAAGTATATACAAATTTGAAGAATTTCCGAAATATGAAATTAAACTTTACATGTTTAAATAGATTTATCAGTTAGTACTTTTTTTTTTAAATTTAAAACCTTCTCTGTATGGCTATTGATGCACGAACTGTTTTAAAAAATGTAGCCGCCCGTGTTCCCCTTACACTTGCTTTAGTTAGTTTGGGAAATTTCAATTTTTGTGGGCACTTGGTGCGGTTTAAAATCTTACCAAATTTGCGAGAATCATTTCGGGACACTTTCGATAATACTACCCCTCCTTACTAATTTTTATTATAGAAATATTGTTGCCAGATGCTGAGATACTTTTGGGCAAAAAAATGGCGCTAAACGGTTTCATCCGAAATGTTTCCAAAATAAGTAGTAAAATTTGGCGATTGTTTGAAATCGTGCAAAAAGAAAAATTAATGGAAGTTTTTGTGCGGTTTATGGATTTACCTAATTTATAGTTGTTGAATTATTTTACACAGTATTATTATTATTTTTTTAAGTATCTTTGATTGGCGATATTTTGTTTATATGGTGAAAGCTAAGAAACATTATTACGTAGTCTTTGGGCTAAAAAACAGCGTCAGTGGAAAAAACTGCCAAATGCATCAGCTACTGAAATCTTTCTGATAAAATTCTGGCGATATCTCTGCTGGTTGGTTGGATATAGTGAGCAAGTGTCTAATCAGCATAAATAATAATAATAAACTATTAATTACATAAGTTCCGATTAAAAGTAAAATGATCAGCCAAATCCATTTATTTTTAGCCAATCTTATGGAAAAACGTTACTTTAAGATTTGACTTGAGAAAAGCCTCGAACAGTTAGACGAAACGCAAAAATATTCAACAATACAACAATTCTTGGGAGTTGAGATGACACACTAAATAATGGCTTGGGTTGATGAAAGCCTTCGAACAGGGAACAAAAAAGCTCGTAACTCGTTTTTTATACAACTTAGAAACTTCGAACAGATGCTATCTTCAGCTGAAAAATTGGCGCTTTCGATGGATATATAATGTTAATATGTGCACGTTTTTTTCCACCCCCATATTGGGGCATTTATGCGAAAATTGAGACTAAAATTGGAATAAAAAGGGAACTAACATTCGGATTTTTTTCGAACTGGTCTATAAACCTTCCCAGTACCAAACTGAACAAACAGTGAAAGTTTCAGTCAAATCTGTTGTGTAGTTTCAGAGATCTTAGGGTACAAATTTACCAAACTCCATTTTTATATATATAGATTCAATACATTTTTCTAATCTAGTTTTATCCGGCATGCTGGATGGACTAGGCAGAAGTCAGGGGTGCCCACAGGGGGGATTATGGCGTAAGTTGCGCCATCAAAATTTTTTTTGGGGGGGGGGGGATTTTTTTTTTCTAGAAGTTCATAACATGAAATTTTTAATTTTTGGAAGGAAAAAAATATTTAAACTGATTTAACAAGAAATACATGTATAAATAATACCTTCTTGATGCACTTATTCTAAAATTTATTAGCCGTGTGTCTTTTTCAATAAAGGGATCATCAAAGGCAGGATGGGGTCAGTGTCCGTTGCAAATCAGGATCAGTCGATTTGATTTCTTTTTGATTTATTATAAAATAGCTGCGTCGCCCAGTTTTGCATGATCTACCTCGAAAATAAAAGTTATGTCAAATGATTCGTGTTTAACAATCCGGCTTGAACAAAAAAAAAAAAAAAGTATCAGTAAAATTCCCCTACAGATCGCGGAAAAAAACCCAGAAAGGAAAAATTTTGACCCCCCCCCCCCCCGATTATAATATAAACCTAAAAACAAAAGCAAGAATTTTATTTGTTCACAGTTGAGACAAAAAATGGCAACAGATCTTTCTTCCAAATGATTTTATTGACGACTAGCCGCTGCGGCGACCAGCTGGTCCGCCTTTTTACGCCAGGGGTGCCGCCTTCGGCGGCTGCTTAAATAAATTTCGTGGCGGTGTCAATCAATCTATAGCTATCTATATCATTAATAATTTGAATAAAATATTTTCTGGATCTGCCTCCAGTTTCGTCGTTTGGAATATTTTTAAAGGAGGGGGAGGGGAGACGCAAACGACGTACTCTTCATGCAAATTTGGTCGAAAAATAACAAAATGCACTTCCACTTTTATGTGAAAACATTGTTTTTTCTAAGTCATGGTGTATGTCGGGGAGGGAGGGGGGCATTGACATCCAATGTGCAAGCAGCCACCTACGGCGGCTCTTTGGCTAACTTGTCATTTACCTTTTTACTTTAAGTTTGCCGCCTTCGGCGGTTGTTTAAATAAATTTGGCAGCAGTATTAATCAATCCATCTCTATCTTTTTTTTTGTGCCATTCACATTTTTACGCCAATATTGCCGCCTTCGGCGGCTATCTACCTTTACAATCTATCTCTACATTTTCTTATCCATCTCTATTTATTTTGACCTCCTCACCCATTTCCTAATAAAAACAAAGAACACTCAAAAAACCGCTTTTTTAGCCTACTTTCCCAGTAAAAGTCAGAAAAAGAAGAAAAAAGCATGAAAGAAGGCTTAATGCATCTTAAAAATATCGTGAAAAAACAAAAAAAAGTCAAAAATAAATAAAATAATTAAATAAATATTGAAAAATTAAAAATTGGAAAGTAGGGTATTGAGATGGGGAAAAATGTCTGTCGGTCTGTCTGTCTGTCTGTCGGTCTGTCTGTCTGTCCCCCCCTAATAACTTTTGAATGAATAGTCCGATTCGAACAAACTTTTTTTTGTTCGAAAGATCTCGGCGAGGACACCTCATTCCCATATTTCACTTTTTGATTTGAACTATTTTTTGTTCAATTTTGAACAGTTCAAAAAAACTTAACATTAGCGCCTACGGGGAAATTCAAAGCAATTCCGAACTGTGAGGCGAATTTGCTTCAAACAAGCTTTTTAGGAAAAAGCTTTTGGTAAAAAAAACTTGTATATAAGATATCTTTTTGATTTGAACAATTTTCCGTTCAATTTTGAACAGTTCAAATCCCTTAACATTAGCGCCTACGGGGAAACTGAAAGTCAATGTAGATTCCGTACTTGAAGGCGGATTTACTTCAAACAAACTTTGTTGGAAATAGCTCTTGACGACCTACTCCCGACTCCGACTCCGAGAATTTAGGGGGACCTGACACCGACTCTGACTCCTGTTCCCGACAATTAATCGGACTCCGACTCCCCGACTTCGACTCTGACTTCGTAGCTTTGGCAAACATTTATACACGGAGGACAAATGACTGACTCCGATTCTTGGATATTCGACTCCGACTCTTTTATCCCAAAATGAGATTGACTCCGACTCCGACTCCGCTGCTGTGGTTTTAACTGTGAAATAATTATTGTTGATATGATTTGTTTTTATTTTCACGCTAAAGTTTTAATTTAGGTATTTGGTTTTCGGTGAATAAACTCGAAAAATATGCGCAGACGATTTTTCTTTTTTTTTTTTTTTTTTTTTTTTTTTTGACAATGAAAATTATTTCTTTAAGTTGACATTTTATTGTTTTTTTTTTATTTTGGTAAGTGCATTAATTCGTTTAAAAAATTATTTTCGGCAACAGGGGAAAAAGAAACGATTTTTTTTTTATATGATGTATTTATTTTAATGAACTTATTATTATTTTTTCGTTTTAAAAGCTGTTAAAAAATTTTTTTAATGGAAAGAAGTGTATTAGCTGCTTTGTTTAAAAGGTGCTGCTATTTTATTTGTTCGTTTTTTTGAAGAAAAGTAAGGAATATTTTATTCCTAGAAATCAGCTTAAAATATTAAAAAAAATATGTTTGAAAAAATTTGCGATTTTAGCTATTTTTGAGAATATTGATCAGGTACTAGAAAGTAGTATGGGTATACGGGAAAGTAGGCTCGTCTAGTTCTAGACGGAACTTCTTGTTTTATTTAAGTAGAGCAAAAAAAAAAAGCTCAAATTCCCCGTAGTGTGCAAAAAGTAGCGTTTGACAAAGATAAAAAAAATCTCGCTGTTTTTATTGAATTAATGCGCACAACTATGAAATGTAACGTAATATAGATACAGCGAAAGGTCCAGCTTGGGGGGGGGGGGGGGATGGAAAAAGAAATAAATGCAATCCCTAAATAAAACAAAAAAAAAGGAAAGAAAAAAAGCAAGTGCTGCCGAAAAAACACGTGGTCATCACGTCAGAAAATGTAGAACTAAGCTATATAGTTAAAAAAAAAAGAGATTAACATTGCTTGCGATTAAGATTCCATTGTAAATATCGAATCGAAACCCAAGTAGTGACGTCACAGGCATAAAAGATTGAAGAACGCTTTTTTCGACTGATGCGTGAAAGGACATGATGTGTTCAGCATTAAAAAAATTGTAAAAAAAAACTATTGCGTATTTTTAAGAACTTTTTTCTTCTGAAGAGGGCGAAATGTTTTTACTATTACCAACTTAAATTTCAGAAATGAGGCTTTGATACTTCTATTCTATTCTATTCTATTCAAGAGTCACAACTGACTTCAACTGTATTTATGTCGAGGACTGCATACTAAGTGCCTTGCCTCCATTATTTTTTGATACTTCTCGCAGGATGATATTAGAAAAAAATAAAACCCAGAAAAACATGCAAATTAAAGGTTTTTTCAAAAATTCATAAAAAATACAAAAATTGCTCTATCTTCAAAATTTTTTTGTTCATCATATTTAAAATTAAATTTCCGACACTATAGTACCAAAAATATTTGTCTGGCGCGATTGGTTCGGGGTCTGTGAGGTTAAAAGTACTAAAAAGTGCTAAAAATCTTATAAAACATTAAATAATTTTTTTTCTAATTAAAATATCAAAAATCGAAGCCCGAGGTGCACAACTTCAGCAAAAACTACACCTGTATACTAAATTTCATCTTTATAGGCCTTACCGTTTTCCTGGGATGCGCGCCACACACACACACAAACATCTTATTTTATTATATGTATAGAAGATAGTTAAAACTGAGCTCGCAGTAGGACCATAAATTTCCGATTTGATATTCAAAGGCAGGATGGGGTCAGTGTCCGTTGCAAATCAGGATCAGTCGATTTGATTTCTTTTTGATTTATTATAAAATAGCTGTGTCGCCCAGTTTTGCATGATCTACTTCGAAAATAAAAGTTGTGTCAAATGATTCGTGTTTAACAATCCGACTTGAACAAAAAAAAAAAAAGTATCAATAAAATTCCCCTACAGATCGCGGAATAAAACCCAGAAAGGAAAATTTTTGAACCCCCACAATTGCGGTTTTAGAGATTCAATTTCAGAAAACTGCCAGTCCCCTAACTGTAGATAGCTTGAAATCGCAATTTTAAGACTTCAATCTCGAACATTTTTCGAGGGAGACCTCCTGCATCTCTTCTCCACCAAACATTATCACAGATAGTGATAGTTTTAAAACTGCGTTTTTAGAACTACTATTTTGAAAGCGTTTCGGGGAAGAGTCCCCTGAACCCGTCCACTCTACCTTAACATAACAGAAGAGTATCTACAGTTGTGTTTTGATACTTCAATTTCAAAAAAAATACCGGGGAGGGACAACCAAATCGTTCCAATCGAAGCCACCGAACCTTCCCAATTAATGTCTAAAACCGTGTTTTTTATAACTACAATTTCAAAATTTTGCCGGGGGGAGAAACCCCCGGACCCCCCTATTTGACCGACAAGGTTCAAATTACTTACATCCGGTAATGACTCTATCCCAAACCAGAAAGGTGAATCCACTCTCTCTGTATTTTTTCATACGTTTGAACAAAAACAAATCTCTAAACTTTTTTACTCAAGGGGCATGTTGTAAGTTTTGGAAGGTGATATGTGTCAACAACCCAACAATATTTTGGTTCAGATGGCAGTAGTTAGCGTTACCCCCCCCCCCCCCCCCCCCCATTAATTTGCCTGGGAATTCAAAACTCTAAAAAGTGTTTACCTTAAACCTTATTTGATAGCGAGAAAATTTCGGGGGGAATTTTCGCCATTGGGCTTGGGGGACATGGGCACCCCTGGCAGAAGTTATGGAAAACCTGGTGAACCTCAGATTTCAAGGCATGCCAACTGAGAGATGCAAGGTAGTATGGTAACATCACATATACAGTTTCTTATAGTACATGTAGCCCACAATGGAAGGACTGTAATATCAAGGATGCTAAAAATGTGGCGATGTTATAAATAGGGTTCATTTTAAAATTGAAATTAAATTACATCTATATGTAACACAATAAAAATGTCTGTCCTTTTTGACATCAGAATTTTAATACAGAAAATTTCTTTAAATGTAAACTCTATGAAACATAGTCTATTCTTGTTTTGAAAACCAACTAAGCCAAGAACATCCATACACCTTCAAAATCAGAAATGTTTCTATTCACTGTTAATCATTCACTTTGGATTATTAAAAATCTAATATATTTGAAGTGTTCAGAGATTTTTTTAGAAGTAGGAAAGTATACTGTTAGGGCTTTTGTCTGCATCATTGATTGTGTAAAAAATATTTCATTTTATGACTGATTTCTAAGAGTATGTTCTTATTTTTTCCAAATATCGCCCACAGTTTCATACACATAAGTACTGCGCTGAATTGTTAAGATATCCTCTTATATATAATAGCTGATGATTGAGTAATCCGCGTGTTTCAACAATGAAACTCGCGCCACGGCACGATAATTTGATAATATGTTTTGGTAATGTTTAACATGCAGGGGAAGGTTTATCGTGACGCAGAGTAAAATAGTGAAAATGGCTTAGCTTTTTCAAAATGAACCAAGTGGAATTTTGTGTTGAAAATTACAGTACATAAAGAAAAAACCTATCTGTTTTATCATAAAACTTGCATTGAAACGTTATTTCTTATTTTTGGCACTAAGTTTGTGCTTTCCTAAAAAGTTGAAATTTTTCACTCTTCTTTTTAATGGGTCAAAGTAAAAAATATAAATATTTTTCTAACGAAATCTTTTCTACTTATTTGTAAAAAATATTTTTGATCAAAAAAATGAGCAAATAAAAGAATGAATGAATAAATGAAAAGATAATGAAACAATAAACTAATATATATATATATATATATATATAGAGAGAGAGAGAGAGAGAGAGAGAGATAAATGGCTACTTCTGTATGTAAGTATGTCCGCGATAAACTTCAAAACTACTGGACCGATTTTAACCATTTTTTCACCACAGATAGCTACATTATCAGGAAGCAACATAGGATATAATTTATTTCTTAGAAACTTAGTTTAAAAAAGTTATGATGGAAAACAGTAAATTTCACGTAATTTCCCCATTAAATGATTAAATATAAAACTCATTGTCACAAAAATTTGTTGCCAAACAACAGCAATATTAATAGTAATCATAATGAAAATTTTGAATAAAGGCTTCTCTGGAGCCAGCATGAAACTTATTGCTTTCTTAGGATTTTTATCCTCATCTATATGCATAAATGGCTACTTCTTCATGTAAGAATGTAAGTATGTCCTTGGTAAACTTCAAAACTACTGGACCGATTTTCATCATCTTTTCATCACAGATAGCTAAATTATCAGGAAGCAACATAGGCTATAATTTATTTCTAAAAAAACTTATTTTAAAAAAGTTATGATGTCAAACAGTGAATTTCATGTCATTTCCCAATTAAATGATTCAATATAAATTCATTTAATCAAAAAATGAGTAAATAAAAGAATGAATGAATAAATGAAAAGATAATGAAACAATAAACTAATAATAAATTAATATATGAGGAAAAAAAGTGAATAAAATAGAGAACTCATTAGAAAAAAAAGTGAATGAGTGGAAAAATAAATGAATTATTAAAAGAAGGAATATAAATAAATTACTTAATTAATGATATGTAAGTAATTTAGTAAATGATTGAACAAGTAAATAAGATGAATTATTTCCCTTTGCCCTGCATGCACTTGGCTAATTTAACAAAAAAATATTAAAAATGCAAATAAGCTTAAAAGTAAATATTGCACTGAATATTAATATATTTGAATTAATATTTAAAATGTTAACAAGAACTTCGTTATTTATATGACAAAAATAATTTTTAACTTACAACAAAATACAGGCGTCCCTCGTATAACAAGGTTCTTCTACAACACAGTTTTGATATTACACAGTACCAAATTTGTAATTATTATAACAGAGTTTTGATACATATATTACACGGTATAATTGAGTTCCCACTTATGCGAGGGATGCTTTCCAAGACTCCTTGTGTAAGTCAAAACTTCGCGTTGTAGAAAAGGGTATGTATACAAATTTTTTTGAAACATACCAAATTACTTTAGACACTTATAAGAATCCCTTAAACTGCTTTAAAGCATTCCTCAACAATACATTAAAATTTCTTATAATTAAGAACTGTACTTTTACTGTACTTAGAAAATAAAAAAGGTGTTTTATTCATAAAAAAACTGTTAAATGCACAAAATAAATGATTAATGACAAGGAAAGGCATAAAATAAAACTGCATGGTACGTACATCACTAAAACTTATTGTCATGCTACCGTCGACGAACTTTTTAGTTGTTCAATCATATCGAATATCTTAATTTTTTTTTTTTACCAGAAACTTTCTTTTTCTTCCCATATTTACAAGCTTTAGATGAAGCATCACACTAAGGTGCCATTTCATTTCATCAACTTTAATATTTAGAAAAAAAAAGAAAGACGCCGAGTAGTTACTTGATGCACTAATAAAGTGATGCGTGGACTAGTATGGTGAACGGAACTTCCGCTATCAGAGATGCCATAAGGATAAAATACATCAATAATAATATACAAAATCAATATTTAGGACCCAATAACGAAAATGATACTTCCTTCTAACAACATTCGTATTGCAGACGAGGAATTTGCATTATCCCTAAAATTCGTTACTCTGGAAAACTTGCGTTATAGCCATTTCGCGTAAATCGAATTGCATTGTAGCGGGAGTCGACTGTACAAAACTAATTTATAACAACAGGGTTTTGATGTAACATGAATTTTAAAAGAAGGAATTTAATTTTTGTTCAATGCAGTTAAAAAATGCATGCAGACCCCGAAGTGGTTTTTTGAGGGGGAAAAATAGGAAATAAGGAATTAAAAATTAAAAAAGTAGGAAAAGTAGGAAAAAAATCACTTAAAAAAGGAGGAAAAAATAGGAAGAGATAGGACTACACACACGTCAAGACGACTGACAATCATTAGTATGAAAAAAAGATGTTTGAATTATAAAAAAAAAAAAAAAAAGGAAAACGACCGAAAATGCAGAACTAAAATAAATGTAGGAAATACACCGCCAGCCATTGACTGAGCTGGCGGTGTATTTCATGTATTTCTGCCTTAGCCCTGGCTATAGGGCGGTAACTTACTGAATAAAATAAATGTGTTCTTAAATATGGGACATAAAATTTATAATAAAACAATTCAACTAAATAAATAACGAAATAAGTCAACTAATGGGTTTGTACTATGTTCTGTATTTTTAGCATTACAACATACATTTTTGTTTCAGGCACGTTATTTATGGGGGTCAATTTTTCCCCTCCCTGGCTTTGGAAAATTAATACTTAGCTATACAAGTTTGTGCGGTTTTCATTGTTTTTCAATAAAATTTGCATTCAGTATACATCCTTCGCTAGCCATCTCCGGGGGGGGGGGGGGGGGGGGGGAATCAAAGTGACGGGCCAACTCTAATTTTAATCAAGCAATAAAAACGAATACTGTTTTAATGGTTTGATGATTTTTACCTCCTTCTTGTTCCAAAATTTTTGTCACGAAAAAAAAAAACATCCATGCATGGAAAACAAAACATTTTTATCAAAGACAAATATCACTTACTAATGTTTCTCTGTGCATAAAAGGGAAGGCATGTAGTTTATCTCAATCCTCACCATACAACAAAAATATTCATTCGGAAATTGTTCACGAAATTAAGTGAGGGGGAGCACCTGGCATCAAATTCCTGCATATATCTCTTTCTCCCCCTCCCCTTTGATCAGGCCCACTAAGTACAATAACTTACAGTAGATACGCCGCATCGGTATAATTGCCGCACCCCGGAAAGAGTAAGAGTCTGTCAAAAAAAATTTTAAATGCTCATAAATGTCGCATTGCCATAAACACAGCACATAAAAATGATGAGCAACTCCTCGATATTGATGTTATGTCAGAGTAGAGATACCCATTAAATAGAAAAAAATACATATTAGTTTGTGGCTTGTCCCCAAATTTTAAAAATGTGAAGAAATAAAAACAAAATATCGCATTTAAAATGATTTCCGATTTTTCTCCAAAAATCGGGAACGTTTTGCCCATCCAGGTTTTGCCGTTTTTTTTTTTTTTTTTTTTGCAAATACACTTTTTACAAAGAAAGAAAATAAAATTTTATAAATTTTGTAATCATGTTTACGATTTAGAATGAACAATAATCATTTGCATGTACGAAAAAAGTTAGTTTCCGCAATTATTTTTGAAGTGGTCCGTTTTTGAGAATTTCTGTTAGCTGTCGCTTTTATGTTGTACCAACATCAATAAAATACGTACAGTGTACAAGTTTTCATTTTTTGCTTTCTTATGTTCCTTTTAAGGTTTTACATTGCTTTTCTGTTTAAATAGAGCTCTATTTCCCTTGTAATCATATAATAAATTGGCGAATAGGAAATTCGGTTATTCCCGCATTTTTTGAACCGCCGGCCATTTACTTTAATCAAAGCTTCTAATTGACGGGTAAATGATATATAATTGCATCAGAATGTGCCAGTATCTATTTTTTTTAGTTTCGTTAAAACAGTGGGACTGAAGTCGGGGCGATAAAAAGAAAAGTCGATCATAAACGCCGCAACGGCAAAAAAGTCACTTACGAAAATTTAACTTTTAAACACGCAAACGCCGCCGCCGCGGCGTTCCTTCCAGAAATTAATGTAGTCAGTCAATGAAAAGCTCAGGATCTGCTTGCTTCTTTTGCTTTTTAAAATTGAAACATGTAGAAAATTATCAGTGCTTGATTGTAAAATTAAGAATCAATGCACAATTAGAAGTGCTATACTAAAGAAAGAAAAAGTAGGGAAAAAAAGGAAAAAGTAGGAAAATAAGGAGAGAGCTCTAAAAAGTAGGAAAAAGTAGGAAAAATAGGAACTCTTCGGGGTCTGTGCATGATAATAACTAATAAGTCTTTACTTTGTTTTTCTGAAACTTTTACGCAAAATTGTCTGTCTTTGGCTCAAAAGTTTGGATTCTCCGTATAACATTAACTTTTAAATCTATACTTAATTTTTCTCATCAGTGTTCTAAAAGCAAAAAGATGAATATTATTTTGTTTCCAATGCAATGTAAGAAAATAATATTAGGATTAAACATAAGCTAAATTTGGCAAACAATAAATAAAAAATGTAGTCGAAACAAAATATGAAATAAAATAAATAGAATAATTCTATTTATTTTATTTTATATTTTGTTTTGTTACTGTTGCTCAGATGAACTTTATTGCTACAGAAAAGCTCAGAATTTTTTCCTTACAGAATACGTTTTGTTCTTAGTAAAGAAAAGCGGATAAAGTTTTTTCTTGTTAGCATAACAGTTTTAATTTGAGGTATATAATAATTAAGTTTTATCGTTCATAACAACTCTTATTTTTAAATCAGTGGTTCTTTGTATGTTCTGGTTGCCAGTTTTCGTTTGTATGTTCTATTGAGCCAAAATTTCAGCTATAATAAAATTTGCACCTTATACATGGTTTGGATGTAAAACGGTACACATTCCTTGATTTACATTATTTCAAGGACTCGTATTACACGGTTTTGATATAATACGGAACATGGATTCAATATAACACAGTACACATTTCCATGATTTATGATATGTACATGATTAATTAGGTTAAAAAATAAGTAAAAAAAAACCATTCATAGAAAAGTCTTGTATAACATGGTTTCGATACTACACAAAATGAATTAACCGTTTTATATGAGGGATACACACCTGTATTGCAATTTGAGTATCAAATTTTGAAAATTGCTTGTAATATCATGTGGTTTGATCTTCCGAGGTAATTTTTCCTGACTGGAACTACTACATAGTTAAAATATTACCAAACAGGTGTCACAAAAAACAGTAAATATTTCAATTTCACTTTGCCACACATTCCCTTACTTCAAGTTATTCAATGGAGATATGCAGGGACTAGCGACTAATTGATGATATTAGAGTCTCTTTTATGAAGGTGGAGTCATAGTACCTAACCAATTTAACTGAATAGACATGTAACGATTCATAAATACAGCGAAAATATGTTACAACAAACTTCAAAGGACCTCAAATTTTGTTCATTGTAACAGGAATTTCTTTGCAATAGATTTCAAGCAATGTACTGGAAATTAAATCAGAACTAAAAATGCATTTAGTTGAAATGGATATTATGTTGTATTTGCATTCCTTCGTTCTTTCTAACAGGATTTCACTGTATATGTATAGAGAGAAAGATATAAATCACTCAAATTATCAACAGGCACTTCAGTTACAAATAAAAGAAAGACAACTAGGTAAAAATAACTGCCAGACTTCTTTTCAAAGCTATTTAAACTTTATTTAATTTAATAGTAATAACATTAAATTCAATGTTGTTGTGTTTCTTAACATATATTTACAAAAGTCTCTTTTTTTTTTTTTTTTCAACTTTCCTTGTTACGTGAAAAAGCCATTAAAAGCAAAGATTATGAATAAAACATAGCATGTGATGTGATGTGTAGCAATAAAAATATTTATAGTTCATTCAATTTAAGACATATTTTTCATCTCAGTAACTTATTAAAAGTTTATTTAATTTATGACTACTATCTCATTGATCTACTATCCGACTTTTTTGAAATTGTATGCTTGAAAAAAATGAAAAGTTTTACAGAAAAAGATTAATTTAAAAAGAAGATTGTTACTTAAGCCAAATAGTAAATCATACATTCTTTTAGGATTAACTGCGGCCGGCTGTTATCATACAAAAGATGTGTACACCAAACTCATTATAAAAAATAGGGAGTTGTAACTCGGGGTGGAATGACACGTTCTGAATCTGGTACAGCACTGAATAATTTAGCTTTCCGAGTTTCAACATCTGTGAATGACAGCACAGCAGCTATATTGCCACACCTATAACAGTAATTAGGAGCTGACCATACTGTCACCAACTTATCATCAAACATATATTTGTATCCTGAAAGGAAAAATAATAAATTTGTTTTATTTCATATCAGTCAGTTACAAAGTAACTACAGTTGTGTTGGTACTCACATTATACATCTGTCATGTTTCTCTCTCTATAACAAGAGTTTAAAAAAAAAAAAAATCTCATAAAATTAAATGTGATGCAGATTCAGTGATGCTCCCATCTATTTTTCTGAGGGTATACTCCCAGTAAGCCATTATGTACAATATGTGTATGCAATTTTATATGTAATATGTCATTATATGAAAATTTTTTAAGCTCTGGGTATACGCTATATGTCTAAAAAAATACTTGAGAGTATATGGCGTACATGTAGTATACCCTATGGGAACACCACTATGCAGATTTCATACTCAAAGAAAAGTATTGTTTACCATCAAACAAATGATAAGATGGAACATCTCTTTCCATAAGATAAAGATGCAAAGAGTCCTTAGCTTTGTTTTCTTGTATAATTGGGCCTTTCCACTTAATGTTTTTACCTTGCACAGACATTTTGAACTTTTTAAAATAAACTTTGAATTGAATTTACACAAAATCCAAAACATATGAGTTAATATCATAATTTTGGCATAACCTTACACGAATAGACCAAGTACACATTTTCAAAAACAGAAATCATAATATTTATTTTGCAGCTACAACATTTAACCTGAGTGATAAAAACCTCAATTTGGTAGCCAATATAAATTTCCTCTTTCAAGAAAAAATTTTGAAAAGGAATTTTTGTTAGGATCTATTTTATCACAAAGTATACTTCAGGGTTCTATACTCGATTTGGATGAAAAAATTCTATGATTTTTCCAAGACTTTTTCATGATCTTGTTACATGGTGATAATAGTACTATTTAATATCAAACTTGCCAATTTTTGGAAATGAGCATCAGCAAAACTTCAAAGCGAATGCCACTACCTCATCAAAACACTTGTGATTGAAAGAATATCAGTGTGCACCTAAAAAACTTAACTACTCCTTTTTGTCTTCATCATATACATTTAAGTAAAGTAAAAATACAATGAATGGAATATAACAATGCTTAAATAGATAATATTTTTTTAACTAACCGGCAGAATGATAATGAATGAGACAAAGGTTGAATGAGTCATTACCAAGTTTCAACAAATTTGCTTCAAAAGCTGCCTTTTAGTGTCAACAGTGCATTTAATCATCCACATAACTTGACAGTATTTTGGTTCTTTAAATAAAGCAACAGTTTTTAGTAAATTCATGTTTCTAAACCAGATTTTTTTTTTAAAAATTATTCAGTAGTAAACAAATCTTTGATTTCAAATGTATTTGTTCACTTATTTGCTCATTTTCAAATGCATATAAAGTAATAGGTTCAGAAATTCTAAAACATAATGTTTGATTCTTGTCAATGAACATTAAAGTGGTTCACATGGATTAGTTTTGCAGGCCTTATGTTGGACACTACTGTTCGAAAGTACTGGAATTCCTCTATTTCTGTATTCTATTGCCTGATAAAGATATTAATTTTCAAAAAACTTATACAAATTAAGATAAATTCAGATGAGTTTAATAATAAAGTTTTTACAAGTGATGGACACTAACTCAGATGCAGTTGATTAGCGTTTTTTGAGTGGGTGTGGCAAAATCAAGAACGTGCAAGTTTGCTGCTACTGAACATCAAATATGATGCTGCAAGAGTCCATGAGTGCAAGATCTACGTCATAGTATAAAGGCCCAAAAATTTTCTGCGCAAGGACAAGGCAGAGTAGGTAAGAAAGGTTCGTTATTGCTGAGCAGCGCTGGCTTTGGCAGGAAGCAGGTAACAAAGGTGCGTAAAATTACTGCAAAAAGCTAAACCTCATAGATTTATTCCATGTCATGTGACCTGGTGGTCCCCATCCAACCATCTCTGATTTGGAGACTACATTCTACCAAAGTGCTGACAGACCTTTGAAACTAACCAATGCAAATTTTCAGCTTGAAAAATATAACAAGTGAGGATCTAGGATACCTTAAAAAAAAAGTGGGCTCCAAAATGGCCTCTAAAAAGGGAGGAACCGTGCCAAAAATAACAATTTGTTCACAAAGATGATCCTCCATTTTGGAGCCTTTTTTATTGATCCTAGATCCTTAGGATTTTGGGTCTTGAAAGTTGAAAATTTGTACAGGTGAGTTTCAAAGGCATGTCTGCACCTTGGTAGAATGTCCTCCAAATTAGAGATAGTTGGATGGGGTCACATGACATGGAATGAATCTATGAGGCTTAGTTCAAATCGAAGATGGTCGGGTGTAGACGACGAGGTCACCTTACATGGAATGGCTTGGTTTTTGATGCACCTGTTCTACCTGTTTCCTGCAAAAGCCAGCGCAACTCAGCTAAAATAATAGCCAACCTTTTTTACCTGTTGTGATGTCCTTACGCAGAAAAATTTTGGTCCTTTATACTATGACGTTGGTTTGGCATTCATGGGCTCTTACTCTATAAGAAGTGTTGAAAATAATGATAAGTTCAAAATGAGTAATGTTCAAGCAGTGAAATCACATTGCAAGAAAAGATCAGCAACTGCTACAGAAGTGGATGCCATGAGATTTCAAAATTCAGACTTGTTTCTGGGATCATTCAATTTCTCAGTTTTAATAGCTTTTATGTGCAATACTGTTAAATCACTCAAGATTTCTACTGCGTTTTTAGCTACTGTTATTTTCTCTTGGCCCAGGACATTTTCCCATGACTTAAAATAACTTTCCATGACTTGGAATGAAAATTTCAATTTTCCATGACTTTTCCAGTTCTGAAAAAATTGCTTATTTTTTTCCCATGACTTTTCAGGATTTCCATGGCCCATACAAACCCTGATACTTGTTACGAAAAGTATTCTCATGCATAAGACCTAAATCAAACTTATATACACACAGTGGCCAAAAAATTAGAGACATCCCCGGAGCGAAAGTAAACTAATCCGCCAATGACGTAGAGTGACAGCATGACTGAAAGGTGCGTATATAAGGAACGCTTAGCTTCAGACAAAGTAGTTAGCATGAAACTTTCAAGTGCAATAGGTAAGACAAAAGATTTAAACAAGTTTGAAAGAGGCATGATGGTTGGTGTGAGAAGAGTTAGTGCCAGCATTTCTGAAACGACTATGCTTTTAGGATTTTCACGTGCGACTATATCTTGGGTGTTTTGAAAGTGGCAATTAAGCGCAAAAACTTTTCAGCGGTAAGGACAATTCAGGTCATAAAAGGCTGGTGAACGGTGGAGGTGAAAGGAGAGTGGCACCCATCGTGCACAGCCACTGAAGGGCAACAACACGGCAAATTGCAGCAACATTCAATGCAGGTGCATTACAAAACATATCCCAATGCACAACTCGATGTACGCTACAAAGGATGGGTTTTAGAAGCTGGAGAAATGCACTTGTGTATTTGGTTTCACAGAGGGATTGGAAGCAACTTCTCCTGTGGGCCCAGGAATGCGGAAATTTTTCTCTTGGGAACTGGAAACAGGTAGCTTGGCCTGAGAATCCAATTTCCTGCTCCATCATGCATATGGCAGGATCAGAGCGTGGTGTAAACAGTACGAGTTCATGGGCTCTTCCTGCCAAATGACAACTCTTCAGGCTGGTGGCAGTGCAATTGTGGTGTGGGGAATGCTTTCCTGGTCTACACTGGGCCCTTTGATACCTGAGGACACATCTATGAACAGCACCAAGTACCTCTGCATAGTTGCTGATCACATGCACTCATTTACGGCTATAATGTTCCCTGACAGAGATGGTTGCTTTCAGCAGGATAATGCACCATGCCACCGTGTCCCAATGGTCTTCCAGTAGTTGTAAGAATCTCAGTCGGAATTTTACCTGCCTCCCTGGCCTGCTCAGACCCCACATTTAATTCCTATAGAGCATTTGTGCGACGAAGTCAAAAGATCAGTTCACAACTTGGAAATGTAACCATCCACTCTGACAGAACTGCAAGCTGCAATTATGTCAACATGGGCGACATCCCTCCGCAGCGGTATCAGCAACTTGTTGAGTCCATGTCACGAAGAATAGTGGCTGTTATCAAAGCTAGATGTAGACAAACATGTTATTAGGTGAGTGTCTCTAATTTTTTGGCAACTGAGTGTATACATTACTGAATTGCATTAGGCAAAAGCACTGAGTGCTTAACCTGTAGGCAATAATTGGGAACCTAAAACTAAAAAAAGGGGTTTTGTCTCAAATGTTAGAAGCCAAGTGGCCATTAATAAAAATTCTCCACAATAAATGTCCACTGCATGCAAAATTATTATAAATATCTTACCTTAAAGCCCAAATAAAGATCCAGAAATCATAATCTACAAAGCCAAAATCATCACTCCAGTCACAGAAAATAAAGAGCATCACCAGTAAAAAAATTTATAAAAGAGATCCAAAATCAAAACCAATCGAACCTGTCAGTTCGGTCGTCAAACAAGGTTCAAAATGATACTAGAATACTTGTGATACATGCCATGGTGTTTTAGTTATTTCAATAGAAGAATTACTGGGTTCTCTTTTTTTGTCAACTATAGTAAACCTCCCTTTCTTCCACAATACTTTAAGACTTATAGAGTGTATTGCTTAACTTGAAACTGCTTAACTGTTCAAGCTTATGAAATAGCTGCAAGAAACCATGCCATAGATCGCAGGTATTGTTGTACCGTTTTGAACTAGTTCGATAACCGGACCCGAACATTTTATGGATTTTGGTTTTTAATTTTGGATCTGTTTCATAAATATTTTAGCTGGTGATGGTGATGCTTTTACTGTCTATGACTGGATTGATTTTTGCTTTGTTGATTATGATTCCTGGATCTTCACTCAGACATTAAGGTACGATATTTATAATAGTTTGCATGCAGTGGGCACGTCCTGTGGAGAATTATGGACTTTGGCTTCTGGCCTTTGGATTTGCCTTCTAATAATTGAGATGAAAACCATTTTCTTAGTTTTAGGTTTGCGTTCCTGATTTTTGCCTACAGGTGAAGCATTTGGAGCTTCTGCTCAATGCAATTCTGTCAAGTATATGTTTGGGATTTATTTTATATATATATATATATTTGCATGTATTCCAAAGGTATACTTAGAAGATAGCAAAATATACCTTCATGGACCAGTTGATGTGCTCTGCAGATCAGATTTAAGTTATTCAGGTGCATAAACTGAAATAAAATTGTAAATCTCAAAATAATTGAAACATCAAAGATATAACAAAATTAAAGAAAAAATTGCTTTAACCAGGAAAATCCGATTTTTTTTCACATTAAAAGCGAAAAATATGAAACCACTATTTCAAAAATACATTTGAAGAACAGCTTTCAAATTACAATAATGATAAAAGTTTGAGGCACTTCAAAATAATTTCCTTGTCAAACAATTTAAAAACATTTCCCCCATTCTGTGCTTCATGATTTTTGCAAATAATTTGAGAAATAATTGAAGACCTTGGTACAAGAAGGTGACCGCTGCTTTTGCAGCCAGTACTTTAAAAACTTTCAGAAATCACAAAAATAAAGATTTTAAAAGATCTTGTCTTTATATTTCACATTATGTTAGAATTTGCCTTTGTGATATCAATTTCAATGATATCACAATAATAATAAATATTAATAAACTAGGTGTTATTAATTGTTGTGTATTTTATTAGAGTTGCCCTATTTTTGCTTCAAATACAGGTAATAATCCAAATCAAAATGCATTTTAGATTTGAAATAATATTTGTTTCCAATAAGAAAACAATGCAAGTCTGATAAAAAATACTCTAGTTTCAAAGGAACACATTGAGAAATTGAGCTCATTGATGGACTATATAGCACTTCTATATAGCTACTATATCTACTATATTACAGCTGGTTAACTGAGGAACTATATAGCTCTTTTCCTGAAATGCATGGGTGCATGCAGAATATGTCTGATCTGGCAATTTAGGATAAGGATAAATTTGAGCTATATGGGGAAATTTTGTGGATTCGATTTTAACAAACAAGTCTTCAAGATTGAAAACCTTTCCTGAGAATAAAACAATGTGCTTGCATACTTAGCAACTTTTAAGAAATACATGTAAAGCTTAAGCATTATGGCATTCAAAGAGAATTTCATGGTGTATAAAAAATATAAATACAGTGAAACTTCTATGGGTGACTACTTTTCTGAGGCACCGATTTTTCCCCGTATATACCTAATGTTAAAATACCTTTTTTCTTGTTAACAAAATTGGAAAGAAACCAAAATAAGGGAGTAGATCTATTCTCCTGTGGGTCCAAACTTGCTCCTTTCTCGCCCTCTATGTTTTGAACCTCAAAAATGTGACAAAATGGAGGGCATTGTTTTTCGGATCCTTGGGAAGCTAAGGTGGCACATGCACATCTCTAGGCACATTAAGCATGCGCCCCTGTCATTGAGGGAGGTTCAAAAGGACAGAAGTCCCCTAAAAGGTTGTTTCTAGGAATTTCTTGGTTGTTTAGGGGAGAGGGGGGGGGGCTAGAACAGAGCATTCCTAGTTCAAAAGAGGGGTCAAAATTTATTTTTAGCTCATTTGAATAGCTCAAGAACTGGTATCAGTGAAGTTGCATTCTGCATTTCCTCACCATTCATCGCCAACGTCGAAAAAGCGAGTTTATCTCACGCTCAAGAAACATACAGAAGTCATAAACTCGTATGCAAAAGAAAAATCAGATAGGAAATTAGAGGTTAAAAAATGTTTTTGCCTTTCAGGCACTTAATTAGATTCTGATGAGGAAAATGAAGGTGATGAAAATGCTGTGCGACCAAAGCTGTCAGCACAACAAACTACCATATTTTTTATAGTATTAATTTTTTTCCTAACCTCGATTTAGCATATTTCAAAAAGTTTTGACAGGGGGGGGGTCGGAGTTTCTGAAAATTTCAGTCTTCAGACATTTTACTTGAGTCTACTATCACCTCCCTTTTGAATACTCGCGCCGGGGAGGGGGAGGATATATCGGTCTCCCGGTTGAACATTTCAGAAATCTGGCAAGCCTACATATAAACAAAATTTGTTTTCTTTCTGAAATGTCTCTGGCCCTCACATTCCTTTTTCCAATTTTTCCTTGACCCTCAAAAACTAAGAGTTGGACCATGCTTTCTTCCACCCATCCCCACCTTTAAGTGTTAAGTCTTGGCTGTCACCAAGTGGAAGGTTCTGATTGCTGAGTTTGGACTACATTGGTATAATGGTAACCACATTTGTTGTAAATGGAAAATCCTTTACCTCGTGGGTCACTTTTGAACCAAACAGCCAGCCAGCACCCCTGGGACTAACAGACCAAGTATCGACATCTTCAGGATCTGACCATACTAAATGTTCTCCAAGTTAAGGGAAAAGTTGTGAAATTGAAAGCAAATGTGAAAAGCAATAATTAAGGCATGCATAAAACAATCAGACTTTATGTACTATAAACACAACACTAACACAGGGAATTAAGCTTAACCAAAATATAGTCCAAAAATCACTAGAAATACAGTAACATTCTTTATTTAAAAATATTAGGATTATGCCTGGCTCGATCAAACATCTTGCACTGGTTTTTAAATTTTTGAAAACTTAAGAGTTAAAAAACTTAACTTTCAAGCAATAGTATGATTAAAAGATGTGCTGTTATGTATAATATAAACAAAACAACATTGGCAGCAATGATTTACATTTGGATGCTTTGGTTGCCAAATCGATTAACAGAGCTTAATCAGTGATTAGAATGTGAATTGATATTAAACTTTTGGTTCAGGCAGAAAACGTAACACAAGGGTCCATTCACTCCTATGGATAACACTAGCTTCTTCACCACTTTTCTCGACTTTTTGTTTTATGGAGTTAATCGATTTGGAAAGTGAAGCATCCATTTAACATTTTGTAGAATACTTTTTCTATTAATTTTCCAACTTTTTTGAAAAACAATGCACACTTCTGATAGCAATATTCTTAAAAAGATTGTTGTATATATCTCTAAAGAAGAGTAATATGATTTGTTTCTCCATTTCAAAAAAAAATTCTTTCAATATTACAAAAGATGAATTCCAAACAGAGTTCAAAATTACTCAGACACAAAAGTTATACAGTTAGATCTCTTTTAATGACTCTCAAGGGATCAGGAAAAATTGTCATTAAGTAGAATTCGTCCTTAAATAGAATGCTTCTAAAACTAGTGGAGCATCCAGGACCGTGAAAAGTCATCTACAAATAGAGAAAGTCGTTAAATAGAGCGTGGTTAAGCAGAAAGCCGACTGTACTTTAAATTCTACACCCAAAACGGATGTAGGCACATGAAATGTAAATACAAAATGCGAAAAAACTCTCGGAGAAACAAAACATAATCCTTTAAATTCTTTTTTAAGACAAAATATAAATTGGTATATGGGCGGGAATACATTTTTCTTTTTATATTCATCTTAAGTAAGGTTACTAAAAAAAATGGATAAATTATGATGATTGATAAAAATATACTTAGCAATAGCAGTTGAATGGTCTGGTGGTTAGAATCACTGTCTTAAACACAGAGAAAAGGCTGGACTCTATCCTTGGCATGGGAAGAATCTGCCTCCTTTACTGTGCTACCAGGGAACTACACAAATAGTATAATGATGGAAAAAATTGAAATAGGTAGATATCAAAAGAGCATATTGAGAGTCCTCATGCAAGAACGATTATCAAAATATAAGGTATAAAAGTATGCTGATTTTTTTTAAAAAGAGCAAAATTTAGAGACTTGGCAAGAAACTGTAGGTATCATGTGATTTCACTCTATGAGACAGGACTGCATGAGACATGACATGCATAACACTTCTGCAAAGCATGTAAAAGTTTTTTCTTTATTCACCAAAATTTGCAAAAAAAATGGCAACTTCTCTTAAAATTTTTGCAGGATTTGAAAGTTCATATTTCGATAACGGGGAGCAAAGGAGAAAATTTATGCATCTAAAAACATGTTTTACTATGCTCTTTTGATTGCTTCTTAAGATTTTTACTTTCTTCTATATCTAATACATAGAAGAAAGTATTGGATTCATGAAAATTTTTGAATTTTGAATTTTAACGGATTTGAATGTTTTGAGGTGTGCTGAGTCCATTTCGACCATTTTTGGAACATGTCTGTCTGTGTGTCCGTGTGCTTGTTACATATGTGTGACCAGTTTTTTGTGGCCGCTCTACAGCAAAAACTGCCACATGAAATCGAACAAAATTTGGTACACATATGTTCCCCTATGTGAACTTGTGCCCATTCGCTTTTAGCGTGGATTCCTCCAAGGGGGGTGGAGCAATGGGACGTTTCTTGAGTTATGCGTGCCTGCTATTCCCCAAGAAGTAACTGGTGGAATCAAACAAAATTTGGTTCATATGTTGCCCCTAACAGGACCAGGTGCTGATTCAATTTAGGTGTCAATAGCTCAAACGAGGTTTGAGCTATAGAAAATTTTTTGTTGTCACTTGTGACTGATGTATCTCAAGAAATAATGAACCGAATTAAACAAAAATTTATCGACCCTTAGAGGGTATAAGAGCTGATTCTATTTTAGCGTCAACAGCTGAAAAGGGGGTGGCGCAATTGAATGTGCTTTTTTTTTTCTTTGTGAATGCCATATCTCAAGAAGTAATGCTACGTTCTGGATGAAATTTGGAATAAATGTGAATCCATATGTAAACAGGCATTGGTTCAATTTTCGCACCAATCGCTCCATGGGGGGCTGATTTTTTTTTTTTTTTTTTTGTGAATAAAAATAGCTTTATTAATGCAACAATACGAAAGATAAATTGTAACAGGCTGTCGTCTGCATATTTCTAGTAATTTTAATTGTATCGGCAATGTTATCTCAATGATTTAAAATTTTCAACTGTTGCCATCTTGTGTTTGCTAACACATAAATGTCTGTAATTATTTTAAGAAAGGCTTTTTAAATTATATTCAATTTTCATTATATTCAATTTTCATTAATTACTTTGCTTTTAAAATAAATCCAAAATTGGGAAGGTAAGAAAGATATAGAAGAAAGTTTCGTGATGGCCACAACATACTATTTTTCATTATTACACTATTGTACGGTTTCCTGATGATAAGGATTCTTTTGAGGCTCCGTGAAATCAGTGGTGGCTATTTAGGCCACACTCATTTCATAGAACCTTATTTCTCCCCTCCCCATATGGAGCTCCCCATTTTCCTTTAAGCATTTTGTAACACTTTTCTTTGCAATGCTAATTGAAAATAAATATTTTTCAATATAAAATTTTTAGAACTCCTAATTTTATTTAATTTTGATTTGTACTATTCAGTATGAAAATAAAGCAATTCTCTAATTGCACCAATCAACTTGCATTTCAAATGTTCTTACAGGGTTGCCACAAAAGTTTGAGAATGAAATTCTCCGATACATCCACTTTATTTTAGAAAAAAAGGACTTACATTATCTATGATTGATATACTGCATTTGCATTGTAAATTATTGTTAATTATTGCTCTCCCAAGGCATGGCAACTGTTTTTAATATTCTTTCATATTATTCAGTATGAAAATAAAAGACGTAACTGAATTGCTCTTAATAATTTGAATTGCTGTAATTTAAATATTTTGTATTATTTAATCAGAAAATAAAACCTGTCACCTACTAGTATTTATTTATTAGTACTGATACTTGAACATTTTTCAAATGAATTGTTCAATTTAAAATCAAAACTCATTAACAAAGATGACCAAAATGTGTGTTAATAATTCAAACTGCAACAAGAACATTTATTAAAGGCCATTGGGCATATTTTTATAAAAATGTATATTTTTAAATGCTTTGTGACTAATGTACTAATACCATTAATGTTTTAACTTTAAACATTAATGAGTTTAAAGCACCAGTATTTTCTCTATGATATCATATACTAAGAGCAGCAAATAGTTATTACAGTTCTATTTTCATATGATGCCTTCATTCAGTGCATACTCAAATTTACAAGATGAAAAAATATAATTCAAAATAAAGTATTCTAAAATTTAAAGGATATCACAAAAGGCTCCTTTGTGAGGTATTTCTTGATTCCTTTTAATTACTCGAATTTGATCTAAAGTTTTAATTAAGGGTGAAAGGCCTCCATGAACACATAACACTTGATCATCAATGATCTGAAATAGTTCAAGAAGAATAAAATAAGCAAACAATATAATAAAAGTGCAGCTAAAACTTGCTAATGTTCAAGCAAAAAAGAAATCCAATCACACATTTGTATTATGTAGAAAAAGATTTCATAGAATTTAATGCAAAAATTTATCAACACAAAACCATTTGCAAATAATTATTGCACTTTACCATGCTTTAAAACTAGATTTGAAATTGGAATCCTAAATACTAAGATACATAAAATCACTTTTTCCAAACTTTTCCTTTCACTACTGCAGGGTGGCGACAGGAACTGTGAAAAAAAGTTCCCTGACTTTTCCCTGATTATTACGTTACCAATGATAATGGTTTCCTTTCTTTGCTCTACTTGAAATCCATTGTATCTTTGTATAAAATGCAATATTTTAAACGCTTTAAGCTGTGTAAAGTTTGTGAACTAAAGATATATTTTAAAAAGATGCTACTTTTCAATAAAATGGTCTTAAAAAAAAACATATAAAGTCAATTGTTTTGGAAAAAAAAAAAAAAACCCTACAAAACAGTATATTAAATTTTTCTCTACATAGAAAGATTATAGAAAAATTAAAAAAAAAAATACTTTACTTCCAGAAACCACTTAGCATAAGAATTTTAAGAAATATTAAAATCACTCTTAAAAACATATGTGTATTTATGATAGAACTAAAAAGTAATTGAAATTATTTTGAACTAAATTTTCAAACAGTATAATAATTGTTGCAAGAATAACAAGTAATAGTGAAAGAATAGAAATAATGTAGTTATTCTTATACAACTAATTGACACATTTATGCAAAACAGATGAAACCATTTGACATTCATTCATAGGGAGCTTTTCTCTAATCAAGAACATAGGTTTTAATGAATGAATATTTACTTAAGTACACACGTTAACTCTATTTCAAATGATTTCAGTATGTACCGAAAAAAAAAAAGCTTAGATTGCATTTGTGACAAACAACTTTGAAATGCAAGAAAAAAAAAAGCAATTAGTTAATTTCAAAACATATAAAAGAAGAATACAACTTGGTTATAAAATAAAAGAATCATTTAAGTCTGAAGAAAAGAAAACCTTTATAATCTGTGGCGGCAACAAATAGTATAACGGCAAAAAACAAAGTTTTTTTTTTATTGAAAGTTTAATTTTAGCAATTAAATTAAAAAGGCAAAGAAGTAATAACTTTTAAGCTTTTATCAGTATTAATTCAAAAACCAAAGATCTCTTCTTGAAATCGTGATTACAGTACGCTAATTACTTCGAGACAATGGAATAAAGGCGAAGGAGCCAAGGCATTAATGAAGACTTCCTCTTTGCCTGTATGGTTGTTTATTTTACGTAGCATTGAAAGCGTGAAAGGAAATTTCAAGCTAGGTAAATAAACAACCTAACAGACACAAAAGCAATCTTAGGAAGTTCATCCTGTGGAATACTTTGACGTTGAGGAAAAAAGATGCACAAGTATGCGGCAGTGTACAATAGCACCTCATTAATTTTACTTTTTTTTGAACAGATAATTGGCAGAAAATCTGTAGGGAATTAGAGTACTTAATTTTGTAAAGCAAAAAAAAATTTCCCTTCGTTAAGTCAATTTTCCCTGATTTTTTATTATTTTTTCAAAATTCCCTGATATTTCCCTGATCAATAAAGTTCCCTGACTTTTCCCTGATCTCCCTGATCTGTCGCCACCCTGTACTGGAAAGAGATGAAAAAATACCAGATTCAGCTGTCTATACAACTACTAAAAAGCACATGCATGTTTAAAAATAATAACAATAATGAAGGTCATTGAATTTCAAAAACATTAAATACAACAGATCTTATAAATAGAGCAGAATGAAGTACCATGTCTCAGTTCACTTCAAAATTGGATATCCTGCACAAACCATCGTGCCTCCAAGAGTTTTATTTTAAATCTCATTTTCCTTAGATTACTGATGTCTAATTTTAAGCACTCAACATGTATTGTAAGCATTGTCTATTTTTTACAAAGTGCCAGGGACAAAGAGTCACTTCCTGGGTGTTAGGCCAAACAGTGGCTGGGGAAACCAATTCACAGTTGGAACAATGTGAGATGTTTCCATAAAAAAATGTTTGCAATCTGGAGGAAAAAAAAGAGCTCATTATTTCGGAAATTAGGGGACTGGGCTATTGCTCTCTCACCCTCCAAAATTTTGGAAGCAATGTTATTCCAAAATGATTAGAGGTAATAGCCCAACTGAACCCAATAAGTGTCCTTTTTAATGCAATTTTTAATGGTTGATGTAAGTGTTGATTAAATTAAAGGTGCAGAAAATAATTCTATCATAGAGAAAATAGAGTTGGCACTGATTATGGAACACTGTCAAACACTCCATCAACCAGGTCCATTCATATGTGAATACACAAAAAAAAAAAATCTGAAGGGCAGAGGAGAGGTTGGGACAATTTCCCGACCCTTTAAATTAAGGGTCATCTAAGAGCATTACGAAACGAAGAATAGTTCTGCAATTTTTCACACTCCCTCCCCCCCCCCCCCGGAAAAAAAAGCAGAGTGCATCTACCCAAAAATTAAAACTGCTCTTTTCAAATGGTTTCAAAATTTTTAGAATAAACCTGCGGAATATTATATGTGTGGAGCCATCCTTTGTTTGAGGCACTTGATTTTTCCGTATCTCGATCTTGGTTTAGGGAGAATATTTTCCTGGGTCTATAATACTTCAAGACATCAAGAGTTGACTATTTATATATTTGAATCTTTACATAGTAATTCAATGAAAATGCAATCTTTTACTTCAGCACAGAGTGATTCAAAGGCTAAATAAGACACTGCCTTTTTTCAATATAAGCCTTTAAAAACATACCCAGAGATATGTTCAGCAGCTATGCATCAGAAAATACTTAACAATTGCAGCTTTTTGCACTTAAAAAAATATTATCAAATATCTAAAACCTTTACGTACTGCAGCAATGGTGAGAAGATCAAAGACTTTACAACAATAACGCCAGGCATTAACATTTCCATATTTTGTTTGACATTCATCTACAAGAAAGAAAATGAATCAAAATTGTAAGAAGTTTTGATTTTGTGTTATTTCTAAACCTATATTGTATTACTTTAGTTCAAAACCTGCACATTTCCAAGCTCTTTTTTTTTTTTTAGTTATACTAACTTAATAACTTAAAGTATGCAAAAAAAAAATTATTTTTGATATTTCGTTCAAAATAAACTCTTTTTTTCCCACTAAATATAATGTCAAAAAAGAATTTATTTTAATGTTAATGGCAATTGTGAAAACAAATTTAAATTTGAAGTACCAAATCAAAAGCGTAATTCAAACTAGGACACAAAATAAAAATTTCATTTAGAATGTACACGACTACAAATCATAACAAATACATAAAATATTGCAAGATTACATAGAGAACGTTGAATTATTAAACACAGAAAATAAACAGATTGAAAGCATAAATATCAAACTAATTAGTATAAGAAAAAATGAAGTACCATAAAAACCATAAACTTGTGTAATTTGACGACTTTCGTGGTTCCCACGCAACAAAGTTATTTTGTCAGGCCATCTGGAAAAAATGTTGCACATGAAAAATTAACATAATAGCAACAAAATAGAAACAAAATACCAAAACTAATGTCAAAAAAGTTTTACTAGAACTGAAGTTATTAAATAATAATGCAAGACTCATTTTGGTTTTTAAACACATCTTAAAACAAACAAACAAAAAAAGGTTTTTAAAGAAAATTTTTCATGTAAGAAACAAATAAAGATGCAATAAGGTTTTAAATAAATGTATTAAGAACAGTGGTGTTCCCACATGGGTCCGTATATGCCCTATACTCTCAAACATTTTTTAGACACATAGCAGCGTATACCCTCAAGCTTCAAAAAATTTTCATATAATGACATTTTATGATTGCATACACACATTGTGCATAATGGATTACAGAGAGTATACTCTAAAAAAAAAATTGATGGGAACATCACTGACTAAGAATGCACGAAACAATTGATTGCAGTAATTGATGACTAGTAAATCAAATCTGAATTGTTGTTGCATTTGAATTAAAATTTTAAAATGTTAATCCTTAAAATATCATTTCAAAAAGTTTAAAGAAAATATCTATACCAGAAAAAAATTATTCGTGCAATATATTTTAAACAATTCATTAACTTATTTCTAGTAATCTATGACTAGTAAATAAAAGCTGAACTGTTTCTGAAATTCAATCAAACTTTAATTATCAATGTCATATTTATGTTGAAAAATGTATGAACCAATACAGTTGTTATTAATTTATAATTATTTTTCTAAAATTTTGAGTCATTAAAAGGGAAATTTGATTCAAAACAGTATAAATTAGGAGAATGGCTTTAAATGAAATGTAAAGTAAAATGAATAAATTTGACTTAATTTAAGCAATTTTAATTCAGTTAAAGAGTGACTTAAGACACTAAATGACAGCTATGATGCAGTGATTTTATCAGATGCTTCAGATTGGTTACATTAAATTTGAAATATTTTCCTAAAATCTCAACATGAAAACTGTCAACTAATGCAGAAAGATATTAAGGAAATAATAATATTTAATTATTTACCCTTGTTATCAAAACTCAAATACAAAGGGAACATGATGAACAGGAAGATTTTACAAAATTAACCAGAATGATTTGAATTTTCAGGAACAGAAAACGGAATATAGTTTCAAAGTTTGCAGAGTCCTAAAAAGTTTTGAAACTCCAAATATTTGTCTAATTTCTTAACTCAGCCAATTCAAACCATTCCTCACTTTCTCGTCATTTGTTGACAGCTTGTTATGATTATAATATGGATCAAAAAATTAGATATAATTTTATGAGTTATATTATAATAAAAATTTTAATGTTTATAGTTCAAGCATATTTAGACTTAGGAACTTGACAAAATTTTCTCAATCATTTATGCAGTTTTCTACATGTATTGACAAAACAAAATGATTCTTCAATTTATAATGCTAATTTGTTTACAGTATACAGTAAACTCCTGATTATCCGCGTAATAGGGTGGCACAGAAACCGCAAATAAGCAAATAAGTGAAACGTATGGATAATCCAAATAATAGGTGAAAACTATACTTAGTATACACAACAGCTAACAAATAATAATAACTCTTACATGTATTTAAATTATAACTAAAAACATTGCTACAATGCAGGCATGCACAACCTTTTTGAGACAGCGGGCCACAAAGGCGAGAACTGAGTAGTTTGAGGGCCACCTGGGGGGGGGGGTGATCAAATCATAAAAATGCAGATTGAATGTTGCGACGTATTTGTAGTTTGATGTAACTTCACAATATCTTAGCTAACTTCTGCTCTAGATTTTTCACACAAATATGTCTAATGAGATAGTTTAGATTGAATCGTTTGAAACTTATCTTTTCACATTTGGATTTGTAAACAGTAGTGCTAGGGGTAAAAATGAAACAAAAGTTTCCTTCATTTTTTTCTAGTTTTGGACTTTAAATTAATGCAGACAAAGTTAGTTTGCAGGAGCACGTAATGCCAAATACAGTGGCACAAGCAACTGTATTTAAAGAGGATCATTTTTCTGCCAACAAGTATGTAGAAGGGCCAATCCAATATTTTTCTCTTACTGCCCATTTTTGTAAAATTCAATATTGGCATTTGAGAGTTTTTACTAATATCCTATTTTTGTGAAAATAATCAACATTCTAGCATTTGTAACAAAAACAAAAGAACTCAACCTAATTTTAGTTGGAAAAGCAAATATCTAAACACTAAAGTAGATGTTTTTAGTTACATTGATAAGTTTTTAAAAAAATAATAATAATAAATGGAAAGATGAAAAAAAGACTCAGCAAAGGAAAAAGGAAATGTTCTATGGCAGAAAATTTCAAACAGCAATAGGTCTCAATTTTAAAATAGATTTTTTTCTGAGGGGGGGGGGGGGCTAAGAAACCATAAGGAGCAAAAATTTATCCTAGTTCTTTAGCTCAGTAGGTTCATTACTCTGTACATTTCAGGAAATAATTAGAAAGATGATGATCCAAGCATATGTTAAAAGATTGCTGCACAATCACTCTGAATGTGCCAAACGTATTTAAGCTTATTTCCCACATGCAAACAAGTAAATAAATGTCATATTCATATAATGTTTGAATTAATTGGTGCAACATTCTATTTCATGAGTAAATTTGGTTTTAAGCAGAGCAATTAATTTCCATTTTTGTGAAGGCACCATTTCTATTACATTTTATTTATGTGAATCTACCGATTTTGCTAGTCGAATTTTTGTGAAGGTGGAATCAAAAATAACCGTAAAATCGGCCAGTATTTAAACTTAAAAATTGTAAAATTGAATAATAAATAGAATTTTTAAAAAAATTACAAAAAAATTTTTTTTTTCAATTTTTTTTGAAGAACTTGCCAGGGGACAATTTAACAAGTTTCAAGGGCCACTTTTGGCTCGCGGGCCATTGGTTGTGCATCCCTACTACAATGTATCTACTAAAATTGAATATAAAAAATATATGTAAAATCTGAAAACAAACAATAATACAATCATAAGTTTTTTTAAAAATGTGAAAAGACCTGCTGATAATCCGACCTCTGATAACTGGGATTTTACTGTATATCTAAAAAAAACTTCTTCTATTCTTTCACTGATCCTAGTGCAATTTATATTAGTTCAAACACTATAAGCAATTTAAATAACAGTGTTTAACTTTTAAAAAGACAAAAAAATGTCAATGTTCTACTTTTCTTCTCCTTAGTTTATAATGCAAAAAAAAGTCGTCACTTTTCTACAAATGGGATAATTTTTAAGCATAACAATTGAATCAATCATTTTAGAAAGGGCATAAGTCCAACGGATTCCCCTAGGAGTTATGCCATCCCTGAAATAATTGATTCAATTGTAACATAGTACAAGGTGCAAAAAAGAGAAAGTCAATTGATTCATAGCTTACTTTGCTTTCAGAGTTAAAAGTCTGGTGAAAGTTTCAAGGCTATAATATCCTCTATCTACAAAGTCACCCTAAAAAACATTGTTTCTTTAATTAATTAGAATGCATAAACATTAACATGTTCTATTAATTTTAGGATTGAGGTTGTCCACAAACGATGTCATGCTTTGAGGAGGGAGTGGGGTTTGTGAAATTGTGACAGGTTTGTGTCAAAAGGGAGGGAGACGGTAACAAGAAGTGTGACATAACATTCATTACAACAATATGCTTATGTAATAACATGTGACATGAGACAAGAGGGGTCGGACAAATAAGATGAAAAAAAAGGCTGACATTTATGAATAGCACCATTCTTACATTAAGTGAAACCATACAAGCTAAATAGGCATAAGTAAAAACAATCACTATAATTGCTGTAAAACAATCCTGGAAAAAGTAAGGATCAAATCAGTGGTAGATACAAGGGGAGGGTCATTGAGGTCATGACCCCCCCCCCCCCTTAAATCGTCAACAATAGTATCCGTCCACACTGGGTTCAAACACTTTATGAATAAAATGCCAAAGATTCCAGTAGTCTTTGCAATTCATGAATTATTTTTGAAAGTAAATATTTGAAATTCTACTTCCTTACGTTGCTTATGAAATTCATTTATAATGTTTATGCCCTATAACATGCCTTATTCCTGACCAATTTGGTGGTTTTTATTGACACCGAAGCAGTTTCAAAAAAATTTCGATCCCAAAACCGTAGGTTTGTTTATTGGGGAGATTGTTAGAAGCATTCCAAAAAGGAACTCTTGAAATGGAGTCAAGATCAGCTCTGTCGTGTTGAAGCTATAATAATCACTCTTCGCTAAAATTTCATAACTTTAAATCGATTCTTGAGTTTGAGGAACATCCAGAAGCCTCACAGAGGCACATCAGGAGAGTAAGAAGCCTTTTAAACCAAAATGAGTCTGGTTTTTGGCCTAAATCAAGTATCAGAAATAGTCACCAAAAGCTGTATGCATCTTTCCATTGATTTCAACTAATTTTCTGGCAAAACTTGATGCAATAGTGCAGCTTCAGTTATTTCCTCTTTTTTCCTTAAAAAAACAAGAGCACTACACACTACCTAAGTAAAACTCTGCTTTCCAGCTACTGACAATTAAAGACCGACAGAAAAAATTTATACATGTGCACAATGGTGTCAGATCAGCCCATGCAAGTACACTTCATTCACATCCATCAGATTTCCACAAAAAGACAGGATATTTTTCTAACAAGCCTTGAATATGCAGGCACCTGCAACATTCTGTACAAGTAAATGGAAAATGACACTGCCATATGTGCCTCAAAAAAAAAGAAGAAACGTTATTTAAGACTTTGTCATGTCCTTACCCTCCCTCACATCAGAGAGCTAGAAAGATATCTTATTTTTGCCTCTTATCAAAGTTAAATTAATTTATCACTGTTGTGCTACAATATAACATGCACAGACATAGTTTCAACACTTCTAATTTCTTATCCATTAATCAAATGTATGCAAAATTCATTTTTCAAGCCCTTTTTATTCCATTTTCAACTTGATTTTTAACAGCAAGTTTTTGAACACCTGGTTTATGTTTTTGTTGATTTGTTTATCTGAATTTTATTTTATTTTTTATTTATTTATTTATTTATTTTTATTTATTTATTTATTTATTTTTTGCTATTCAGTAATTGTAATTTCTCTCACCTTTTAAGAGTTTTTTCTGATCTAATGCAGTCATGATGGATTTTTAGTCAAAATTGAAATATTTATAGACCGATTTTAAGTTAGAAAACTTTCCACAGGGTTCATACTCTATTTAGATGAAAAAATTCCATGACTTTTCCAAGACTTTTTCATGACTTCAATAAAAATTTTCATGACCTTGTTATAGGAAGAGAATAACACTCTATTTAGTCTCAAACTTGTTAGTTTTTGGAAATGAGCATTAGCAAAACCTCTACATGAATGCCACAGCCTCGTTGAAGCACTAAATCATAATGGAAAAAATATAATTGTACACTTAAAAATCTAAACTATTCTTATTTGTCTTCATCATATAAATTTAAGTGAAGTAAAAATGCAGTGAAACGAATATGATGATGCTTAAATGTCTGATGTTTTTATTATAAACAGGCAGAATGATATTGAATGAGACAAAGGTTGAATGAGTCATCACTAAGTTTCAATAAATTTGCTTCAAAAGTTGTCTTTTAGTGCCAACAGTGCATTTAATCATACACATAACTTGACAGTATTTTTGTTCTTTAAAGTAAAGCCACAAAATTTAGTTTTTATGTTTCTAAACCAGATTTTATTTGAAAAAACCATTCAGTAATGAATCAATATTATGACTCAAAAGTATACTTGTTTTGTTTACTTATTTGAACATTTTCAATTGCACATTAATTAATAGGCTCAGAAATTCCAGAACATGTTTGATTCCTGAAAAAGCAGTGGGTCGCATGGATTAATTTTGCGGGCCATATGTTGGGCATTACTGTTTTAGAGTATTAGAATTCCTCTTTTTCTGTATTCTATCACCTGACTAAAGATCTTTATTTTCTAAAATCTTCAACAAATTAAGATAAACTGTGATAAATTAATAATAAAGTTCTTACGAGTGATGGAATCAATCTCAGATGCAATTGAATCGCCTTTTTAGAGTGAGCGTGGCAAAACTAAGAAAGTGAAATTTTGCTACTACAGAATATGATACATAAGAAGTGTTGAAAATAACAGTTAATTCAAAATAAGTGATGTCCAAACAGTAAAATCAGCCACAACATCACCAAACAGCTTGCAAAAAAAGGCAAGCGGCTGCGACAGAAGTGGATGCAATGAGATTTGAAAGTTCAGATTTGATTTTGGGATCGTTCAATTTTCCACTTTTAATAGCTTTTATGTGCTATACTGTTAAATCACTTAAGATTTCAAATGCTCCTTTAGTTAATGCTAATTTCACTTTGTCTAGGACATTTTTCCACGACTTGAAATAAATTTCCATGACTTTCATTGAAAATTTCAATTTTCCATGACTTTTCCAGGTCTGAAATTTGTTAATTTTTTCTTAATGACTTTCCAGGATTTCCATGACCTGTACAAACTCTGTTTCCAGACTTTGAATTCAGGAACTAATTGACAGTCAGATTAAAATATTTACTGTAAGGAAAATGCAATAAAATAAGTGCATAAGAAATGCTAATGACTCTTATAATGTTCAGTTCAGAAAACTCGAGAGATACATAACAAAGAGTTAATCAAATTTTAGAGAAAAAAATATCATAAATAGTGAAGCAATTCCATCACCATATTTTCATAGCAAAATTAATAAAATCAAAGGTACATAAAAATAATGATTGGAACAGAATCCAAATACTTACCAGAAAAATATAATTTGTATCAGGAATTTGTCCACCAGTCCTGAATAATTCTTCTAAATCATAAAACTGAAAATGATAACCAGTCAAATATTTATTAATGCTCTAAATATGCATGAGATAAAACTTACAAAATTTTAAACCATTCACAAATTTTGTCAAAAATCTTTTTTGAAATTATGAACAAAGGTAAACATACCAGTAGTGGCCAGTGCTTCAGTAGTGGCCACTTCAAGGTTTATGTTTGAAAAAATAGGATTCCGGGTTTCCCAATGAATTCGAACGTTCAGGTGGTAATTTATTTATTTCACAAATATTTGGCCATTAGGCCATAAAACCGCGGGCTCTTCAATATTTCTCGACAACAAAATTAAAATTAGTGCAGAGTAGTCATCCAGATGAGCAGCGTCCATGACTTGTCCAGAGTTGCATAAAATGTAGGTCGGGGAATCCTTCAGGTGAAAGCGGAACTAGGGTTGGGGTTTTTGCCGGCAAAAAGGTATTTTTGCCGGGACAATGGAAAAAACCATGGCAAAAATGGGAAAAAAAAGGGCAAAAATGGAAAAAAAAGGGAAAAAATGAAAAAAAACGGCAAAAACCTAATTGCAAATAAAGTAGCTTTATATTGTTAATCAAGAAATAGTGACAATATAATATAAATAATGCACTTTAATATTTTAGTTATGTCTCTCCATGTTACTTCTAATTTATAAGGTGAAAAATAAATTAAAAACAAATGTTGGGATTGCAAAACTTAAGATTTTAAATGTTTGCTAAAACAATTTTTTCAGAATGAGCCAACTTTTACGTCTTTTACTTTATAGTTGCATCTTGATTAAGTATACTTTATATAGATATTTAGTATTCTGTAAAAAATGCTATAATAAACAATCTAATTACATTTTCATTGTAAGTTAATTATTTGTCTTAGATGTTACTGAAATTTTATGTTAATGCTTAAAAATTTAAAAGTAAAAATGCTCCATAACTTTAAAAGTAAGTTAAACCTTAATTTTTTTTTAAACTATAAAAATAATTGAATTAAAATTTTATCAAAATCTTTTCATGCTTTTTACTTTTATGAAAAGGAAAAAAACTGTGCGTAAGTTGTTAACACAACATCTATTTTTGCCACTTTGGCAAAAACTGGCAAAAACCTATTGTTGCCGGGCGGTAAAAACCGTGGTTTTTTCCATGGTTTTTTCCGCCCCCGGCAAAAACTTGCCAACCCTGAGCGGAACAAATAGGCATTGGGACAGTCTTGTCCTGTTAAAAGTCTGAAAGCAGCCACAGCAGCAGCTCGAACAGGAGGTAATACCTCTTGCAAAAAAAACCAACGTTTTTCAAAGTGGTCACTACTGAAAGAAACCGGCCACTACTGGTGTGTTAACTTTACTCAAACAAAATTTGCAAATATTGCTAACACATTGCACAGATGAAACAAGTTTAATTAAGTCACTTTATTATGTTTTGAGCTATTTCCATCATAGAACTATGGTAACATAATTGAAAACAGCAGAAGAAATAATCCCAATAAATTTGACAATATAAATGAATGCAAGTGAAATTCAAATTTGATCGACTTTTATATACAAGATTGCAAGTGTTTGATTTTTTTCTTTAAAATATATACATGTCAACCCAGGAAAATATAAATACACATGTGTCAACCCAGGATTGATAATAATCAATTTTCCCTGAATTTTTGTTATTTTTTCTAAATTCTTAGATATTTCTTTGATTGGTGAAACTCACAGATTTTTCCTAATTTCCCGGTTCTGTCACCACCCTGTAATTTACTGCACATATCTTAAAGGGTAGGTGCACAAAAATTCCATTAAAAATTGTGGCCATTTTGTACTTTCTTTTATTTTTTAAATTAAAATATGCAGCTAAATTTTGCATTGTCTTTCAAATGTTATTCAAAACTCTCTAAAATAGGAATTCTAGTGCAACACAGAATTCTAAGACTAGAGTGAACAAAAGTCAAAATATTGATGCCTCGTTATAGCATATTTACTATTTACTGAGCAATTTTCAACAATTTAAGAAACATCTTCTCTGCTTTCAGCCTACTGAAATAATATTTAATTACTTCAGGGTAATGGAAATCTAGTATCGATGCAAAAGCTGCTTTTAACAAATAAAACTGCCAAACCTGACAGCTTGACACAAATTATTACTTAAATAACTGTACAAGTTTTAGTGAAGCATGGTAAATCTCAGTATATTTCCCAAGAGGTTTTTTTTTAAAAAAGTGCCTTTAAGTAATTCATAAACTACAAAAATAAGGCATCATTTCATTTTATTTTTCACCTCCATCACCCAGAAATAAACTGGTAGAAAAAATTTGATTTTTGAACTACCACTTGTCAAGCATGAATGCTTTTGCACATGTCAGTTGGTTGAAACAGTTATATGACATTTCCACCAGATATATCTTAAAAATGGGAAAATTGAGAAAAATTACATCCCCACAACCAAATTCAGCACCCTTGATCTACATAACAACTATGTTCAGTTTTTGTTTTTCTTTGAAAAACAAGTCAACCGTTACCTAGTGAGAAAAAAATGTATGAATACAAATAGTTTCAATGAATTATACCTGGCCATGTATATCACCACACACAGTAACAGGAGTGAAAACAGGCTGAATGTTTGATTCTTCCAGAAGTAAATCACATACTAACTCACATAGTTTCTACAAAATAGAAAAATATATCAGTACTATAAAATTTAAAACTGAAGGTTTTAGCTACAACATCAAAAATCAAAATCTCCATATTAGAGACGTACGGAGTACTCGGTAACTACTCGGTACTCGGCCAATTTGCCGAGTACTTGGTACTCGGCCAAATTTTGATCAGATACTCGGCCAATACTGAGTAGTTGCAAAAAAATTGAATGTTGTCCAAGACAAATATAAAAATTTATAAAAAGCTCAATTAATATTCTGCAATCATTTACAATCCAAGTTTAGAAGTCAAATTTAAATTTTGGGAGTAATGAAGTTTGAAATGCTTCAATGGAGTAAATCCTTATTTTAATGTCCCCAAAGTTAATAAAACTTATTTATTAAAAATTGCGCAAAAAAGGTAAGTATAGAAAATATAAAACTTTAATATTAAAAATGGATTTTTGCTACAAACAAAAATTAGTTATGAGAAATATAAAAATACCTTTGCTCTTAAAAAATAAAAGGAAATAAAACAACGTTAAAAGCACAGAGCGGGAACACTGCAGACACGTGTTTTGGAGTTACAAGGAATTCCTTTTTCAATGCACAAAATGTGATCTCATGGATTTAAGGGCATCCGACAAAAGTCGTATTTTTTGTCGAATGTCTTTACATTCTTTAGCTCACATTTTATGCACTGAAAAAGACATTCCTTATAACCCAGAAACACGCGTCTGCAATGTTCATACACATTTGTTTTATTTGCTTTTAAAAATTATTTATGTTTGGCGAACTAGAACTGTAATAGATTGGTATAGTTTGTTTTAATTCCAACTTGATTAATCATACCTTTATTTATTTTTAATTTTAAAATTAATCTTTTTGTAAAATTTTTGACACACACACACACACACATATGTATATATATACATACATATATATATATATAAATATTTATATATATATATATATAAATATATATATAAATATATTTATTAACAAAGTTTTTAAAATAATGCGTAATTAAATTTCACCAGGAATTTAGTTTTAAAAACTATTATATGGACAAGGAGGTCTATACTACTATTCCAATAAGTTCAAAATTCATCACATGCGTGTCGGTGGTTTTTTTAAAAACATAATTGGCACTCGTTAACTCGGCCGAATAGTGAAAGGCCGAGCACTCGGTACTCGGTCAAAGTGCTACTCGGTACGTCTCTACTCTAGATCTTAAGGTATGCTTATTGTATTTAAATGCATTATACAAAAGTAAAATACACCAGTTTTCTAAAAAGGTATTTAAATACAAAGCAAGGGAGAAAGACATTATTCAATTTTGTTAAACTTTACTTTGGTTGATTTATTAGGAGTTTAAAGTCAGTCAGGAAATTTATCCATGGAGTCTATGATGAATGTTTAAGGAATTTTGCGATAGCAACATACAAAACTTTAATAATTTTTTCATAGATTAGTGAAATTAATGTATTCAATTCCTGAAAGTTGTCCTTAAACCTCTCCTATGAGCTACGTTCTCAAATGTTGGATAAAGAATGTATAGGCTCTATTGATCATATCTAATGTACAAAAACTGTATATGCACTGCACAGTTCATGGATTTTTTCCTTACAATATTAAAAGATTGTATGTGCGGTGAGACTTGTTAATGAACATTTTCTTCAGCTTGGAGAATAGCTACTAACTATTAATGATGTGGATCGGGAAAATACCCAGTGGGTAGGTAAATATTTTTTGGGTATTTATCCGGGTATTTACCCAAGGCCTGGGTAAATATCCAAAAACTGGGTATTTTACAAAAAAATGCAAAAAGTGAGTCTGAAATTATTTTTTGAAATCCAAGTATGAAATAATTTGTAAAACTGATACATACATACGTGTTACACAGTTTATAATATTTTCTATGGAAGACTTGATGAAATTATGGAAGAAACATATCGTAAACCAAAGAATCTTTCTTTTCAATGTCATAATTGGACAAGTATAAGCAATTCAATGATGAACTTCAGGAATTCAAAATCACCATCTAGGTTAGTCATATCCAAAATGGAAAAAAAGGAAGCATGAGGGATGCTTGGAAGAATTTACTGAGAAGTTATTAAGACTATGATGTTATTTATTTATTTATTTTATTGCTGTTTAAGTGGTAACATGGCAAATATAGAAACAGTTTTCACATTAATAAGCAAAAAACAAAAAAACAAAATATTGTTTTCTGTTGCCTTGCTCATTTGCATTCGCTCCCCAGTACTTCATGATGAAAATTTATTCAAACCATTTTTAATACACGCAATTAGCGATGTCAGGTGGGAAGGTAAATATTTTTTGGGGTATTTATCCTAAGGCAGGGTAAATCCGATAGTAATTGCGCATTTTGCCAAAAAAAACTTTAGGTGGTATCAAAAGGTGATGATTTTCTTTTTAAAACATAAACTGTAAAATGAAAGATCAAAATCATAAAAATTTATATATTATAATTTCTTTAATTAAAGGCATAATGAAATGTTATCAAAAAAACTGTTAGAATTTAGAATGAATAATTCCAAAACTTAAATAGGATGGCAGGATAATTTAATTTTTTATAGGGGGGATTTAAGTTTAATTTTGTCACATAGATGGCACTAGCACAACTTTTCGTTGATTTTTCATAATATCATGCTACTAGTTAGTTTTGGCTTTGAGTTGTAATCAGTTTGTCCAAAGCCTCCTAAATACTAAATGCCTACCACATTCGCTTTAAAAGTGATCCTCCGCCGGTACACAAACTAAGTTACTATCTGACGGCAATACATGGATGGTGTTGCTATGAGGATGGATCCAAACAATTCAAATCAAAACGTTAATTGGTTAATTTTAAAATTTAAATTTAGAAGTTAACCAATTGTTTTCTCAGCTTTTAATTTCTAATGCTTTCGACCTTCGATAGTTGGCAGTAGCCAGAAGACCAAAAATATGCTTACTGGGATCATTTTGCTCTATGTTAAAAGGGAGAACGCGATAGGCATTTAGTATTAAGGAGGCGTTAGTTTGTCACTCACTTTGTATTTGTACTGGTAAAACTTTAAATTTTGCTTTGAAAAGTGAAAAACAAAAAAGAAAGATGGGGACATTGATTAGGCATATCCAACGTGAATATCATATTAGATTGCTAAGTTGTTTCACACAATAATTCTTTAAATATGTGATCAAAATACAATTTTTGGGCAAAAATTTGTTTTGTATATGGTTGGTTATATATATATATACATACTTAGTGAAATACAGACAGAAAAGTATTTTAGTTGAATATAAATTTTTGAAATAAATACCCGGGTCAATACCCATTTTGGGTATTTACCAGGGTATATACCCTGGGTATTTACCCCTAAAAATAAATACCCAGGTATTTTACATCACTACTAACTATACAAGTAGTAATTGGATTGGTGCATAGACTACTTTTTAACGCAGTCCATGATCAGCCCGAAATCCCTTAACGCGCATGCCGCAGATAACGAAACGGAGAGTTGCTTTTTGCTACATTGTAATAGCACTTTTCTCCCCATTTTGCTATCGGAATTTTAATGTTGTTTTTGCTGTTCAGCTTGCATTCGAAAATCGCTTTGCTTTATTAGTTTTTTGGCAATGAATTAAATAGTAAAATAAAATACAAGGTTGCTAATATGAGCTGAAATATTCATTAAATATACACAGTACATAACAGGAAAATAATAAACAATAGAGGATAGGATGAAAAGCAATTATTTTTATAATGCTAATTATTTTATTGATTTTTATTTTTCTTTTTGCTTTTATCTAGCAGTATATCATTTTTTTCTTTTTATACATTTAAGAAATCTAACCTGTTAAATGTAAGATGATCTATCTTTCAAAAGCACTCAACAAAACATTCTTGAAACAATTGACTGATCAATCCAACTTGTGAGCACGGGAATTGAATGGACAAAAACGCTTTAACTGTGGGAATGATTTTCTCACGTATTTTCGTTTCGTATGAGTAAAGCGAAAAGAACTCAAGATATTATCCTTTCATTTGTACTGTAGTATATATTTTATGTTTTGCATGGTCAACTATTACGTATAATCAATGCGGTCGTCATAATTTTTGTTTGTGAAATTAAAAATATTCAAAACTGTACCACTAAAAATCCATCAAAGGATGCTGCGAACATAAAAAGTTAAAATTTAAGTTTGAAAATATCACCATTTGAAAATAAATAAATAATAAAAAATAATAATAGTATACAAATAAATAAAAAGCGTAGTAAACACTTTATAATTTTTAAAAAAAAACCATACTTGTACAACATTAAGATGTGTAAGGTAATTAAAAAATATATATTGGGTAAAATAAATTAAAAAATTTGAAGATTATGAACAATTTAGTGAAGGATGCTTGTGTAAGAAGGTTGATTTTTAATAACAAGAAAAAAATATTTCTGTTTATTTGCTTTATTCAGGCATAGAAATATTGTTAAATGTGTAAGGAAATATTTTCACACTTGTTCATCAGGAGTTCAAATGCCAGAATGCTAAGAAACAAAGCTTCCACGAAAATATAAAAATATAATGCCTGATTATTTGAAGCATTATACTTGTCCCATCCAGGAGTACTTGAAAGGTAAAATTATAACAAGTTTCGTGAAATACTATAAGTTACATCCCTTTCGTCTAAGGAAAAGAGCTTGATTACCGCTCCACTAAAAGCACCAGAACCCAACAGAGATGCGCAATAACAGGGTTCTGCCCCTGGAAGGATCGCCGACACATATTTGGCCGAAGCAAAAACTGCTAGAAACGCCGTGACGACACAGGTTCGTGGAAGGCAGTTAGGAACCATTTTCTTGAAACGCGCCTGAATCAACCGGGGCAGTATTAACACAAACTGCGCGGCCGATCCTGTGTCGGCTGGGGCAAAGAATGGGTTAAGCCCCATTCTTTAGAATTTATGGTAATAGAAATAGAATATAAATATGTTCAGATAACAATGGAAGCAGTTCTTTTAAATAATATTGATGAACCTGCTATTGTCCAAATAAATGATCCAAAGAGCCCTGAGGATTTATTTTGAATATTCTAGATTGCTTTTTATTTCGTTTCCTGGATGTTGTGTGATAAATTGATTTATAAATTGTCTGAAATGTGTTACAACTTTTTTCCTCACCAATGAGACAAAACAAAATGCAAACATTTTATGAAACAAATTTCTAGTGGAATTTTATGTTAAAAAAGTGGTGCTATTAGTTCAAAAACACTTTTTCTGTAACAAAGAACTTCACCAAACATTTTGATAGGTAAAAAAAAAAAATCACTAAAACATCAGAAAGCCAAAATGTTAAAAACCTGAACACATCCTATCAAGTTTTCCTGACAATTGCTAAAGAGCAGAAAAGATGCATCTTGTGTACTTTACTTCGGTGAAGAAAAGAAGTTAAATCAGTTTTTGTTGTGTAATTACTGTATTAATAGTTCTATACCAGGGGTGTGCACAGAAATTTTGGGTCCCATCACTAAAATGACTTTAACGGGTCCTCCTCCATATTGTTTACCTCTATATTTAAATCCTCATTTTAAAAATCTAGGGTCCCTTTCAGGCTTGGGCCAACAGGTGTCCCTTCTCCCTTCCCTCCTGCACACCCCTAGACCCTACCCAAAAATATTTTACACTGTTTCGAAAAAAAATCAGGACCAAACATTACAAAAGTATCAGGACAAAAATCAGGATATTTTTTATATTTTAAAAAGTGTTAGTGTACTTATACCAATAAATGATTAGACTTTAAAATTATCTCCAAGTAACACAATGAAAGGTATAAATAACATCAGATATTGTAATCCATTTTATGGGTGCGTGCTTTTCCCCTTTTTTTATGTACTGGAAACATAGAAAAGACCAATGCAAATTGCAATGTTTCCAACTAGTCAGTTTTATTGTTTCATGTCCCTAATGTCCATTTGGTTTTAATTCTAGTCTTTTTTCTTTAAAATTTCAGTTTTATATTGAATTTTCTCTGTAACTTCTTCTATTCTATTCTATTTTTCCCCCTAAAAAATAAACATGAATTGTTTACATCCTTACCATAGGAAAAAAGATTGGTTTTGATGATTTAAAAAATATTTTAAGGGGAACACCCCATAAGTCACTTAACTTTCTCCAAATGTGCATGCTACTAAACTTTTTACCGCTCTAGCCTCTCAACCAAGTATTATTGACAAATATAATACTCCTTTCCCCTCCAAATAAAAATAATGACTATGTAACTGAGGAAAACTGAAAAAAATTGAGAGGCGGCATTTCCAAAAAGTGGGTTATGTAGGAGGAAAACGGTGGTCATATTTGAATTGGGGGATAATTTATATTTCACATAAGAATCAGCAAGAATTATGTCAGAAATATTTTGAAGGAAAATCAATACTGTATTACGCCACATTATCCGGCATGCCACAAAATTCGGGGGTTATCAGATTTTCAATAACACTTGCTCGGTCCTTTCGGTTCATGCCGGAAAAAATCGAGGTTAGGAAACAAAATTAGTAGAGACGTACCGAGTAGCACTTTGGCCGAGTAGCCGAGTACTCGGCCGAGTACCGAGTTACCGAGTACTCGGCCGAGTTACCAAGTACCAATTATGTTTTAAGAAAAACCGCCGACACACATGTGATGAATTTTGAACTTATTGGAATAGTAGTATAGACCTCCTTGTCCATATAATAGTTTTTAAAACTAAATTCCTGCTGAAATTTAATTACGCATTATATAAATTTTGTTTGTGCCAAAAATTTTACAAAAAATTATTTTTAAAATTAAAAATAAATAAATAAAAGGCATTGGAATTAAAACAAATTAGAGTAAAATCCCTCTAACAGGACAATTTTTTTTTGTCCGCAATAGAGAGGTGTTCGCAGGATAGGGGTTTAATAATGTTATTTGCATTGGAACTGGGGAATTAAAAATTGTCCGCATGAGAGGGGTGTCCGTTAGGAGGGGTTTCACTGTATACCAATTAATTATAGTTCCAGTCCGCCAAACATATATAATATTTAAAAGCAGATAAAACAAATGTGCAGGAACACTGCAAACACGTGTTTCTGCCCCCGCCCCTGTTACAAGGAACGTCTTTTTCAGTGCATAACATGTGAGCTAAAGAATGTATAGACATTCGACAAAAAAATTCAACTTTTGTCGGACCCACGAGCTCCCATTTTGTGTATTGGAAAAGGAATTCCTTGTAACGCCAAAACACGTGTCTGCAGTGTGCTTTTAACATTGTTTTATTTCCTTTTATTTTTTAAGCAAAGGTATTTTTATATTTTTTATAACTAAATTTTGTTTATAGCAAAAATCCATTTTTAATGTAAAAATTCCATATTTTCTATACTTACCTTTTTTGCATAATTTTTAATAAATAAGTTTTATTAACTTTGGGGACATTAAAATAAAGATTTATTACATTGAAGTATTACAAACTTCATTATTCTCAAAATTTAAATTTGACTTATAAATTTTAATTGTAAATGATTGCAGAATATAACGCTTGCTCTTTTTTTATAAATTTTAGTATCTGTCTTGGACAATATTCAATTTTTTTGCAACTACTCGGTATTGGCCGAGTATCTGATCAGAATTTGGCCGAGTACCGAGTAGTTACCGAGTACTCGATACGTCTCTAAAAATTAGTACTATAAAAATATACATTCAGCTTAACAATGAATACAAGTTCTATAAACATATCTTATTAGTAATAATAAAGTTTAATTTTGTAAAAATATTTACTAACAATCTCATTCGTTATTTTAACAAGAAAAATATTGTTTAATAATGAGAAACCTTTAAAATTAAAACTAAGTAAGCAAACATTTAAGCAGTAAGTTACTGCCCCTAAACCAGTGCTAAAGAACTTAACATAGTTATTGAATAAATAAAAATTAAACTTACCTCTCTAAAAGAAACCTAAAAAAATTTATTTTTAAAAAATATGAACTAATTGCAGTACATACTATAGCTTCTCAATTGATTACTTCATTGGTGCATAATAAAATCCATTAATAATGACCTACCATAAATGACAAGCATATTATATTCAATACACTTTTATTTTTTTAAAGAAGGTTACTTTCAGGATTCATTTATTTTTTTCCGAACAGTCGCTAGATTTCTGATTGGAACAGAATTTACTTTTGTTTTGCAGCAAATAAACCTTGAATTACCTGGCATACCTGAAAATTTGAATTCCCCGGCATGCTGGTCAACCTCACTTTTTTCCGGAAGATAATGCAGGGTAATACAGTAAATGCATCACAAATTTTAACCTTTAAAAGTTAAGATTAAAGTCCCTTTTTCAAGGAATTAAGGACCCTCTTTCCTAAGGGACGAACTGAAAACCTTTCAGGGGCCCTAAATTGAGTTCTAAACAAAAAGAATAAGATAAGGACAAAACGCTAAAAATCAGGACAAAACATTTTTTATCAGGAAAATCGGGAATATCAGTTTGTGTTGTGTTCAACAAACAATGACATTTCAGTTTTGCTAAAAAAAACATGATTACATATTGTAGAGTTATGTACTGTATTGCATGTTATGCACATACATAATGTGCACAAACCACTTTATCTGATTAAATGGCATATAATATTTTGTAAAAGATATTATCTTGGTTATTTTCGAAAATCCGAAAAGCCTATGGTCTCAACTAGTTCGGATTTTGTGCTATGCAAACAATCCAAATTCAAAAGTGCTAAAAGACTATTTGAGAAGTTAGGAACTAAATTTTCAAGAGTTAATAGAATATATTTAGAAATGAACACTATTTGGTGACCGAGAGTTCAAATGACTGCGTTCTTATTTAAAGGAAATTTTTCTACACTCATTGAGTAGAATAAGCGGATTTCTTAACTCATAAAGCAGGCAGTCGATATCTTAAGAATGATGGAAAGGATTATGAATGTGTAAAATTATAATTGGCAGGCAGCAAAAAGAGATCATCAGAATATCACGTACCTTCAAATCATTTTCTGGTAAATATTTACATTCTTTTGCAATTTCTACCCATTGATCAACATCAGGCATTGTAAATGGCTTAAGTAACGAAATCGTGCAGAAACATAGGCGGTTTTTTACTTTTCAAAATAGCTTTCACGAAAATGTCAACATTATGGACGATTTCAGTTACAAATACGACTAAAGTTCCAAATGCAGCGGACCTGTTTCTGCTCCGCTAATATGATCACGTGATTTGATCTATAGTTCTCTTGTGTAGTGGAAATCATTTTGAAAGCCTTGCTTAAATAACGTGCAAACATTTTATTTGATATAGCGAATAGAAGATGGCAAAAGATAAAAATTTTGAATCATTGAAGTATGCGCTATCGCGTGAAAACACAACGGCTTAAAGAAATTCAGACTCAAAAAGGGCCATGATCCCCTGGACCAGACGAGAGGGCCTAAAATTGCGTTTTTCGGCACTAAATTTTAAAAATTTTACAAAATAGTTGAAAACATCTCATCTTAAAATACGAACACTGCAAGAATCTTTTCTTTGAGATCTATCCACTAGTGGATAGGCCGAAAAAAAGGATATTTTCGAGAAGCAACTTCTAATAGCAAGAAAAAAAGTTGTGTATTGCTGTCCTAAACGTGGGAAAAAATAATGAAAATAATTAATATTTATGTCTTCAGATCGCGCTTTGACGGCAAAGTTTGAAAAAAAGGCAAAAACTGGTCAATTTTCAAATATTTTTATGAAAACCAAAATGTTCAAAATTTTTATTCTAAATACCATTTAAGTGCTTCATTTTAGCACTCTTTTCATGAATCTTTAAAGATATCGATATTTTTTTATTTTATTTTTGCAATTTTCAGTTCGCGCATTAGCCGCAAAGTTTCGGAAAATTAACCAAAAAACGACGTTTTCAGATTACTTTGCACATTCTTCTTTTAGATTCCAGCAGACGTGGCTCCAAGGGAGGGGCAGGGGAGCAATTGCCCCCCTGTCGGAAACGTCTTGCCCCCCCCCCCCCCCGTCGGGGAAAATTTAGTATTTCGTCGGGGAATCTGTTTGCTTTGGCGTTTATCGTAAATGATAAAAATTTTCTCATATATGAACTGGAAAAAAAAAATTAGTAGAAAAAAGTAGAAGTATTATATATATATATATATATATATATATATATAAAGGAAACAAAAAGTAAATCCCCTTTGAGGCAAGGTTAGCCCGAGTCCGTATAACGTCGTCCAGATGGTGACAAAATATAGCTATTGCTTCGGGGGAAATGGTGTGTTTTGATCCTTGACATTTCTGTTTGTCGATGCATGGTGTCGATGAGCTGGTTTTGACCTCAGGGTGTCCACTTAGACTAAAAGAGTACCCTCCCCGTCCCTGCAGAATGTAGTGGTGATTACCGGTCAGACCTAAGGCGTCGTCATCGGGTTACGAGACAAATACGTACCGAATGACAATAGCCGGGACGAGAGGAGAGGGGGGGGGGGTGTCATCGGAGAATAAACATGCTTCGGAGATTTTTGCTTTTCTATTACATTCGCTAAACAGCTCTTCATCAGCATGTCAAGTGTGCAGACGCAGACGCACTCATTGATGCGTTTTAATGTACTTTATTTTCACTCAAAAGTTACAAGTAAGTTATTACTATAGTTATTTACAACTTTTCTGATTATTGTTGGATTATTCTGAAACAAAACATATCGATGAGTAAACTATCCTTTTACCTCATACAAGGAAGTGTACTAAAGTAGATTTAATGTTTTAATTTTTTAGCATAATGATGTCTTGTCGGCAAATGCTAAATGCAGGAAAAAAATTCTTTGGACTAATATAATAAAAGCAAATAGATGTTTAACATTTTAAATACATTTTTCTCAAAAACTTATATTGATCTTGTTTGTAGACTGCATAATAGTTTTGTTGGGAATGAAGAAGAAATGAGAATGATTTACTAAACATTGGGCTTGGCGAATCAACAACCAAACAATCATTGGATTATTAAACATCGGGTTGGTGGCATCCGGCGTCGGGTTGGTAACATCGGGTTTGGGTTCTTTTTGAGAAAAATGTCTGGGGGAGGGGGAGGGGCGAACCTTTTGGAAAAGACAAAATTAAATAATAAATAAATCATGTGTTAAAAGCAATTGAAAACATACATTTTGCTTCCAGATTTATTTTCTTCAGATTTTATCATGTAGTCGAAACTCATGTTTCTAACTTAAAGTAAAAGCTGCGCTTAGCCCAGACCGCTGTAATCATTTGATCGGACCAAGTCCAATTCAAAAGTCAACATTGCTCCTTCGAGATCGATCAAACCATCTTACAGACTGATACCAGTCTCAATCTTGTTTAAGTTTTTTTTTTTTCTTTTTTTTTGCAAGCCTTATTCTATTTTTTTTTATTATGCTTTTTTTTTCAAGTACTAAAATAGTGTAAAAAAGCAGTGCTGCGCAGTCAGAGTCGGACAGATTTTGGAGACAAAGAGTCTGAGTCGGCATTCGTAGGTTAAAAATTCCAAGAGTCGGAGTCATTTTCCCTCAATGCCTGTAACACTGCCAGTGATTGCGGGGTCGGAGTCTGGAAAGTGAATTAAAACTTGAAATTTGAAAGTATGACAGATTTCAACTGGCATGTTCAATAAAAAGTTTGAAACTAATGGTTATGCATTTTCGAATTATGAATGCTTCAAAAAATTTGAAAAATAAAAAAGTTAGGTATATAGTTAATTTAAAAAAAAGAAAAACCTTACACAAGAGAAACTTGTGCAATTAATGTTAATTACTTTGATACTTAATAGGTTTGTTTATGGCGTAATATCGTTGGCACTATGCTGAACTACCGAATGTGAAAATTGGCCCTTTTCAGGAGAGCCGAAACAATATTTTTGTCCACCAGACGCTTTAATTATTTTCAATGTTTTGATTTTTATAAATAACATTAAGTGTAAATCTTATTGTTTGAAGTACAGTAAACTCTCGATTATCCACGAGCGGATTATCCGCGAAAGTCTCGGAATAAGAAAAAAAAATAGTTAACTCAAAAATATGCGAAAACCTAAATATCGCAAAAGAACATAAGTTTTTCTTTTAATAGTTATGTTTTACTTCATTGTTTACGTCAGTCAATTTAAATTTAAAAAAAAATCTTTAATATAAAAAGAAAATACATACAGAAAAAGAAAGTTCTATATAGAAAATTACAATCTTTAAACCTCCTGATAAATAAATCCATGACAAAAAGTAATAAAAAAGTACGGAATATTAAATGGGGTATTGGAAAACTTAAAACAATAATGGCAATAAATAAATGAATAAAAAAATGAATAAAATCTTTACAGAAAAACAATGGAGAACCAGCAGAAATTGTGTAAGAAGCATTTTTCATGCCTCTCGGCCTAATTAATTTGCTCATATTGAAAAATTTACCCTTAACATTAAAAAAATCTTTATTTTTGAGTAATATATGGAAAACTTAAATATCGCACAAGAACAAAAGTTTTATTTATTTATTTTTTTATAGTTATATTACTTCATTGTTCACGCCAATCAATTTAATTTTTAAAGAAAATATTCTTTAATAATAATAAAAAAAATCTGTATAGAAAACTACAATAATTAGACCTAGTGATAAATAAAAAGAAAGGAAAATTCTTCGTAGAAAATTACTATCTTTAGAAATCGTGACAAATAAATTTCATGACAAAAATTAATAAAAAAAAATACGGAATACTAAAAAGCGAATTAAAAAATTAAATCAATAATGGTAATAAATTGCCTAGAAAATAAATGAATAAAAACTTTTTTAGAAAAAACAATAAAAGAAAAATAACAATAATAAATACAAGAAGACAGAAAAAAGAAGATAAGCAACGCGCGTAAGCAGCAAATACTGAAAGGGGTTTGTTCCCCCGTTCCACTGGTTCCACCTCTGCGCTGGAAAAGGCATAGCAAACGCGAACCCCCTTTCATCAGCAAAAATTTCTCCCCCACTCCGATCAATGACCTTCAACTGCCCTGTCTTCCTGAAAGAAAGGATGAAAAAACCTTCATGATGTATCCGTAACTATTCCCGCAGTAAACTATCCCCGCCCGGGGCAAATTCCGAATTCTCACCCACATCTGCGAAGTAGGAAAATCACGTGAAAATACGGGGGCCATCTCTACGCTACATTTGCAGTAAAACACATTTTATTTTTAAAAAGAAGGGTCCTATTACTTAATTTATATTTCCATTTTGTCAGTGTGTGTGGGGGAGAAACGGGGGGGGGGGGTCTATACAGACTCAATCTTAATTAAAAAGACGTATTACACAAATAATTTAACAAAATTAGATGAGACAAGGAAAAAACTTTAAAATCCGGACGTTTTGTCCAGCCTGCTCAGAAAACTGGACGTTATGTCCTAGCTGTCCAAAAATGTGGACGTTTCTGTCCTTGGACCTTTTGTCCGTTGGACGTTATGTCCGCTGGACGTTATGTCCGCTGGACGTTATGTCCGTCGGACGTTTTGTCCCTCGGATATTTTGTCCGTTGGACGTTTTGGTCATGGATGTTATGTCCGTGGACGTTTTGGATTTGGACGTTTTGTCCGGATCCCCCTTGTGGAGAAAAATTTTGTTCTTCAAAAACATGGATCTGAAATCAATTCGTCCCAGATTTTTTTTCCCCTTTCCCACGACAAGTGCTCCTTCTCAAAAAAACGTGAAAGTCGTTATACATTTTCATCAACTTCTCTTTGACACGTGCCTCAAGGGAAAGCGTTTAGCTGATTTCGGTAAAACACATGTGTTTACTGAAGACCCCTAGTTTATACCCGAAGGAGCGTACGACATTATCCTTATCATCTGTTCCGATTGAGAAAGGTTAGGAAAACGCCTACAGGTCTTCTGGGAATTCTCTGATGGGGGTGGTCTTTTTTGTTGTGGTCACTGTTTTCACTTCTGGGCTGTTGAATGTTTTAGGTTGACGGAAAGTTTCTACTCATGATTTAAATTTTAATTTATTCTAGTTCTGTAGAGCTTGAAATACAAATATTTTTTAATGCCGCATCTCTTTTAAACGTTTCACGTTTTATTTACAATACAATCATTCTCAAGCAAAAGATAATTTCTGTCTTCTTTACATCTGGTTTTAAACCTTTTCCGCATTATCCGCGACTTTCGTTATCCGCGGTACCTGGGCCACTAATTCCGCGGATAATGGGGAGTGTACAGTAGTAATAGCCCTTTTTGAATACTACGGCAAACCATTGAATTTGAAAAACGAGATTCGCGATTTTTCACCTTCGTTTGTACCGAGTTTAGCATAGTGCTGATCATATTATCAAGTTTCGTTTTTTTTTTTTGGATTACACAAAACACACACACACACACATTACTTTCTTTTAGTACATTCAAAAACTTAGAACCAACGGTGAGCAGTTGAAGTCGGACTGATTTTGAGGTAAAGAAGTCAGAGTCAGGAGTCGAAGGTTCAACAGTCGGAGTCGATCATTTTCCCTTAAAATCTGCAACTCTGCCAGTTTGGGTGGAATCAGAGTCGAAGGCTCTAAAATTCCCTGCGGAGTCGGTCATTTTTCTTCCGACTCTGCAGTCCTGCTTAGAACTGCTGGTGTGACTATTCATTTCAATAATTCTCGCTCACTACATTTTAACTTTTATTTTCTATTTCAAACACGCTTCGGCGGCCCACACATTTTCCTCCAAATAGGTGTGATTTGTACGATGATATTTTTAAAAATCTAGGAATGAAATATGTTTGCGGCCCCTATGAAACTATCATGATTATTCATCTGATTACCCCGGTTGCCCGCCGGCTCCATCCACCACCAGCTAGGCCTAATCGATGTAGAACTTTTATTACCATACAAATTAATTAAAAATCGTAAAAATTTGCACCTTTTCTAATTTTTTTAGCGCAAAATTTTTACCCGTTTCCAATTTCTATTTGTTATCAAATAAAATACTTGTAATGAGTTTTAGCAAACTAGGCTCATCAAAAGATTTTCAATTTTTTCTCTTGATTCTGCTTTTGCGCTAGCAAAACTTAGTAGTTGTAATCGTTTTCCCTTTTCCATGCTTTCCCAAGTTATCCCGGAAAAATAATATAATGAAAGAAAATATAAATAAATTTAATTTTATACCTGTTCTGATTCGCGAGGTTCATCTAAATATAAAGCTAGGCATCGGACTCAAGTTTCTTCTGAATTTTTTAACTTAATATTAGTTACTCTTCTTTTGTTTACTTAAGATGTGAGTTTCTCTGCTCCCCAATAAATATTTTGAGCTAGTGGATGAGCACCGCTATAACCTTGAGCCCTGGAGTTTCCCTCCGTAAAATTTGTGTGTTTATAAGGTTTGATTACGGAAGGAGGGGGGGGGGAGAGGAACCGTCAGTATCTTAATCGGTCACTAACCCTATCACCCTAACGTTACCAAACATGACCTACAATTGCGTTTTCGATGCATCAATTTTAAAACTTTTTCGGGGGTGCACCTCGACTCTCACTCCCTATAAAATACCATTACAGATAGACGAAAATTTCGTTTATTGGACTTCAATTTCTTAAAATTCTTTGGGGGTGAGCACTCAAACCCTTCTCTCCATGAAATTACCGAAGATCATCTAAAATTGCGTTTTCAGAGCTACAATTTCGAAAATTTTCCGGGGGAGAACCCCCGGACCCCCCTCATTTCTACACGCACAACTCAATTCCTGTTCTTAAGTTTCTTTCTCTGCATAAAACTCTGTTGAAGAGACATTTATAATGATTTTACATCATATTCAGATTTTTCGTCAAATTCTAATTCTCAGACAGTTCTACTTTATTGATCTCGCGATGACCCTGCTCACAAAAGCCTAGTTTCATGTTTTTCATTTTAAATTTAATTTTTTTCCCTACATATTTCATTTTATCTATTTTAAAATTTTTATTTTTTGCTTTTAATTTTTATAGGGAATTCGTGTTCTTAGACGCAAAGAATGATTAGTTTCTTTGTCATTTGAATTAGAGGGGGCAGAGCCTGATTACCGCTGGGGCATGAGGGGCACAGGCCCCTCCTCTTAGATTTCAGGGGGACCTAAAATCCCCTTAATTTATCATGTTAATTAAAAATAAATTATGATTTCACTCAGAATCTAGAGTACAATGATATCATTGATAGTTTTGCAAATGCCAAAACAAGGAAAAAATCTATTTATTAATAAAAATTCGCCTTAAAAGTGCGATCTCTTTGCAAATCAGAAAACCACTCCAAATTTAGTCTGTACTTACTATTAAAAGTTATATGATAGATCATTTTGGTATTTACGGTTTACTGCAACGGGCAAAGTTTAACCACATTTACATATTTATCGTATACTACTAAATCTCTTCTACTTTTTAAATGTATATATTACAGTGATATGAGGTACCACCAAATTTAGTACGGTTGTGTAAAAACGCAAGTATCGAAATATTTTATTGCTTCAACATATAAAAAAAAAGCTGGAATGGGGGGAGGGAGGGGCGGCACAAAATAAATTTCCTGAAATAGAAATGTGCTCCATGTCTAGTGTCAGGGTGATCAGGCTCTGGGGGGGGGGAATCTTGCAAACTAAAATTTGTCTATGCCCCCCTGTCGGGCAAGTTTGCCACCCTGTCGGGGACTTCCTAGCGCCACCACTGCCTGATTCCCCCCTCTTTCCTTAACACGATC